>NC_043004.1:13721032-13821032 GCF_006345805.1 Octopus sinensis
TACATACATATATATCTGTATGTACATTTATATACATATATAAATACACACGCACATAAATATATACCTATACATATACACACATATACATATACCTATATATATATATAATACTGGTATTTATCTTAATTTCCCCCTATATATATATATATACATAGACATTCCTGTATATGTGTGCATATGTTTGTATATATATATATATATATATATATGTGTGTATGAGCGTTTATCTGCCTGTGTGTGTTTATTTTCACCATTAGTTAATTATTACAAGTTGAGTGTTTTGGCTTTTAATTATAGTTTAATTGTTGTTGACATTCTTCTTAATGGGCTGTTATTGTTTGTCTGGCTTTATATGCCTGCCAGAAATGCACACACGTAAACAAACACAAGTATACAGATATTACAGCGCAATCAGATATTTCACCATGTGCGTGTGTGCGCCTGTATGTATATATATATATATATATATATATATATGAATATATCTCTAAAGGTAAAATATCAATATTTATATATATATTATATATATATATATATATATATATAATATATAATATATAGGGAGAATTCACAATAAAGCAAAAGACGAAGACATGTGGTGTAGACAACAAACAGATGTATTAGTATAACGCTCGGGAAGTGTAAATGACTTTAACGTTTCGAGCCTACGCTCTTCGACGGAAAGAAACACAGAAAGAAACTGGGAGAGAAAATAAAGAAAGTGTAGTGGCTAGCGATCTATCAGATAGATAGATAGATAGATAGATAGATAGATAGATAGATAGATAGATAGATAGATAGATAGATAGATAGATAGATAGATAGATAGATAGATAGATAGATGCACTAAGCAAACACTCACACACGCATGTATATGTGTGTACGTGTGTGTGTGTGTGGTGTGTGTGTGTGTGAGTATGATAATTGCAATGAATACGGATATTAGTATATCTGCATACTTTTTTATTTCTACTATCAGTTATCTAGCATATTTGATTTATGTGTCCGACGCACGTTTCAGCTGCAAAACCACCTAGTTATTGCTTTTGTATCCAGTTGCTTTCGACTGGTTATTAAACTGTACAACTTAATTCAAGTTGTAGTCTGATGCGTCCGTAGATGGATCTTGAATAAAGCGGCATAGTCTAATAACCAGTCGAAGGTAACTGGATGCAAATGCAAGTGTGAGGTGGCTTTGCAGCAGAAACGTGCATCGGACACATATAAATTTAATATACTGCATAATTAACTGTAGAAATGAAAACTATGCAGATGTACTAACCTCTGTATTCATTGTTATTGTCTTGGATACACATTCGATGAAATATTTATAACCCAGGGAAACGATTATAAATTTAACATCGTATGAAAAACATTGGGATTGCTTACCTTAGGTAATCCTATGTGTTCCTTACAACTCGATGCGGTTAACGATATCCCAGACTATACCTGAGTGCTCGTACGATACCAGCTTGGATACTCCATCCCTATCCATTATGTAAATATGATATATATATATATATATATATATATAATATATATATATATATATATATATATATATATATATATATATATAATATATATCAGCGGTGGTGCCCCAGCATGGCCGCGGCCTTCGGGCTAAAACATTTTAAAGGATTTTAAGGATTTATATACTTATATACATATATATATATATAATAATATATATATATACATATATATAATATACATATATATCTATATATACATACATATTCATATATGTATGTATGTATACATATATATATATGTATGGTATATATGCATATATATATATATATTTAACATATTTATATATATTTATATATTCCATCTGTTTTTGTATTTTCATTCCAAAAACCTAACCCGAGGTAAGTTTTGGGCACGTGTTTCTGCTCCAATAAACGCCAGTAGTACACCAATTAAAGAATGGCCTCTCCTACTTAAAAATCATTTATGCAGACGTCATGACACTGTTGAGAATGATATACATAAATGCTTTTTACTACACGTTTTCCACAACCCTAAACATACATTACACTTCATAAGACAAGAATAATATAAAATTATGACAATAATTCTCTTAGATATTCAGTTAGACATTTACTAATTACAAATTTTGAATGGCAGCCCCAGCCACTCATCATATTATTTCGGTTGAACATTCTCCTTATGGAAATACTTTTAGAATATTTCCCTCATTATGATTTGATTTGTTTTTTCGAAATATTTTTGACCTTTATAACATCATAATACTTCAGTTGCCCTTCACTTGGAATCACCTCTTAAGAATAAATAAGTTTTTACCCCTTTTCATTTTCAATATTTAACATACATTTCATATTTATGCCAAGTCCCTGATGTGTATGTATATGTATAAGTTAATATCGAACAGTGAGAATGAGTGTCCCACAAAGAATTGGTGGATATATATATATATATTCTATATTTGTTGGTTAACAAGGCTACCAATGGTTTCAGTTAAAGAGAGAGCTTTACAATTATTCGGTCATGTCACAGGGGAACGATGGTACTGGTCTCCATTTCACTCAAAAGGGAGACGAAGAACAACGTTACCCTGTGGTACGCTAGAATAACTGCAAAGAGCTCTCTTTACATGAAATCATTTGTGCCTTCTTTAACCCTCTAAAATGTGCGTGTGTATATATATATATGTGTGTGTGTGTGTGTGTATGTATATATATAAAAGTTATTAATGACAGAAGTACTCTTGAAATCGAATAGCAATCTATATACTCTAATTAATGCCAATGCACTGAAAGAATGCTTCAACACTGCGATAGTGGTCTTCAGATAGATCATTATCTCGTACAGACGCACAGTGCTAAACAGCGCAGAAGTTTGTATGTCTGTCTCTCTATCCATCAGCTTGATTGTTTTCCAGCTATGTATATGAACAAAAAATCCAAAGATCGGCAAAAGAGAAACCTTTACTCTGAAAATGAAGTTCATCGCTTCGGAATAAATCCATTATCACCCTCAGATCGAAAACAAAATGAACCAGTGATAGATACATTGGAAATCTATAACCAACGACGCTATTTCCCCCCAATTTCTGTATAAAATAAATACGTATTTTATTTGTGTTTTGTTGTATTCCTTTATATTAGTTTTGTTAGACAAAACATTCAAAACCTTCCAAATGTGACCTAATGGACCAATCATTAGTGAAAGAACTGCCATATACTCAATCATCGTCGGCAACATTCAGCAATTTACGGGATATAAACCTATACAAATGTTTCTTTATTATTATTATTATTATTATTATTATTATTATTATTATTATTATTATTATTATTATTATTATTATTATTTTGCAGAGAATTTCTATTGTAGATTCTACTAAGGCAGTTTCTAGGGACACATGGAATATCACCGCCTTTTGTATCTTTAAATTCTTACCCAAATATTGTAAGAGGTATTTCTTCTTTCTTCTTTCTACTTTCTTATTTCTCGGTATAGAACACTTGTTTGATCTAGTTATTTTTGTTTCTGTAGTTTTACGGGAATCGTCTAGGAGATACCATACGAGACTCATAAATGCCAAGCTTTTCAATCGATGATTGTGTCTTACGGGGTTTGTTGTCATTATAACAGACTTTCCCCCGTTGACAGTCTTACGATCTTAAATCTTACTGTACCAATATCGATGTTGAAATGAATTGATAGGATATTATCTAAATCTAAGAGGAAAGCTATGACTACTGTATTTTATTATGTCTGGTTTTACAATACCTTGGTCTTCTGTCTTTATTCACAGTGCCATTATATGATTTATTTTCTTCAATACCAATGTATTTATAGAATTCATTGAGTGGAACAAGGAAGATACAGAAGCCATTGATATGGATGTTTTCGGTTGGGAAAGCAATTTTAGGACGTTTTTAACCATGTTTCTTTAATGCTTATGTGCTTCTATGTATGTATCTCTCTCTCTCTCTTTCTCTCTCTCTCTCCTTTCTCTCTCTCTCTCTCTTTCTCTCTCTCTCTTTCTCTCTTCTCTCTTCTTTCTCTCCTCTCTCTCTCTCTTTCTCTCTCTCTCTCTCTATATATATATATATACGCATGCATGTATGTATACATGTATTAATGAATTATGCTGTACGCATGCATGATTTTGCGGCGAATATCGGAGGAGGTATGTTTCTAGCAAGATGCGTTGTGGTGGTGTACATAAACGTGTGTGCATGTATGCATGTATGCGTATGTATATATATATATATATATATATATATATATATATATATATATATATATATATATATACATTAACCACGTAACATTGCCAAACGTTATGTAGGTATAAACATTTACACAATATAATTTTTTGAATTATTATTATTGTTTTCTTCTTCCTCACCGCTGCTTCTGTTTTTATTTTTTTTTATTTTTGCTGTTGGTTATTTTTGGGTTTATTTTTTGGTGATGTGGTTTCTATTCCAAAGCATTGGAAGAAACAGAAACATTGTTAGAGACATACAACATAGGTTTGTGTTTAGAATACAATTATATAGTGTTTGAAATATACTTCACATCGTCCTCTGCTCAATAATCTTCTTATGAAACCATTCATTATTACAGTTACATACACTCATACACAGCCAAAAACATAGTTATCTCTTTTGACAGATTTATCGTTCATTTTTCTTCTTTATTTTTTTACTTCAAATTAAATCATTCTATCATAATATCCAATACGTTTTTGCCAGCATCCATATTTTTAAGGTTATTATTATTATTATTATTATTATTATTATTATTATTATTATTATCATTATTATTATTGTTATTATTATTATTATTATTATTATTATTATTATTATTATTATTATTATTTCTTTATTTCTTTATTTATTCTTTAACTTCTCCGAGTTAAAAACACTTTGTGATGGCAACATATTAAATTTTGCTCTTCTTATTGGCGTTAAGTTGTCACATATGTTTTTACCTGAACGTGTAGTCGATTTTAACATAAAAGAATAACGACGGTGCAACATAATGTAATAAAAATATATGTTGTTTTAATATATTTTAACAATAACTCACATGATTTTTATTTCAATGTCTGTGCTTTATAAAACTGAACAAGCAAGATAACCTAGTAAATTTGGTTTCAGTTAATATTGTCGTTTCCTTCTTTCATATTGATTAATGTATAGCGAAAGTGAAAGCAGAACTGGTGATTTGACAAAAACAATAAATAACATGACGGTTTAAACGACATTAAAGAGTGAACGAGCAGAAATATTAAAGGCAAATACGTAAGCGAGTAAGGAAATTCAACACATTTACATCTCAGAGGAGAAATAAACGAGCAAATTGTTGAGAAAACCACGGGGTCATGAGGCAAAGCAGGGTTGCTGAGTGAAGGAAACATTTTTTCATCTGATATCTTTAAGCTGGTAGTAGTAATGCTCTTGTTTCCAGCAGTACAGGCGGTGCTCTGGTAGAATCGTTATCGCGCCGGATATTTCTTCCAGCGTTACATTCTGAGTTCGAAATTCGCTAAGGACGACTTTGCCTTTCACCTGTTGGGTTCGACGAAATAAGTACGAAATAAGTGTCTGTAATCGGCTTGCCCCATCTCCAAAGGTTCCAAGCCTAGTACTTATAATAGAAAGAAAGAAAAATAATTCCGGCTGTAATATAATTCGTCCTTTTTAGTCTAGTTAGGACTAATTATCTAATGTGCTCTTCCTATATTTAAGACGAGAGGTAATGTTGAATGAGATTTGGATATTATTTTAAGGTTTGTGTTCGGTAATAGAGGTTCCCTTGTTGTTGGTTCTGTCTTTGTTATTTAATCACAGGCCAATTGCGGGCGTGCACTTATTAATTTTTTTCCTTTTTACAAACATAGGTGATGGCTGTGTGGTTAGGAGGGTGCTTCGCAAGCACATGGCTTTTCAGTTCAGTCCCACTGTAAAGCACTTTGAGCAAGTGTCTTCCACTATAGCCCCGGTTCAGCCAATGCCTTGTGAATTTGGTAAATGGAGACTGTATTGAAGCTCGATCCTGCTGTATATATATGTGAGTGCTTTTGTCCCCCTCCACTGCTTGGCATCTGGTATTAGTTTGTTCAAGTTCCTATAACTGAGCAGTTCGACTGATGCAAACGATAAAATTAGCGCTAGATATTTTCTTTTTAAATGTAAATACTAGAGTTGATTTGATTGACTAAATACTTCAACGCGGCGCCCCAGCATGGCCGCTGTCCCATGACTGAAGCAAGCAAAAAATCTAAAATAAAAAAAAGAATAAAATAAAAAAGGAGAAAATCTTATTACGTGTAAGTGGCTGTGTGGTAAGTAGCTTGTTTACCGACCACATGGTTCCGGGTTCAGTCCCACTGCGTGGCACCTTGGGCAAGTGTCTTCTACTATAGCCTCGGGCCGATCAAAGCCTTGTGAGTGGATTTGGTAGACGGAAACTGAAAGAAGCCCGTCGTATATATGTGTATATATATATATATGCGTGTGTGTGTTTCTGTGTCTGTGTTTGTCCCCCTAGCATTGCTTGACAACCGATGCTGGTGTGTTTATGTCCCCGTTACTTAGCGGTTCGGCAAAAGAGACCGATAGAATAAGTACTGGGCTTACAAAAGAATAAGTCCCGGGGTCGAGTTGCTCGATTAAAGGCGGTGCTCCAGCATGACCGCAGTCAAATGACTGAAACAAGTAAAAGAGAAAAAGAGTAATATCTTAAGACGGTTGGGGCTGGTAAATAGATTTGGCGGTTATTTCTAGCATATTGGACCAAATAGGGGCGCCATCGTTATCCCGTGTAATTAAGTCAACGCAACTTCATCATCATCATCATCACTACCCCCACCCATTATCATCATCATCATCATTATAATCATCAACAACTACTGAATATTACTGTCTCGAATCCTAGGACTCATAGAGTCGGTCAACCGGATTCCATGGGGTATAAGTGACCAAGATCACATCACTCCAACCTACCGCCAACAAGACACCCATTCTTCCCAGGGTCACTTGTTTTACAGCTAGGTGGACTTGGAACAGCATGAAATGAAGTGTTTTGCTTAATAGTACAACACGTCACCAGGTCCGGGAATCGAAACCCTAACCACTAACCACAATGCAAAGCGCGTTATATATGTAATAAGTGGAAGTAATATAGTATTTCTTTACTGTCCACAAGGGGCTAGACATAGAAGGAACAAACAAGGACAGACAAACGGATTAAGTCGATTAGATCGACCCCAGTGCGTAACTGGTACTTAATTTATCGACCCCGAAAGGATGAAAGGCAAAGTCGACCTCGGCGGAATTTGAACTCAGAACGTAAAGCCAGACGAAATACTGCTAAGCATTTCGCCCGGCGTGCTAACGTTTCTGCCAGCTCGCCGCCTATGTGGAAGTAATATATGTAAGAAGTGGATAGTTATTTGTGAGTGATGGGCGTAGACAACATTGCATTAACGGTCGAAGAAGCAGAAAGGAGACACAATGTATCTTGTGAGGCGGTGATGTGTAGAGAGTTGGTGAGTGAGTGTTTGTCAATCAACACAGCAGCCCACTTCCTTTTTTGTGTAAACTTACATAATTTTAGAACGCATGAATTAATAATTACATAAAATGATTGCTGCGAACAATGCCATCAGGTTAACAACAATACTATCAACAAAAGCGGTTATATTTCATTTCCATTTCACGTTGTCTTCAAAGGGTGTGACACAAATAATTTGAAATACCTCACTCTCCACCCAACACATTCTGTTGCATTATTTTCTACATATTTCGTTGAGCAAACTGTGAATTATTTGCCACACCCGGTGTGCTTTTGTTAAATTTTTATGCGTGTTTTTTTCCTTTTCTTTTTCTATTTTTAATGAAAGAAATTCCTTCCAACAGACAATGGAAAATTAAATAATGAAATAGTAAGCGAAAGAAAAAAAAGAAGCTGAGAAAAACAGATTCGAAACGTAAATAAACTATTACATAAAGAAAAACAAAGAAATTATTTTCGTTTTTCAATTAAATTATATCCTTAAGACAACAGAATAATAACATATTCAGAGTGACTACTACTACTAATGCTGCTGCTGCTGCAAGGGCTTTAAATATATGCAAATAAAGCGTGATACAAAAGGTTACAAAAATATTTGGGGATAACCAAGACACATAAAATCGAGAAGGGGAAATTAAAATCGTTATAAAATGAAAATATTAAAAGACAGATATTTGTTAAAAACTGAAGCTAATAAGGCTATGTAAAAAAACAACAACAATAATTAAAGAAAGTATCATTGAAGGGAGCGCAAACTGGGTAACTCGTCCACACGTGGGTTAGAGACCATCTTCTCGGTTAGAACTCCACGGTTCTGGCGAGCTTCCGGTCCTGGCCCTTCCCTCCTGCTTCTTCCCCGTCCGCATGATTTTTCAGGTTACTCACCAGATTCATCTGGAACTAGACTCTGATTTAAACGCACGGTAAATTGGGATCTTCATCCAGTGTCTTTGATGCATTTTGTATGGGTTCATTGTTTTTGTTTTCGCGGTTTTACTGTTTTCCATTAGTCACATTTTATGGTTAATTATCTACCGTTGCTCTTTATCATCTCTAGACTTTGGGATGACTCTACAATGAGGGCAATTCTCTGCTTTCTGATTGTTACCCCTTTTGTCGTCAGCTGCCAGCAGCAATGACGAAGCAAGTTTTCATTCGTAGAGCGATAGCTTCTTTAAACAACAGCTTCTGATGTCACTGGATGTTACTTAGTCTACAGCTACTAGCCGCCTCCCCTTTTCTGTTTTTTGAGATAATCAAAGCAGAAAGCCTTCAAATATCTCTTACTGCTACATGAGTAACAGCTGAGCTGTTAGCCTTTCAACACCAGCCAGATCACATTTCCTCCTACTCCCATGAAGTGGTACATCTCAAGGATAATTGCAAGATCTTTGAAGTAGTTAGGACCTATTTGCACAACCTACCCAATCACGTCTTATTTTCCGATTACATTGAACCAAGTACTTGATTAGTACTCTATGTTATTCTATGTTATTAACGCTTGCAATTTTTCTAAACTGTGTCACAAACAGGATAAGGAGCCAAGAGCCAATATTTCTGTAATACCTTTTAGTCTGACCTTGTGTTCCACGAGCATGTAAGCAAGTGTGTGGCACACCCACTCATCTTATCCCCTTGTCTCTTACTTAGACTTGGGGACCAGCAGTATTGCCTCATATCTCGTTCTTCGATCGATGCAAACCATAATATTTCATATTTCGACCAGGACTTCATTCAACTGCTGCCTTGTGGTCATATTGAAAACTTCATGGCTTTTCTCAGAGACAAGCATATCACCTTTCACCTTACTTTCCCTTCTATAAAATCGTCTTCCAAGGAAGCAGAAAACTTCGTGATATGGTTGTCCCACGTTCGTTTTTTATTTTGCCTTTTTATTTTGGCTTGTTTGCTTTTTTTTTTTTTAATGTTGACCTAAATTTAGAATTACTTTATTGCATGCAAGCAATGCTGATAAAAATTTCAGTGTTCTTTATTACTCTTTTCGTTAATGATTTGTGTTAAAGCGGCGAGCTGGCAGAAACGTTAGCTCGCCGGGCGAAATGCGCAGCCGTATGTCGTCTGCGGTTACGTTCTGAGTTCAAATTCCGCCGAGGTCGACTTTGCCTTTCATCCTTTCGGGGTCGATGTAATCGACTTAATCCGTTTGTCTGTCCTCGTTTGTCCCCTCTGTGTTTAGCCCCTTGTGAGCAGTAAAGAAATAGGTAGTTCGTCTACCGCTACGCTCTGAGTTCAAATTCCGCCGAGGTCGACTTTGCCTTTCATCCTTTCGGGGTCGATTAAATAAGTACCAGTTACGCACTGGGGTCAATATAATCGACTTAATCTGTTTGCCTGTCCTTGTTTGTCTTCTGTGTTTAGCCCCTTGTGGGTAGTAAAGAAATAGGTATTTCGTCTGTCGCTACGTTCTGAATTCAAATTCCGCCGAGGTCGACTTTGCCTTTCATCCTTTAGGGGTCGGTAAATTAAGTACAAGTGAAACACTGCGGTCGACGTAATCGACTTATTCTCTCCCGACAAAAATGGCAGCCTTTGTGGCAAAATTTGAAACCATTATTGGTTGCTATCTGTGAAATGTTTTTTTCTGTTTAGCACATCTGTCTGTGTTTGCATGTCGAAGTGTTGCCTTTTTTGTTCTTTCTGTTTGCCATATTTGTCATATTTTTTATTTCAAATTTTTATTTGTATTAAAATATCTGACGTCATGTTTAAAATTCTTGGCGGCATGTAAGCCGGACAAAAAACATAATTGACATTTTGTTAAACAAGTAAGTGAACATTTACAAAACGAAACAGAAAATTGCTGAACTCAAACCTCAATTTTCTTTTCCATCCAAGGAGAAAGGTGTTAATATTCAAATGTTCGAAGCATAATGTTACCCAAAACTGACTCCACAATCAGTATAGATGAGGTAAGTTTTGTATCTTCACAGAACGACGCTCAAACATATCTGCTCTCCAGCAAGCATAATAATAATAATAATTAATTGCATAAGCACACGGTCTCAAATTCGTGAAAAGAACGTATATTCGATGCCAGTGACTTTACCACACGACTGCTATTCTTTGTTACAGACTGCCGGATAGATGAAATGTAATGTCGACCTTGGTGAGATTTGAACTCAAAACGTAGAAAGACGGGACGAATAGCGCAAAGACGTCTGTTAAAGTGCTAGTGATTCTACGAATCATCTGGGGTTTTTTTTATTGCCTACAAGAGACTACAATAAAATGCAAAATGTATCTCACTGAAGGGTTGTAAAACGTAGCTTTACATATACAACAAATCTATTGGTGAGTGGACGAATTTAAAACCTACATAAAAATGAACAAATTTTTAAAAAATAATATAAAAATATAAACAGACAAAAGAACTGATATGTGAGGGGAAGGATTAGGAATCTGCTAAAGTAGTAGTAGTAGTTGTAGTAGTGGTGGTGGTGGTCGTCGTCGTCGTCGTAGTTATTATTGTTGTTGTTGTGGTGGTGATGGCGGTTGTTGTGGTGGTGATAGTGGTGACTGTGGTGGTGATGGTGATGGAGGTGGTGATGGTGGTGGTGGATGCTGTAGTGGTGTAAATTAATGGAGAACTGCTTTAGTTCCTAAAAGACTTGAGCACCAAGGATTCCAAAACTACTACTAATCGATGGTGATTTTTGCCAATAAAATATCAAAATATCACGTTCTGACATCTACTCCATGCTCTGACCAGTCAGGCTAGCTGGTCATCAAGAGAATAGAATAAAGTTTTTTTTTTCTTTCTATTCTTTTTTTCTTTCCTAGAGGAACAGAAAAGATGAGGGAAATACATTTATAGATGTAAAGAACAACTATTGGCAAACTTTATAGTTATTGGTCTGACAGCAGGAAAGGGAGATGAAAAAAAAAGAAAGAGAAAAAAGAAGCGTTGTATGGATTGATTGTTGGAAAGCCTTCGGCAGAAAACGGAGCTTTTGAACATTGGCGGCCATATTTAACTAAACAGCCTCAATCCTAAATCAGTACATCAGCCATGACATGGTAAATTGCAAAGATCAATTATACTATCAGATAAAAGCAAGATAATCCATCACCCCCCAGCCTGGGTTGATAAAGATGGAATATACTGTGCCGTGAGACATGGACGGCAAACGTGATACGAAACAAAAAGAGGAATCTATGACAGCATGTGAACATATGCATATATGTGAATATGTATGTAAAGTATGTATGTATCTATGTATGGATGGAGGGATGGACGGACGAATGGATGGATATGTATCATATATATGTTAAATATATTTGTATGCGTATTATTGTATGCATATGCAAGTGTATGTGTATGTGTATATATATGTATGTATGTATATATGCGTATATATTTATGTATATGTAGAAATACACACAAACAGAGATACATATATGCATGCATATGTAGGCATGCATACACACATATATATCTATATACATACACATATATGTATATATATACTTATATCCCTGATATTTATGTATTCTCTCTCTCTCTCTCTCTCGATATATATATATATATATGTGTGTGTGTGTGTGTGTGTGTGTGTGTGTGTAAATATGCATATATGTATATATATGTACACACATATATATACATATATATATATACAAAATCTATATATACAGCTACATTCACATATATATATACATATACATACATATATATATATATATATATATATATATATATATATATATATATTATATATAAGTAAGGAAAAGTTTTTTTAAAAATGCAGAATGCTCAAATGAAAGAAAAATTTTAATAAAATGAGAAATTGATAAAATATATAAATATATATTTATTCAACCGGGTTTCGTCATTGTATGACTTGTCAAGAATATTTATGTTGTAAAAAGTTTTTTAAAAATTAGAAAGGGGAAAAAAAGAAAATTGCATTGTTTTTTGTAAAAGAATAATGATAAAAATGTACAAAAATTAAAAAATAAGTTCTCCGATACATTGTGAGTTCGTTGTGTATCTTGAGTTTTATGGTTGTTTACGAAAAAAATTACTTGAGGTGTTAAGATCCAAAGGGATTAAGAGCATGTGTTGTTGTTAATTCAGCATGTTGCAGGACAGGAAGTAGTAGTAATTGTGGTCCTGGTTCTTCAGTTCCTGTGTTGTGAGTAAGGGGAGACAACTCTTTTGAGTTCTTCAATAAAACCCAAATTATAAAATTATCATTTTAGCTTCATTTGCGTTATCTTTTTTATATAATTGCTTGTTAACTTAACTTTCAGATTTTAACACTTGATTTATATTATTTCAATTATATAAATCTGCATAGACAATTGCATTTCAAATTGTCATATCATTTATAATAAAAATGATAGTAATAACAACAATAGTAAAAATGATATTTAAAGAATATAAGTTTTAGCTTGAAGTGATGAATGCATGGTATCTTTATATATTTGTGTTAGTCCATCCATGAAGAGTGAGGTAGAGAAAGGAAGTTTGATCAACGAGGAGTTGCATATTAAGTTGTGTTTGGAATTTTCAATAAAGAGATTCTCCTTGTTAATTCTCTCCTGTGTGGTGATCCCGTCTTTACATTGGTAGAAGGGGAATATATAGAATTTGGGGTTTAAGTCTTTAGCACATGAGTCTAAGTGGTCACTCAGTGGAATTTGTCGGTATTCCGGGAGATTTATTTGTTCTTTATGCACCGTTACTCGTTTACGTAACGGGAGACTCGTTTGTCCAACATAATTATGTTGGCAACCAGCGCATGTGAGAACGTAGATAAGGTTCTCGGAGGAACAGGAGAAGTTAGTCTTGATTTTAAACTTCGTACCTTGTTTGAAGGTAAATTCAGAGCCTTCAAGTAGAAAGGGGCAGGTACCACAGTTTGAGCGTGCACATTTTTTTGCTGTTGGGGGTGGATGTGGTGTGTGAAGTTTGGCATTTGTCAAGAGTTTATTAAAATTTTCTTTCATTTGAGCATTCTGCATTTTTAAAAAAACTTTTCCTTACTTATCATTTCTCCACGTGCGGTCAACACAACCCCACCATTATTGATCTATATATATATATATATATATATATATATATATATATATATTATATATATATACATATGTGGTGTGTGTGCATGTATATATATATATATATATAGATGATGTAGAGAAGGTTAAATCCAAGATGTGTCGTCTTGAAGCACATCTGTTCATTCCAATTCTCCAAAGTTCTATCCAGATGTTATATTTGTATGAGTTATACATAAAACTTTGGCTGAGTATTTACTTATCAAGACAGGAAATGGGGTAAAAAAAAGATTTTGTATAATTTATTCAACATTACACGTGTTTCATTTACTAATATTATTTGGTTCTCTGCTTGAACGACTTATAATAAGAGATATCTTACGTGTTACCCCTACCTGTGCAATTTTCTAATTCCTATTCGCAAATGAAATGCGTGTAATGGTGAATAAATAATACAAAAGTTAGAGTTACGTCCTCTTTGGCTACAGAGGTCATAATTAAACTAATTATAACTTCTAGGATCAAAAGGGATGTAGAGCTAATTTTTTTCTTTTCTATCCTTTTTTTGCCATTTAAATTCATCCTTTCTCTTCTCATTCCAATTTTTGGATTAACCTTCTTGTTTTTATCTCGTGATTTCTCATGTACCAGCGTCCTGATTTTCAAATAGAACAAACCATGGGCTCAGAGATTAAAAATTTGTCTCTCTCTCCCTCTTTCTCTCTCTCTCTCTCTCTCTCCTTGCTCACACGTGATCATCGTACATTTTTCTTTTCCTCACATGACCATCTTTCTTTTCCTGCACGGACGTTCAAAGGACTGGACATTTTCTTTCTCTCTCTTCTATATTTTCTCTTTTCAAAGAAAGTATTTCTCCAGCATTTACTATTGTCCCCTCGTTCTGGTCTAACGACCCTCCATGTTTGTTTTCGTTCGGTTTCCTCGTATGTCTACACTTTCCTGATTTTGTTCCCAACTTTGACACTCCATAAATCCTAAATTTTACTTTAGAATTTATGGGAGCAACTGTCTTTTAAGATTCATATTGTCGTTGAATGCTCGAAATGAGGAGTAGATAGACAGCCGACAACTGGTGAAGGGGCGTTCTCTGTGCTTATTTGTCCTGTTTTCCATTTTTGATATCGTTGTTTGCGTATTTAACTCGTTTGCTTTCATATTTCGTGTTATTTACACAGTAGGTGACGTCCTCTATCCATATATGTATGTATGTATATATATATAATATATATAATATATATATATATATATAATATATACATATATATATATATATATATATACATACATATATATACATAAATATATATACATATATACATATATGTATATACATACATATATAAACACATACACACACACACACACACACACACACACACACAACACACACAATATATATATATATATATATATATATTATATATATATATGTATTCATATATATTCAAATTATATTATTTAATTGAAAGCTATGCATCCATTTCGAAGTATATAATATATATATATATATATATATATATATATATATATATAGTCTGTCTAATGTATTAGAGTCTCGAATACATTTCTTTATGAAGGTGATGCACTAACAAAAGGAAGCGATCTATGCACAATGAAAAGAAGGAGGACTATACATCCGACGAAGTTAAGAAACCCCTACCTGATTGCACAAATTGCTACAAATAGCAGCTAGGCTTACAAAACCGGACAGTAAGCATAAACAACATAAATACTCCATTAAAAAATGGGTTAAAAGAACAATTACACAATCGCAGGAACTACCAGCTCAATATCATAAAATCAGTGAATTCCCAGGAACCGATCATATAAACATTCCCAGAAACCGATCATATATACGAAGGGCAGCTGAAAATTTCTTGGTTTTGGGTAAAAGATAATACAGGAGGATCACTTAATTACGATTTTATTCAACATCTTCCACTCTCAAGTCCACGCGCTTATTGCAGCTCTCTTTCAGTTTTTCTAAGTCCTATAAAAGAACTCGTATTGTTGGGCTTCCAGCTAAGCCCTTCGCGATACCGTTAAAGCCAGGAACTTTTTAGCATCCCCTCGTATATTTACATGTATATGTATGTATATACATATATATAGACAAATGCGTGTGTTTAAGTATAGTACGATAAACAAGATAAATAGAATTCTGTGCAAGTATTTGTATATATATTTATATTATTATTATTATTATTATTTTCAGCTGGCAGAATGCCAGAGTGACTCCGGAACAGTTTCGTGCATGGCACGTATAAATCTGACTTAAAATTTGGGAGTCTGCTTTTGTTCCGATTGAATGATAATTAGAAAGATAATAACCTCTGGACTGTTCGAGTAAACATTAGAAGTGGGGGATTATTTGACAAACATATACTTCTTCAAATACTCAGTCGTTTTAACAGCTCAGTACACACAAACACACACACACACATAGATAGATAGATAGATAGATAGATAGATAGATAGATAGATAGATAGATAGATAGATAGATAGATAGATAGATAGATAGATAGATAGATAGATAGAAAAAAAGATAAACGGGTGTGTAGATGGATAGACAGCAAATAGATAAATAGATAGATAGAAAAACAGACAGACAGACAGACGGGTGAATGGATGGATAGATAGATAGGTAGATAGATAGCTAGACAGACAGGCAAACAGGCGGACAAGCGGACGGACGGACGGATGGATAGACAGCTAGATGGATGGATGGATAGATAGATAGATAGATAGATAGATAGATAGATAGATAGATAGATAGATAGATAGATAGTAGATAGATAGATAGACAGACATATATAGCTAGTTAGCCAGTTAATTAGACAGACAGACAAACAAATAGAGAGAGAGAGAGAGAGAGAGAGAGAGAAAGAGACAGACAGACAGCTAGACATATATAGCTGGCCAGCTAGTTAATTAGACAGACAGACAAACAGATAGATAGATAGATAGATAGATAGATAGATAGATAGATAGATAGATAGATAGATAGATAGATAGATAGATAGATAGATAGACAGACAGACATATATAGCTAGTTAGCCAGTTAATTAGACAGACAGACATACAAATAGATAGATAGATAGAGAGAGAGAGAGAGAGAGAGAGAGAAAGAGACAGACAGACAGTTAGACATATATAGCTGGCCAGCTAGTTAATTAGACAGACAGACAAACAGATAGATAGATAGATAGATAGATAGATAGATAGATAGATAGATAGATAGATAGATAGATAGATAGATAGATAGATAGATAGATAGATAGATAGATAGATAACCACTGCTGATAGTGCAGAATTTTGATCAAAGGCATTTCCTATGTCAGAGAATCCAGGTCTACATTAACTGACGTGTTCCTTTTAAGACGGCATAGAGTGAATTGAGGGAGAGTTGATCGCCACTTTTAGCGGATTGGGCGACAACTTCAAAACTCAGATGTTGAGCCGTTCTTAGCTCGCCTCTTGGCAATGCGTTAATGTACATTAGTCTGTAACAACTGCAGTAACATGGTAAAAGAACATAAGATTCGTTATTACTTATCGGAATGGTTGAAGTTACCATATCATCATAGCAATATGTAATTAACGATGGCACGTGTGGATTATCAGATTAAAGGATTATCGAAGCGCAACAGGTGGCTGTGACGTTTGGCATAGGAATGCCGAGTGGTTCACATTTGACACCCGACTCAGACCTATGATAGGGTCAACTTTAATTTCAGATTTGGCAAAGTATTGAAATTGAGAAAAGAAGAAACGGATGATGATGATGATGATAATGATAGAGATATATTTAATCCAATGCAAGACTTGTGCTGCCCTCTAGGTATATGCGAGGTGATGTGGTATTTCATCATTGCATCGACAGAGATTTTAACTGCCTATATTACGTGGATGTGGTGCTTGAGGATAAAATCGAGTTGAACTTATGAAGAAACTATGCATGTGATGTTAAATGCAGTAAGAAGAAAAAGGAAGAAGGAAGAGGGAAAGAAGAAGAAAAAGAAAAAGAAAAAGAAGAAGAAGAAAAAGAAGAAGAAGAAGAAGAAGAAGAGAAGAAGAAGAAGAAGGAAAAAGAAAAGAAGGAAAAAGAAGAAGAAGAAGAGGAAGAGAAGAAGAAGAAGAAGAAGAAGAAGAAGGAAAAGGAGAAAAGAAGAACAAGGAGGAGGAGGTGGAGAAGAAGAAGGAAAGAGAAAAGGAGAGAAGGTGAAAGAGAAGAACAAGGAGGATGAAGTGGAGGAGGAGGATGAGAACAAGAAGAAGGAAAAGAAGAAGGAAAAGGAGAAAAGAGAAGAAAGGAGGAGGAGGAAGGAAGGAAGGGGAAGAAGAAGAAAGAAAGAAAGAGAAGAACAAGGAGGAGGAGAAGAAGAAGAAGAAGAAGAGAAGAAGATGAAGGAAAAAGAAAAAGAGAGAAGGTGAAGGAAAAGAACAAAGAGGAAGAAGTGGAGGAGAAGAAGAAGAAGAAGAAGAAGAAGAAGAAGGATGATGACAATGATGCTGGGGAGGAAGAAGATGGAAGAAAAGAAGAACAAGAACAAGAAGAAATTGGCAGTAAGTTATAAAATGACAGGGAAAAATGGCAGTAACACAAACAACAAGACTAAACATTAGCATTGATCTGTTACGAGTAACTGAATTGATTACCGAAGGAATTGTAAAGCTAAAATATCGATTAACATATTGCTAGATATTGGAAGGATAAGTAACATTACTTAGAACCGAGAAAAATACAGCAAGGAAAATATGTAACGACTCTTATTTATACGTTGTCTTGTATATCACTCTGTGTAAAAACTAGTATAAGTGGAGCACAACCACAGATTTACAATATAGAATAGCGATGACCTTTAACCTCGGACCCTGCCACACGAAAAAAATATCGTCGAGTTCCTTTTAATCTAATCAATGTTGTTTGTTAGAGCCTGATGCACAAACTGAGAACTTATAAAGTATTTTTCCCGGATTCATAATACATAACTAGTAGTAATTCTGTTATATATACATACATACATATATATAAATCTCTAGTTAAATATATTCAATAAGAATATTATATACTGAATTTATTTTGGGTACTCTATTGTATCAAAGTATTAATACTATTAAAGTATTTATATATTTAATACGAGTGATTATATACATATATATTTTTAATAATATATTATTATTAATATTAGGAAATCAATATCAGAAAACTCCTCAGAAAGATACACACGTGTGAAAAATAATTGTTGTATTAAAAATTGTTGTATTAAAAATATATAAATAAATAAATATAAATATGTATAAAATATATGAAAATATGTATAAGTATAAATATATAATGTATATGACAGTTTGAAAGTTTTGAATTAAGTATTTAAAGCAACTCACGATCATTTCACAGAAGTGTTGTCCCTATAATGAAATCCTATATTGATAAGCATTTATATTCTATGTTACGGGGGTGTAAACACACCACCATCGGTTGTCAAGCGATGTTGGGGGACAAACACAGACATACAACACATACACACGCACACAATATATGTATATGTATATATATATATATATATATATATATATATATATTATATATATATATATATACGACGGGCTTTCTTTCAAATCCACTCACAAGGCTTCGGTCGGCCCGAAGTTATAGTAGAAGACTTGCTCAAGGTGCCACGCAGTGGGGACTGAATCCGAAACCATGTGGTTCGTAAGCAAGCTGCTTACCACACAGCCACTCATATGCCTATCTAAATTATATTTTAATATTTTTTTAACGCACGCATAAACGCATGGGCAAAAACATTCACATACATACATACATACATACATACATACATCATACATACATAAATTTCTATTTTCAAGAAAAAGCGATCAACTAGTTCGCACATTACAGATACAATGGGTAGGTGGAGCAGTAAAATATGCAAGACTTTTCTGAAGTTTAAAATGTGACATTACTTTCGTTATATACATTCCAACTATGGAGTTTTGTATTTTGTTAGAAACGAACTTCTTCCTCAGAAAAAGAATTTAAATAATTAAAATCAGAAGAGAATATACAGACACGCATACTTAAATACAAACGTACATACATACGTACATGCATACATACAAACGTGCATGCATACATACATACATACATACATGCATACATATATGCATTCATTCATACATACATGCTTGCATACATACATGCATACATACGTACATATGCATCCTTATATACATGCATATACATGCATGCATGCTTACAAACGCACATATATACGTACATGCATACACACATACATGCATGCATTCATACATATATGCATGCTTACATACATGCGTACATACGTACATATGCATTCATTCATACATACATATATACATAATACATACATACATATATACATAATACATACATACATATATACATACATACATGCTTGCATGCATACATACATAAATGCATACATAAATACATACATAAATACATACATGCATGCATACATATATACATGGATACATACATACACACATATGCACCCTTATATACATGCATGTACATGCATGCATACATAAATACACGCATGCATACATACATACATGCATACATAAATACAAACATGCATGCATGCATGTATACATACATACATGCATACATAAATACATACATGCATGCATACATACATGCATAAATATATACATACATAAATACATACATGTATGCATACAGACATACAAATATACATACATACATATGTATATATAAATACATATGCACCCGTATATACATGCATATACATGCATGTATACATACATGCATACATGCATACATACATGCATGCATACAAACATACATATGCACATGTATCTGAAGTTTGCCCTATTCTATTAATTAAGAATGTAACAGGCAACAATTTCTAGGAAAAATTTAAACACGGAATACAAAAAAACAATGAAAAACTCAGAATTAAGGAATAACATAGTTTTGAATCTGATAAGACTAAGAACGTATACGAAACAGATAAATCTATTTAGCATACATCCTCATCAAACTCAGTAAAGAGACAGGAAAATCACCTACCGTGAATACTTTTAATAACAGGCAGGAAAAACGGTAGCTAATGATAAAGGAAATGTACAGCAAAACAGAACATGTTTCGCCAGGACTCCCATATTACAGTTTGAGGGACCATAAAAAGAAATCTTTGGACAAACCCATTTGTTAGGTTAATTGAATCAATGAAAGCTTTCATTAGATTCAATAGCGAAGTCAGCCGTGAAAGTATCACAACTAAGTTTAACGAGGTCTTAGCCCTATCATTATGAAAGAAAAACCATTTTTTTAACAAACGCTTCTTTTATTATTTCTAGCTAAAAAAAAAAAAAACAACAACTGATGTTCTAATAATTTGCTATAAAAGATTACTATTTTTCTGTTTAAAATAATTTATACTAATCTCCCGAAACTTTGCCAATCTAATTATCGACATTACAGTTTTGGAAATTAAAATGATCCAAATTTGCATGTAAAGGTGTTTCTTTATGTTTATGCCATTAAATATAAAACAGTCCGTCTTATCATTAGATGTCAGTATAAGGGGCAACAGATTCAGCAATGTTCAACGATATCGTGGTTCTCTATCCCCTACCGAAATTTAAATCCAAATTCTATCATATTGAAGCAACTCTTTATTGAAATGATAGTATTCTGTCGTTAAGAAATGAAAACAAAACTACAATGGAGAAGCTCAGGAAAACTTTTCAAGCTTTCTTTAAAGGCGTAATAATACATAATATTATGAAAACTAACACCAAAACCGTCAATGTCTTAGATACTTCATTGAATCCATATGATAGTTTATATTTTCCTTACCAAAAGCTGAATGAGATACTAAAATATACACACAAAGATTCTAACCATCCTGGTAATATTTTCAATGATTTAAACAAAAAGATTTATCTGACTTTATCCAATTGTCCCAAAGCCAACAAATTTTGAATTATTCCCCCATAATACAATGATGTCCTCTTCTGCAGTGGATTATAAAATAAAATAATTTGCTGAAAATGCAAACCGAACTAGAACAACGAAAACGTTGAAGAAATATACTCTGTTGCAATAGCTATTCAGTTTAGCTATAGTTACACCATTTGCAAACAATATTTTTTTGTCTGCAATATAAACTCCTCCTAACATAAGAATTGAAAAATATTAATTGTAACTATATCTAAATTCCTTATTTCAAGACCCATACTTTTGCATACAAATTAGCTACATTCAAGTCGTCTAAACTTAAGCCGTCGATTCCTAACCCAGGTACCGCTAGCTGTAACTTTATTAACACTAGTAACATTGAATGTCCTTTAATCAATTTAACGATACATATAAAGCATCAGGGGATACTAATAACGTCTATTCTTTATATGAATCACACTAGCAGCCGGTTCAAATGTAGATATTATCACCAGATTTACTTTTTCCGTAGAAACAGATATGATACGATGCTAGCAAAATTCACATGAAACTAAATAAAACCACCAAATATAGATAAGCATGGAAGATACTTTGCTTAGCTAACTCCTATACAGGTAATGAAAAGCATGCTATCTTTATACAGCTAATAGCTATGAAATCCTGCTTGCAAATGCATTACGCCTCAACAGACATTTAGAACGCTGTGATTATTGCTTACATAGAGCATTCTGAATTTTCAAACATTTCAAACCAAAGATATGCCCAAACAGACAGTAATTATACACAACTACTTACTTCATATAATCTGCAAATTTAATAGCGGTCAAATTTTCTACGTGTATTCTTTAAATGAATAAGAACCTTTTGCGGCTATATTTTAAAATCAATATTGAAGATAGATATATAGATAAATAGAATGAAGAATAAATAGAAAGATAAATAGATAAGTAGCACGAGACTAAAGCACAAAGGAATACATATTGCAGAATCTGGTATGGGTAGACACACTGACACACATTCTTTATGCAAGCATACCAAACCTTATAATACATATTCCTTTCCACCTTTAGCTTCATGCCAGCTATATATTTGCATCTTTTTGTCTGTCTGTATTTATCTATCTATCTATTCATTCTTTATTTTTCCAAATTCCAACATCGGTTTAAGAATCATGTCGAAGCAGATTAACTTTATTTAACGACCACAAGTGAATAGCTAGTCTATAACCAGATATCCTATAGATATGCAAGTTTCATTCCACACTAAAATTATAATTCCTGCATAATAGATGCTTCCCAATTTGTATAGCTATAATATGAAAGCACATATCTGTTATTAAGATAGTTTTAGAATCTTTTTCTAAGCTTACATTTTTTTTTTGTCATAAGCACTTAATACATCACTATTATTAGCTAACATAATTTATACATTAGTAACATATTTACTGTAATTATCAAATCAGGTTTCCTACAACGTACCATACTATCACTGTTAGAAATACTTAATTATCTGTTACTATTAGAAATTTATCTTTAGTTGACTTTTTTCTACTCCTTAGTAACATAGTTACTCCCTATATTAAACCAAGTTCCCAAACGCGCACCAATCTTCCTCGCATTTATATTATTCATGTATCTAAATTCTTGGTTACTTTTTCTACTATTTTTTCCTACCGTTTTACTATAAGACTCTTTTTTTCTGTATGTTCCATACAATACTTCTTATTTCTTTATTGCCCACAAGGGGCTAAACATAGTAAAGACAAACAAGGACAGACAAACGGATTGAGTCGATTACATCGACCCCAGTGCGTAACTGGTACTTAATTTATCGACTCCGAAAGGATGAAAGGCAAAGTCGACCTCGGCGGAATTTGAACTCAGAACGTAGCAGCAGACGAAATACCGCTAAGCATTTCACCCGGCGTGCTAACGATTCTGTCAGCTCGCCGCCTTACAATACTTCTACTGATCACAATATACAACATTACTCACACATCCAAAGAGAAACGTGTATATTGGTTTCAAATTTTGACATAAGGCATTTTGCCCAACGACTTAACGTTTCTGCCAGCTCGCCACCTTCCTAATCCCTAATACGGAAAACGAAATTGAAGGTGGCGAGCTGGCTGAATCGTTAGTACGTCGAGAAAAAATGCTTAGCAGCATTTCGCCTGTTTTTTATATTCTGAGTTCAAATCCCCCAAGGTCGACTTTATCTTTCATCCTTTCAGGGTCGATAAATTAAGTACCAGTTGAACACTAGGGTGGATGTAATCGAATCAGCCCCTCTCAAAAATCTACTGGCCTTGTGCCAAAATTTGAAGCCAATATCAAAACCAAGTTCCCAAACGCAAACCATTTTGCTTATAACATGGAAATTTTACTCGTATTCATGTCTCTAAATTCTTGGTTACTTTCTCTAGTATTTATTTCCCATAACATTGTGCTATAAGACTCTTTATTTAAATCTTCCATATAATACTTCTAATCTCAATACGCAACATTACTCATGCATCCAGGAGATACGTGTATATCATCTGGCATTTTTCTTGCACGAAAATTCCACGTGCAATATAAATATCACAAAATTATGTAGTTATATAACACTAATTTTATTTTAGATGTTATCGTGCTTATAAATCCAGCACTCAACATTGGCCTTCATATTTCCTCATTACTCTTTTTTCAAATCATTTCTAAATCGGTCACCGAACTACTTTTTCTGTATAATATCGCTTAATCATATATTCTCTTCAGACGGCCATATTGATCTTCTTATAGTTTATTTTCTCTTACAACAATTTAAATAAATTAAATTGCATTTCAAATAAATATGTTTTATTTAAATAAGTGTTTTGAATAAGTATTTCAAATAAATATTTGAAGACTTTAACACTCACACAGTAACAGATAAGCAAAATGTTATAATATTAGTTTAAAATTTTGGCATAGTGCCAGTAATTTAGACGAAGGGAGTAAGTCAATTACATCGACCCCAGTGCTTAACTGGTACTTATTTTATCGACCACGAAAGACAAAGTCAACCTCGGCGGAAATTGAACTTAGAACGTAGTGATGGGCGAAATGCCACAAAGCATTTTGCTCTGCGCGTTTAACGATTCTGCCAACATGCCGCCTTAAAATGTTATGATATTAACCTCTGATTTTTTTCACTAGGTAAGCAGCTTTGAAAGAGGGGTGGTCGTTAGTACTGACGCCGGTATATCACTTGAACTTTATTTTATCGATCCTGCGGAGATGAAGGGCAAAGTCGAAGTCAGCAGGATTTGAACTCAAAATGTAAAGAACCTGAAAACATACCGCAGTCATTTTGATGGATGGTATAACGATTCTCCCAGCTCATCATTTTTATCAAAGTCTTATAATAAATATAAATGATTAATGTAAGCTTAATATACACAACTTCGATTAACCCAAACCTAAACATTCATCTTTTATCTCAAACAATGTGCTACCGCTATTTTAAATATTTAAAATATAATCATTTTAAATATACCGGCGCCTTAAGTTGTCTTCCAAACGCGATTATCACGTTATAATTTTGAAATATAATACAATTCATCCCTCTTTATTGATGTTGCACTCTTGCGATAAAATAACAAAACACATTTTTCTCAATTTTTTAAAAATAGCATTAATGCTGTATACATCTCGCATTTAAAATGCATTATTATTTTAATGTTATAAATTTCCATGTAAACAAGATAGATAGATAGATAGATAGATAGATAGATAGATAGATAGATAGATAGATAGATAGATAGATAGATAGATAGACAGACAGACAGACAGACAGATAAATAGACATACATAATATTAACCTCCGTGTATGCACGCTCACACGCACAGATATGCATGTATGTATCTACATATGTAAATACATATTTTTTCCTTTCTTTATACGTTATATATAATAATAATAATAATAATAATAATAATAATAATAATAATAATAATAATAATAATAATAATAATATAATATGACAACAAAAGAATGAATGAGACCTGGATATTATGTAAAAAAGAGGAATTTATCTATAAAATATAATACGCGACAATTAGTTGGTTGTCATAATAAAACTCAGCAACCCCGGCATCCGAAACTCTGAGTTTTATTATGACAACCATACAGATCTTTGTGAGTGTGTATATCCTTGTTTCTGTTTAAGCTGAAATCATTTGATAAGCTGTGTTTGCTTTAATCATCTTTAGTTTGTGGTTAAATAAAAACTTTCTATGTCGACTTCACAGTCTAAACACAAGGTGATGTTACACTACGGTCGCTTTTCCTTGGGTAAAATTAGTAAATAATTCTGCAGATATACAGCTGTATATTTTTATTAATATTTAGCAGAGGTAACAGAGTATACATATACTCATATTTTGAGTTCTGTTTTCCTTTTTTGTATCAACATACTTGTTTATATATATATATATATATATGTATATATATATATGTGTGTGTGATGTACATATGTGTGTATTACGTATGTATACATATACATATATATATAGATATATATACATACATATATATATTTATATGCACATACGTATATGTATATACACATACATACATATATATGTATACACACAGACATATATACAGGAGTGGCTCTGTAGTAAGCAAGCTACCACACACCACCACAGCACACATCGGTTGTCAAGCGATGTTTATTAACCGTAACGAGGTGAATGTAAATTTACTCCGATTTGATAAGCAGAAACAGCCGTAAATGGTTCCAAATACAATTAAACAATGACTTTTAAACATCAATGATCCATTTCTCATTGTTAATTATTGTTCCATTTCTTATCTTCTCTATATATTAAACCACAGATTTACTTTTAAATTACCTATTACCTAAATAGGAGTGCCTACGGATACGTCTATCCCTTAGATGGCTGCATAACCTCTAACTTATATCTTGCTATATATATATATATATATATATATATATATATATATGGAGTGGCTGTGTGGTAAGTAGCTTGCTTACCTGCCACATTGTTCCGGGTAGCAACCTGGGCAAGTGTTTTCTACTATAGCCTCGGGCCGACCAAAGCCTTCTGAGTGGATTTGATAGATGGAAACTGAAAGGAGCCCGTCGTATATATGTATATGTGTGTGTGTGTGTGTGTGTGTGTGTATATATATGTTTGTCCCCCCCCCCAACATCCCTTGGTGTGTTTACGTCCCCGTAACTTAGCGGTTCAGCAAAAGAGACCGATAGAATAAGTACTAGGCTTACAAAGAATAAGTCCTGGGGTCGATTTGCTCGACTAAAGGTGGTGCTCCGGCATGGCTGCAGTCAAATGACTGAAACAAGTAAAAGGAGTATATATATATATATATATATATATATATATATATATATATATATATATATATATATATATATATATATATGGATAGATAGATAGATAGATAGATAGATAGATAGATATGTATGTATATTGATATATGGGTATTGTATATATACATTTGTGTGCGTTTGTCATAGTATACTAATGAATAAATCTAAAGTTTTAAAGCTAGAATTAAATAAGTACACTGTTTTGTCGGAAACGGATATCGTAGTCTTTTGAACAATTTCACCGTCTACAAAAAAAACCAGTGTCAACTGCACTGGTTTCAAACGTATATGCGTTTTGATCAGCAACCAATTACCATAATATTTCTGTTCATTATATTATTGTATATATCATAACCAGTATTATTGCATACATTATAACTACTGTTATTACTGATTATAATAAATCCTCTTTACTAACTTCCTTAATTGCCACATTCTCGGTATTTAGTTCGATTTCATAAATTACTGATATGATAATAGCATTTCCGTTTTTGATGCAGTAATATGCTAAAAGATAAAACGTAATCGATGTACATGCATTAATTTAGTTGCTAATGAAGGGGTATTTAACTGTAATGATACCATGGATGAAATAATAGAGGTCACTCGGTTGTCGAAAAGATTGAAAATACGATTAAGTTGCTAAAACCATTTCCCCATTTTTCTAGGCATTATGTCCTTGTATATAAACAATATATGTCTTTATTGCCCACAAGGGGCTAAACATAGAGGGGACGAACAGGGACAGACAAATGGATTAAGTCTATTACATCGACACCAGTGAGTAACTGGCACTTTATTTATCGACTCCGAAAGGATGAAAGACAAAGTCGACCTCGGCGGAATTTGAACTCAGAACGTAATAGCAGACGAAATACCCATTTCTTTACTACCCACAAGGGGCTAAAAACACAGACAGCATAAACAGGGACAGACAAACGGATTAAGTCGATTACATCGACCCCAGTGCGTAACTGGTACTTTATCTATCGACCCAGAAAGGATAAAAGGCAAAGTTGACCTCGGCGGAATTTGAACTCAGAACGTAACGGCAGACGAGATACCGCTAAGCATTTCGACCGGCGTGCTAACGTTTCTAAAAAAACTCAGCTTTGTATTTTGTCCCTTCTGTGTTTAGCCCTGCGTGGTCAATAAAGAACCATATTTTTTACTTGTTTCAGTCATTAGACTGAGGCCATGCTGGAACACTGCCTTCAAGAATTTTAGTCGAACGAATGGACCCTAGTACTTATATCTTTTTTTTTAAGCTTGGTACTTAGACTATCGGTCTCTTTTGCCCAACCGCTAGGTCATAGGGATGTAAAAACAACACCAGTTGCTAAGCGGTGCTAGAGAACAAACATAGACACATCTCACACACACACACACATATATATACGACTGGACTCTTTGGGTCTCCGTCTACCAAATACACTCACAAGGCTTTAGTCGGCCCGAGACTATAGTGGAAGAGACTTGCAGAAAGTGCTACGCAATGGGACTGAACGCGGAGCCATGTGGTTGAGAAGGAAACTTCTTAACACACAGCCACGTCCACAACCAATACCGATTTCGAAGTTTGGCACAAGGCCAGCAATTTTAGAAACGGGGATAAGTCTATTACATCGACCCCAATGTTTAACTGCTACTTACGTTATCGACCCCGAAAGGATGAAAGGTAAAGTCGACCTCGGTGAAATTTGAACTCAGAACGTAGAGACCGACGAAATGCTGCTAAGCATTTAGTCCGGCGCGGTAACGATTCTTCCATCTCGCCACCTTCCCTACAACCAATATTTAAAAAAGAAATTTCTCATACTACGTGTTATAAAATGTCAGCTACATCAAATCCATTCTTTCCAAACAATTGTTGGCACATAAATTTCGTTTGAGATCAACAAGTGTCGTTTCAACAGTATTGCGAGAGCAGTAACCTCCATATCTCTTTTAAAATGTTGTTTGACCAATGTAATTTGACAGTGTATGAGGAACGTAGGAATACCATTTCACAAATTAATTTTAACTTCAAAAAGTCAAATGATGATACTAAGTTTTGCACATGACTCATTAGATTCAATGGCAATATTGAAAATTGAAAAAATATAAATGTAGTTTACATAACAGAACAAAAGAGTCATTAAAATCAGCAGCGATATTTTCAATAATAAAACCGAAAAAAAAGTCACCGTAAAAAATGTCAACAGTGGCCTGAATCCATTACTTTATTATTATATAACTTTTGTTTTGTTAGAACTCGTAAAAATTCAATTTCAAAAACTTTTCAACTTTTGGTTCTTCGCTAAAAGTAGACCATTTCAACAAAGAATATTTAAATAAAGTGAAAGATGTGCGCTGGCAGAATCGTTAGCACTATCGGAAAAATGCTTAGCGGTGTTTCGTCCGTCTTATGTTCTACATCCAAATTACTCCGAGGTTGACTTTGCCTTTCATCTTTTCGGAGTCGATAAAATAAGCACCAGTTGAGTACTGGAGTTAATGTAATCGACTAGTCCATTTCCCGAAATGGCTGTCTTTGTGGCAAAGTAGGCAGTCTTAAGCTTAAACTGATATTTCACAGAATAAAAAAAATAATATGTAGCACATGCTTCATTACTTTGTAAAATTATAATATACATTGAAAGCTGATTTTAGCAAAAGTTATATATGATGGAAAAATTGGGCTGTTTTTTTTCCACCGTAATTTCTTATATCACCTACTGACGCAATGTAAGTTTCAATCATTGCATTCTTCAAAGGTTTAAGAATATAGTTCTACTTTGAAACAAGAAGTCTACTTCAAGTAATCTGATGAAAAATCAGTTTATATAATTTTATTTTTGAATATTTGATATTCTGAATTTTGTTTTTCGTTTTCTTGGCCCATTAAGTTTCCCTAAATCCCTCTCAAATATGTATGGGAGTGATGTCAAACAATGGGTAGCAGGCAAGATGTGATCCCATTGTGGTGGGATGCTGGGTATCTGTTGACCAGTCCCTCTACAGAACTTACTACATGCTTGGCACCACCAGGGCCGATAAACGAAAAGCTATCAGATTGATTGTGGAGGCAGTAGACGTTGCCTCAAAGTAGCTGTGGATCAACTGGTTTGAGCTCTAGAAGAGACAGTGCTGCTAGAAGCAGTGCTAACTGGACACAAGTAGGTGCTTAATCGACTCCGGTTGGGTCGCCTGGATGGTGAAAAGGCCAAAGCATCTAATGAGAGCAGGTAACTCCACTGCTGATGTAACCAGGAGCATCAAAGGATGATATGGGGGAAAAGAATGAATATTTGATGTTTTATCAATTAGTAAAGAAATCCTCTGCTAAACCATGTCGAGCCATTGGAGCAGAGTAGGCTCATCAAACGACTATGATCTCAAGCTCAGATTCACGGCCTCCACATCAGACCATGGTGGGTGGAAAGAACATGCTCAAGCCCTCATCCTGCAGTGGACTGAACATGAGCAATCCAATTCAATACAGTATAGAAATATGCGAGAGAAAATGTAAGAGAAAAATCGACAATCGATGACACTCATATGCTGTATACTTTCTTTATCAACCCAAGAAAGACGAAAGGCAAGGGTAACATGGGTCGGATTTGAACTCAAAAGGTAAAGAGACACTATCACAACAATTTCTAACTTTTATGAAAATGAATAATGTTTTGTGAAGATTTTCCGGATTACTCGTATATCGACAACCTTTAAACCGAAAATCCTTTTACTTCACTAGAACTGGTTTCTCAGGTACAGGATTTGGATTCAGAAAATAAATGAGTGAAACTAGTAGAAGAAGAAGAAGAAGAAGAAGGAGAAGAAGAAGAAGAAGAAGAAGAAGAAGAAGAAGAAGAAGAAGAAGAAGAAGAGGTAGAAGAAGAAGAACAACAACAACAACAACAACAACAGGAGGGGGAGGAGGAGGAGGAGGATAAGATGATGATGATGACGATAAAGACAAAAGAAAATGGAAAAGCAAAAGGAGATGACGATGAAGAAGAAGAAGAAGAAGAGGGGGAGGAGGAAAAGTAAAAGAACAAGAACAAGAGCAAAACAAGGACAACAACAACTATAACAGGCAAAATCAACAGCAAAAATAACAACAGCAACAACTTGACTGTAGAAGAAGAAGAAGAAGAAGAAGAAGAAGAAGAAGAAGAAGAAGAAGAAGAAGAAGAAGAAGAAGAAGAAGAAGAAGAAGAAGAAGAAGAAGAAGAAGAAAAATAAAGATAAAAATGATTAGGAATAACAAGAGAACAACATAATGCAGTGATTTATTTTCGAAAATCAAGTCACTGGAGATTTTGATGATAAATGTTTTAAAATATATCTTACATGCTTACCTGTTCAGTGTTACAAACTACTTAGAGCCAATTTATCTTCATCAAGTTTTATTCTTCACACCTCCGCTCCACATCTACCACACCCCAAACCCACCGCCACCATCAAAACCAACAACAACAACAACAACAACAACGTTGTTCTTTTTCAATTGTTCTACAAGACGGTAAATTATACAGAAGAGCTTGAATGTTATTTCAGTATTTGCAACCGAATTTATGGTGATTTTTTGGTTAATGTTTGTGTATGGTGGTAGTGATAGTGGTGGTGGTGGTGGTGGTGGTGATGGTGGTGATGGTGATAGTGATGGTGGTGGTGGTGGTGGTGGTGGTGATATGATGGTGGTGGTGGTCGCCGTCGTCGTTGTCGTTGTGTTGCTTTGTTGGTTTCCAATTCTTATAAGCACGATAACTTGACTCTTGGGTGTATTTAGCGGTATCCCTTCACTTTTGCAAAGCATTTCGTTCGGGTCCCACAAATCTCCTCAGCTCTCTGTTCATTTTTTTTTTTTTTTTGAATAGCTTTTTTTACACAGTTTTTACATGACTCGTTCTTCTCGTTCTTTATTCGTTTTCTTTTCTCCGGATGGTATAGGAAACTCTGCAAAGAGCAATTTTCTTGACAGATCTATCTATCCGTCTATCTATCGATATATATATGTGTGGGGAGGTGTACAGGGTATTCCCCCCAAAACGTATGCACACTTTAGCAGCTGATAACTCAATTGGTGTTTTTTTACTTTGAAGATTAAATCCATTGGAATTAATGATGGCCGTCAGACTAAGCTTTGAACAAAGGAGATTCCTTCTAAAATGCTACTGGAAGTGTGAAAATGCAGTCGAAGTGCAAAGACAGTTTAAGAGCGAGTTTTTCAAACAGATCCACCAACGCGACTTACGATCACTCGAATTAGAGATAAGCTTGAAGCCGATGGAACTGTTCAGAATGTCCACGAGAAGTGTTCCAGAAGACCACAAACATCGACAATCCCCACAATGCAAGAAGGAGTGCTGGAAACTTATCACCAAAGTCCAAGAAAATCTGTGCGGCAAGCGAGTCGTGAGGTAGGTATTTCAAAATCGTCTGTCCAACGCATTTTGAAGCGTTCCAAGATTAGCTCATGCGATTAATGTCGATGTTCCAAACCGAAGAGTGCAGTATTGCGAATGGTACTTGGCATATTGTGAAGAAGATGCACACTTTCCAACAAAGATTGTGTGGAGTGATGAGGCCACATTCAATTAAATTTTGAAAAATGAAACGTATTTTTAAAACATCTACATTACAATTATTTAAAGCGTCGCTAGCCATTACACATTCTTATTTTCTCTCCTTGTTTTTTTTTTTATGTGTTCCTTTCTTCTGGTCGAGTAGCCCATACGGCTCAAGAGGTCCCTGAATAAGGATTGTATAAGGATGTTGAACGAACCACCCATGTTTCCAAAGGTGAATTATCTAAACCTCTAAGAATTCCTTTCAACACACGGCTATGATGCTTCCCCACTACTCCTGCTCATGACCAGAGATGCACATATCGTCAGCCACTAAGGGGCGGGGTCAACTGGTTGAGGTCAAACAACTGACAAACAAATTTGTGGTATTGAGCAGAATATTTGCTGTAGCCCATCTTTTATACCAAATGTACATGAAAACACTTCCAATCAGTTAAGATCTGAAGCCATTAGAGCCACTGTCTGGTACTGCATCAGGGCATTATTATTATTATTATTATTATTATTATTATTATTATTATTATTATTATTATTATTATTAAGTCGGCGAGCTAGCATAATCGTTAGCACGCCGGGCGAAATGCTTAGCGGTATTTCGTCTGCCGCTACGTTCTGAATTAAAATTCCGCCGAAGTCGACTTTGTCTTTCATCCTTTCGGGGTCGATAAATTAAGTACCAGCTGCGTACCAGGATCGATGTAATCGACTGGCGCCCTCCCCAAAAATTTCGGGCTTTGTGCCTAGATTAGAAAAGATTATTATTATCATTATTATTATTATTATTATTATTATTATTATTATTTTTATTATTATTATTATTAATATTATTATTATTATTATTATTATTATTATTATTAAATCTGATGGTATTATCTCTGATTTATTTGAGACGCATTTTCTTTCTTTCTGTAGAGAATTCTATTAATGCAAACTTCAAAAGCGATTCAAATTAATAATATCTAACACACGTGCACGTCCGCGACCATGCACCCCTCCCCAAGCGAGCGCACACACACACACATATACACACACATACACATACACATACACACACACAAACACCACATGTATGCGAAACACAGGCCTACAGTCATGTGTATTACTACATGTGCATACGTAGAAACAGTGAAATTAACGTCCAGCGTCACAGATAGTAAAATTCATTAATTCTACTGTATATATTAAGACAGATTAACTGTGTGTATGATTCATTTCACTCTCCCTATCAGCTGCCGCTTAATCGCGTACCATCTTCATCCTTATTTCACGATTAGCTTCATCAAACACTAGATTACCTATGCCAATGTCTCCCCACCAGATCCTGCTCTTAACAATGTCTCTTAATCTTTCTCGCCACAAACGCAACGCATTGGAATGCCTTCAAACTTACTTCAGCCAACCAAGATTTTCCAGCAGTCGCAAGATCAAGAGGTGTTTGAACTGAACGTTAATTAATCACATAGATTTAACCAGTCAAGGAAGGACAACGTTGATAACGTGTAATGATAAACTTATATAGTTATGTATATAAAACTTGCGATGTCATATCTACATACAGACTTCAAAGAGCATTTTAGCGCATACGTTTCCGTATGTGTGTATATATGTGTGTGCGTGCGTGCGCGCACACATACAAACATACACACACACATACATACAGAATACATAGAGAGAAAATGAACAATTAAGCAAGTTTAATGACACATATAGATAGATAGATTGACAGACAGAGAGAAAGAAAGAAAGAAAGAAAGAAAGAAAGATAGATAGATAGATAGATAGATAGATAGATAGATAGATAGATAGATAGACAGACAGACAGACAGACAGACAAATAACATTCTTTATTGGCCACATAAAGTTTGAACACAGAGGGGACAAATACAAATCGTAGAGCTTTTCTTTTCGAAGGTGAAAAACAAAAAGGGAACAATAGATAAAAAAAACAAGTAAAATTCCGATCAAAAGGGATCGGAAAAAATGGCGATCAAAAGGGATTGTGTATCACAGAAGAAGTTTTTAAATCTAAGAAGCAAGATTAGGTTTATCCGTGGAAAGAAAAACCTACGGAAAAGACCAAGGTAACCTCAGGAAGGGAGGGAATAAACACATGAGAGCAAAGTGCTCTTTCTCTCTCTCTCTCTCTCTCTCTCCTCTCTTATCGGTCGTGTTATTCTTTGCTCCGCAGTGAAAGTTTGTTTTTGTGCTGAAAAGTTTGAAAATTTGCTGTTTTGGTCGTCGAGGCCACTTCTTTTCTGCTATTGCAGCAGAGTTCTGCCTTTTTTCCCCCTTGTTTCAAGGGGGAAGTGACGAAAAGACATGAATTTACAACCAGTCTCCTCCGAGTCGGAGGAAAACGTTGAAAATTTGTTTGAAGGCATGAAGGAGAAAATGCGGGAGGAGGAAGGTAGAAGTAAAGAGACGTCTCACGCGAGCGTCACAAAAGCAGACGACAATATGTCTGGCGAAGCTAGTAAACGACAAGATAAGGCAAAAATAAATTTTGCGAGTGCAGCAACTCGCCCCTGTGAAAACATCGTTATTAACAAAGAAGGATTAAAGAAGTACCAAAGTTTATTAAAAAAAGAAGGTGATAATGTGAAGTTGTTCCCTCCCAGTGAATTAATTTACGCGACGGAGAGAAAAACTGTAATTTACAAGACTTATAATGTCAAAAATAAGAAAATTGAGTTCGTACAGAGAGAAGCCATTGAAAAATGTTTGAGGCCGATATGGCAACAAACAAGTTATATAACAAGGGGTAGTCGCTTCGGCACGGTAGAGGTGCGTTTCCCTAGCGAAGGGAACATTCAACAAGAACGTTGAAGTCGGAAGAGGTAGTTCTTTTACCATTTTATTTAGGAATGAGAACTAGTAGAATAACGGTTACGGACATTCCGCCCGAAATAGATGTGGACTTCATAACAGCAGCGATTCTCTTAGGCAAAGAGGAAGAAATTGCCATTCTTCAGTCTAAAAGATATCGCCCCACAACCTGGTATGGACAGGACTTAGAGCTTGTGATCCAAGCGAACCCCTCGGACTTGGAAAAATTGCCAAGCACCCTCACCATTGGAGATACCACCTTGATGGTAATAGTCGAGGGAAGAAAACCGAGATGCTATAAATGTGGCGAGAAAGGCCACATAGGTCGAGGCGAGCTGAAGAAGACAGCGAAGAAAATACTACAGAGGCAAGCACGACGCCGAAAAAACAATTCACCGCTAGAAATAGCAGCCACGTCGCGCACCCCAATTGCCGAAATTCAGCCGACAACGGGAGAAAACAACGACAACAACGATGACAACAACATCAACAACATCCAGGAGTGGGTCAACGTGGAAGCTTCAAAAAGAAGACGGAAACGGAAAAATCCACCCTCTTCGGATACACAGGACTATACTCTGACACAGACAAGCACACCCACACCCACAAATACAGTCGCAAACACACACGTAGCCAAAAAAACACACACACTGGAAAAAGCACACACAAACACTCACACACCTACCACAAGCACGCACACACCTACAAACACCCACGCTTCTACAAGCACACACACACCCACAAACACACACACACAGCCCCCTCCACAATCACCTAACAAAAAAAAAAGAAACACCTTCACGGCGATAAATAAAAACAATAACCATTAAGGGAAAAAATTAATTTACTGAAATCGGCGAAAAAATATATCGCAACAGATATAAATAGTATTATATCCGAAAATGTAGAATTTTATACGATAGATAACGAGGATTATTTTGAAATTAAAAAATCTTTTGCGGAGGACGTAGGCCCGTTACAGATGAACTTTTCAAGCCATCTGTACAAGCAATTCGCAAAAAAACTGACCTCGCAAAAACAAACACTCACAGACAGAAAAGATGAGGGTGAAACTACACCCTCTCTTCTGTTAAAACAGTAAGTTTTAAACATTCAACTAAATTTTCACATTCTCGTTTAAACTCGGTTGTATAAATATTCGCGGCCTGGGGTCGTATTGGAAGCAAGGCTACCTCCCCTTACGACCGAATCCAGACTGAGTGGGCTGCAGGCTTTTTCGCCCCTCTAAAACGGCTACGAGAAATACATTTCTCCCTGTCGACCTGGAGGGGGAGGAGGAGTGGCAGTGCTGGTCAGGAAAAACCTGGATTTAGAGATTAGAACTGTCTTTATAGATCCGGAAGGCAGGTTGGTCGTTTTGGATGTGACGCACAGCAGTGGTAAAGTGTTCAGGCTGGTCGCTGTCTATGCTCCCTGCGAAGGAAAAGCGGGCAGAAAGAGTATTTCAAAAGCCTAGAGAATTTTCTTGGCATGTCGAACACGTTAGTATTGCTTGGTGACTTCAACATAATTTGTGATGCAAGCGTAGATTATGTTGGCTCAAGAAAGAATACGAGGGGATTACCTCACCTCAACGATATGCTAAGTCGTTTCGAATTGGCAGATAGATTCAGACTGGACCATCCAGACATTCCAGAGTGGACCTGGGCAAGAAACGACGGGTCGTCCAGATCTTATATCGATAGAATCATAACTAGAAGGAAAGATAAGAAAATACTTAGCTGTCCACAACCCATATCGTCAGCTACAGCGATCACAAATTAGTGACCTGTACGCTCGACATAGATAGCATGTGTAGACGAGGTACCGGCTACTGGAAGCTAAACAAGTCACTATTGGACTGTGAAGCCTACAGGAATCGGATTAAACAATTAGTAATGAGGGCGTTAACCGGATCCATTATCAACAATAAATGGTGGTACGCTCTGAAAAGAGCCATCAAATTTGAGTCAATTAGGTTTAGCAAAGAACTAGCTAGTGCTAGAAACAAAGTAGAAAAGGAACTAGTTAAGGCTATAGAGGAGGCAATGAGGTCAGGCTGTGCATCGAAAGTATTAGCGGCGAGGTTAGCACTAGACCAACATCTCCAAGCTAAACATGAAGGGTGCATTATTAGGGCTAAGATCCGTGCAATGAGACAGGAAGGGATCAACGCAGCCGGATGGGCCCGGGTGGTAGAGGGCCAGCGTGGCAACAACTCAACCATTCGATCCTTGACGGGCCCAAATGGTCGATTAGTAAACGAACCCGAGGAGATGTGCAAGGTGTTTCATGATCATTTCGCCCAGCTATTCGGGAGGAGCGGCGAGCTGGAGCGCGGGGAGAAGCTCGCAGACTTCCTAGCCGGTTCGCCGCGTCTATCGGGGCCGGACGCGGAATCTTGTGAGGCGCCGATCACAGCCAAAGAAGTCGAGGATATGTTGGCAGAATGCGGCGGGGACAAATCGCCGGGACTCGATGGTCTGCCTTACGAACTCTATAGTAGCATGCCAGACTTGTTTGGGCACCTACTTGCATGCGTGTACACCAACTGGCAGCAGAACGGGAGAATTCCTAAGTCTGTGAGCCGAGGGGTGGTAGCGTTGTTAAGAAAGGACCCAAACAAGGGGGATTTAATTGATAATTTCCGGCCTATCACTCTGCTTAACGCAGAGTTGAAGATCTTGGCCAAGGTCTTAGCAAAAAGGTTGGCGAGGGTCGTGGGTGAACTTGTTGGCGAGGCGCAAACTTGCGCCATCCCTGGAAGGACCATCCACGACAATCTCCACTTTCTACGCTATGCCTTAGAAAGGGTAAATAGGATTCCTGGCAAGGGTGGGGCTATGGTCCACTTGGACCAATCGAAAGCGTTTGATAGGGTGGACCATCAGTATCTGGCGGCGGTCCTCGCGGCGGCTGGCTTCGGCCCGACCTTCCGCGGATGGATCATCGCTTTATACAGCAACATCGAATCGGTAGTTCGGGTAAATGGTTTCCTTTCGGAGCCGTTCAGCATTGAACGTTCGGTACGTCAAGGGTGTCCTCTCTCCCCGCTTCTCTACGTTTTGGCCCTCGAGCCGTTGCTGAGGAGGTTGGAAACTATGAGAGGCACCCCGCAAGATCTAGGGTGCGGAAAGTCAGCTTCGGCGTATGCGGACGACATCACCGTCATCGTTTCCCGAGTCGAGCACCTACAGTGGGTGGGTGAGGCCTTAAGGGACTACGAAGCGGTGGCAGGAGCGAAAGTCAACCGGGATAAATCGGTCGGCTTGCAACTCGGCACCTGGAGGGGCAAGTCGATGTCTTCCGACAGCGTCGTAGGACGTTGGACGGAAGGACCGGTGAAAATGCTTGGGATCTGGTTAGGTCCAGATCTCCAGATAGAGAAGAATTGGAGCGAGGTGGCGAGAAAGGTGGCTCTCCTAACTCAGACATGGTCTGAACGGAATCTGTCCTTGAAAGGGAAGGCGGAGGTTGCAGAAGTGTTTATCGCCTCTGTAATCACTTACCGCCTAACCGTAGTGCCTTGCCCCGATTCGTGGCTGAACAAACTGGAACGCATGCTCTTTCGCTTTTTGTGGAGGGGCAGCAGACCTCTTGTAAGGCGCTCTATTTGCTGCCAAAAGCCGCTGAACGGTGGGTTAGGGATGCCGTGGCTAAAAATGCGCAGACATGCGCTCAGGCTTAGGCACCTCTGGATTTACCTGGACGGTGAGCAGGTGTGGTCTCCGTTTGTCAAGCTGTTATTTCCACAGTTCACATCGTTTAACGAACTGAACCCATGGATCAAGTGTAGACCGAGGTTGGGCATGTGGCATGCAGAGTGCTATCAGGCACTCGTGCTTCTCTCCCAGTCGGGCAACGCCGGTGGCGGGGCTACTACCGCGTTCTTCTATAGAGGGTTAGTAGAGTTTAAGTGTGACGACGTCCTAGGAGAAACTCTGGGCTTCGACGAAAATCAACTGGCCAGCCTGTTCCAAAGAACATTCGGTCCGGGGCCTATGGATAATTACCAAAAGTCCCTGGCCTGGCAATGTTACAGAGGAGCTTTACCGGTTCGAGATAAGCTCTTTAGACATGGGTGTGCACCTTCGCCGGTTTGTGCAAGATGTAAGAGGGACAGTGAAACTGTCCTGCACGCGATTGTGCAATGCCCCAAGGTGACTGAACTCTGGACTTATGTCGAACACCTGCTGTCGCATTCGAGAAGAGTACAACTGTCGAGCGAATCTGTAATTAAGATAGTTCCGCCGACCTTCCTGAATAGGGAGGAGCGAGCCTGTTTTCTTTCGGTAGTTGCTATGGCGAAAGAAGTAGTGTGAAGACGAGAGTAAAAGGAATTGCAACAGGCATGTTTATCTCCAGTCTCGAACTAATCGACTTTTTCGTTTTCCACATGAAACGGAAAATAAGGCTGGAGAAGAAATGCCTGTCGCAAAGTGTGTTTCGTAAAAGATGGAAGTCTATAGCAAGTATGTTGCGAGTGAAAGAACCTATTTAATCGAGAATGTAAAAAAGGATAAAGCAAAGTCTTCAGTGTGAGTATGTGGTTTGTGGGGTCGACCGCGTCCTCCGCTTCATTTTTTGTTAATCACTCATTCTCATTTAATTGTATATATATTAATTGTTTGTTTATTCATGTTTCGTCTCATTCGATACCCTGACCCCAACGTTTGTTTTGTCCCCTCTTTTTCTCAACCTTATGGTGAATAAAGAAATACTCTCTCTCTCTCTCTTTTCGATTTACAGAATCATGCTCAAAATGGTTTCGTCACTTGCACGCAACATCTTTGCTACATTCACCCACCTTTTTTTGAAACTTTCACGAGTCAAAATCTGCCTCCCCATTCTCACCTTCCTTTTCAAGTGGTACTTGAAAAAGTTGATGAGCGATTGGCCAGAGAAGTAAGTGTTTGTCTCTAATCCTTTTGCTCGAGTCCGCCACACACATTCTTTCACCATGGCCATCAGTATGATGAAGACTGCCTTGCCTTCCCGGATGAAGGAATGATAGACTCGGCCGACAGGCGGACTCGTCCCACACGTGACAGCAGCCGTTCGGCATAAGCCCACAGGTCCGAAATGGTTGGACACTGTACGAGTGCGTGCAGAACGGTTTCGTCGCTCTGACCGCATTTCGAGCAAGTCGGTCCGGTGTGTCTCGAACCGTGCCTGTCGAGCTTATCCCGAACAGGTAATGCTTCTCGATAGCACTGCCAGGCCAGGGATCTTTGGTGATTGTCCATGGGTCCCGGCCCTAAAGTTGTCCTGAACAGGCGGGTCAGGTGTTCCTCGTCGACGCCCAGAGGCCCCGAGCACGCATCCTAGTCTGACAACGCATCCTTCGTGTTTGGCGTTGAAGTATTGGTGGAGGGCCAACCTCGCTTCCAGTACGTTGGACGCGATGCCAGTTCTAAGTGCCTCTTCTAATTTCTTAACTATGTCTCCCTCTATTCTATTTCGTTCTAATGCTAGGGCCTTACTGTACCTAACCGATTCTGCTTTAATTGCTTTCTTTAGGGCATACCACCATCTGTTGTTGATGATGGCACCCGTCAATGCTCTCTTAACTAATGTGCTAATTCGGTCCCTGTAAGCCTGGCGTGCCGTGAACGACGCGTTCAGCTTCCAGTAACCGGGACCCTACCTGTGTCTTATCTAAGTCAAGTGTACAAGTCACAAATTTGTGGTCTATGTAGCTGACTATATGGAATTGTGGACAACCTACACTATCCTTATCCACTGTCCTACTGAATACTCTAAGTACGATCTGTACGACCCGATGCGGTTTCTCCATGTCCACATTGGCACATTCGAGTGGTCCAGTCGGTACCTGTCAGACAGTTGGAAACGTCTGAGAAGGTCTTTGAGACATTTGCATCACCTATTACTATCTCTGCCCACGTAGTCTAGATGCGTGTCCAGGGTAGCGTTCCAATCCCCCACTAAAAGAAAAGATCGAGATGTTCCCAGGAAAACCTCTAGACGTCGAAAGAAATCTCGCCGGTCTGTTAAGGACGGTGCATAAACTCTTATCAGTCGAAAAGCACACCCATCGACATCCAAGACGACCAGCTTACCCTCCAGGTCTAGGAAAATTGCTCTTACTATGAGGTCCAGACTCTTCCGAAGAAGCACAGCGGTGCCATCTCCGCCCATTCTCGGCAGACACGGAGAAAAATAAATGTCGAAATGTCCGCCGAACATGTGCTGGAGTGCCCGCGGGCTGTGGAGTCTGGTCTCACTGATGGCTATGATATGCAGATTTTGTTACTTGCTGTTGTTTAACAGGTAGCTTTGTTTCCAAGGCGACCCCAAGCCACGTAGATTTATACTTCCTATTTTGAGTATGTTCCTATTAAAAGTTGTGTTTTACACACGAAAGGGAGAAGAAAGAGAAAGAGAGAGAGAGAGAGTCACTTACTGTCCGAAAGTTCTTTGTTCTTCACCTTTCAGTCTTCTCCCAGAAGGTTTTTGTATAGTTTTTTTGGACAGGTATTTTTGAAATCTCCCAACTGCATCAGGGTAGAGAGATTTCACGGTGCTGTGTGTGTTCTGTATTATGTGTATGATTTTAATGTGTTGTGGTGATGTTGTGCGTAGGTGATTCTTTGTTTTGGTATCATTTTCTGTTATGTTGGCGTTTGACCTAATGTGTTCCATTAGGTTTGGGTTGTTGGTGTTTATGGCTGTCAACATTGTTGTGGGGGTTGGTGTTAATGTGCTTGTGTAGATGCTTTTGTTTTCTGCGGGTGTTTTGGTTTCGGGAGTGGTAAACCTCCCTCCTTTCTTTGCCTGCTTCTCTATTATTTTTTTCCCTTTTTTCTCCTTCCCCCTGTGGCCACTTGCCAATCCACTGTGTCGTCTTCATCTGACATGTCAGAGGAATCAAAAGGTGGGAGGGGAAGTGTATTGGGGTCTATTTCTGAGTGTGTTGACTTTGTTGTTGGTGTTTGTGCTGGTGTGTGACAGTTGGGGTGTGGTGTATGGGTTTTGGGGGTGGGGTATGAATCTTTTGAAGTTGTTGTTGTTGTTGTTGTTGGTGGTGGTGGTGGTGGTGGTGATGGTGTTGTTCCTGTTCTTGGTGGCGCTGGTGGTGGTGTTGGCTGGCTTGTTGCTGATGTTCCTTCATTTGTTTGTAGAGTTGTTTAATTAGTCGTGCATATAGCGGTGTGGGTAGCAGTGCTGGTATTTTTGCTCGGTTTTTGGTTTTCTTGTAGTTGTTATTTTTCGTGATCTTGTCGTTGTTGTTGCTGTTGTTGTTGTTTCTGTGCTAGTGGGCTATTAATTTGTAAGTGTGCTTTGCTACCACAAACGTAGCAACGTGGCTTTCTGCCTTCGACGACCACATCGAATCCTCTCTCAATTGGATTTGATGCGGAATTTTTTCGAAAATCATCGGATTAATTTGAGCAAGAATTTCAATTTCTTGGCCAATCCAGTTTTGCTGGTTCACGACAGCGACTTCCAAGATATAGATTTCGTCCTCGATGCCATAGCAAATGGCAGGCACGAGCTATTTTATTTCTATTTCAGGAGGAACATTCTTTATTTTAATTTTTGTCACCTTACGACCAAGGTATGTAGGGATCATCAGTAAATTTTCAAATTGGAAGGACTTTGTGGAGAGGTCCTTGGCTCTTTCTTCACTTTCGAATCGAACATCGATCGTGGTAAATCTGTTTCCCCTCGTGATGTAGTCTATAAAGGCCCATATAGGCCTTAAACATTTTTCAACATTTTCTTGAGTGGCCTTTTCGTATAGCCTTGTTTTTAGGTTGAGTGTCCTATAAATTATTGGGGGGGGGGTCGTTTTTTTCCGTGATGTTTTGTGATGTCTGTAGTTGTGTGCTAAGGTCGTCTTTTTTAAACATTGCTTTACAGGTGAGCAGTTCTTTGGAAAAGCACATGACTATTTTCTTTAACTGTAAAGCTGCAGCAAAATTGTTTTCAGTATTCGTGTTGGTTGTGGTGGTGTTGGCGATAGTGGTGGAGCAGTGGTGGAGCCAGTGGTTATAGTAGCAGAAGCATTCGTGCGTTCTAAGGCCAATGTGCGTTCACGCGGAACGGCTTTGCTTTCAGCTTTCTTCGCGTCTAGCATTTCACAAGCAGACTCTTCCGTTGATCGGATAAACCGGAACCCTCGTCGTCTTAACCGACGGTGTGTCAGTTATGTATGTATGTATGTATGTATGTATGCATGTATGTGGCTCATTGGTAAGAGCGTCAAGTTTTACAATCATGAGCTTGTGTGTTCGATTCCCGTACTGAGCTATGTATTGTGCTCTTGAGCAAGACACTTTATTTTACGTTGTTCCAGTTTACTCAGCTGTAGAAATGAGTTGTCAGATCACTGGTTCCAAAATGTATTGACCTTTGACTTTTCCTTGAACAACTGCTAGACTCCCACAAACAACTGAACTTGTGCCTCAGAGGGGAACTTTCTTGGTGCAATCCGATGGTTGTTCGTGACAGAAGTAGGTATTTAGCCCTCGCTTCCCTTATGTATGTATATGGTCAAATATTTTTGTCGTTGGTCGAGATTATTGCAGAGACTGTAAATTAAGCGTATCTGATGTTCCTGGGCTGTTTCCAGAAGCAAGTATCAAACTCTTTGTACATCTGTCACCTTTCTATTTATGGATCCGCCACGTTGGAAAGACGAGTCAATATCTTTGTTGCACCCATGGAGCCGCAGAAGATGCCAGATATTGGTTAAATATAACTGAAAATATCTTCTTTGAGGTCCTTTTCTTTAGATTTTCGGTTAGAGGCGTATGGCTTAGTGGTTAGAGTGTTGGACTCATGACCATAAGATTGTGGTTTCGATTCCTGGACCGGGCAATATGCATTATGCTCATGAGCAAAACACTTCATTTCATGTTAGTCCAGTCCACTCAGCTGGCAAAAATGAGTAATCGTGCGACCGAACGGCATCCTGTCCAAGTGGGGAATACATATGCTATGGAAACTGGGAAACCGGCTCTTATGTGTCTACATGACTCGAGAAGGTAACCTTACCTTTACCTTAACGTTTTTTAAAATGCTCGACATATTATCTCACAAAGCAGCAAGGCTTTATCGTTAGAGTAATCGTGGTTTGTGCAGAGCCAATCTCACTCTCTCGTCCTTCAAACTTTTATTGGTCTGGTGCAATAAATGCCACGAGCCCAGTAGTTATGAGATTGCAAGGTTTGTATGGAGTTTTCTTCTCTTTGGTGTGCAAATAAAGAGATGATGGGCCTCATCTGCCCTGAACCCGTTGAGCTTTCAGTGAGAGACTTTCCTCCGTGACATGCTAATTACCCTGTATCTGGGACCCTGGTAAGTGTTCCAGATTAAAGTAAGTCTGAGAAGAATAGTGTCTAAAAGGTAGCTCCACGCACTTCAAATCCCTCGAGATCTCGAACTAGGGTCCAACTATCGGATGCAGTTTAAAACGAGACGTACACACACATACACTCACGCAGAAATATAGGTGTGTATGAGTGTTTGTGAGAGGGTATATCTGTGTACGTGTGAGTGTGCGTGCGTGCGTGTGTGTGTGTGTGGTGTGTGTGTGTGTGTGTGTGTGAGAGAGAGAGAGAGAGAGAGAGAGAAAGTATATGTGAAGTTTCTGGGTATTCAGTTAAGAAGAAGAAAAAAGAAAAGGAGAGGAGGAGAAGAAGAAGAAGAAGAAGAGAAGAAGAAGAAGAAGAAGAAGAAGAAGAAAAGAAGAAGAAGAGAGAAGAAGAAGAAGAAGAAGAAGAAGAAGAAAAAGAAGAAGAAGAAGAAAGAAGAAAAGAAGAAAAAGAAGAAGAGGAAGAAGAAAAACAACAACAAAAACAACAACAACAGCTGAATGAAGAAAGAAAGGGAAGAATAAATGGCAAAAATAAAATGAGGTAAAAATAAAAGATGGAAAATAAAAAAGGAAATGCAGGATGCGATGGTTGGAACTAAAACCAAAAAGTAATCCATGGGTTATCATCTACGACTACTAGATTCCACTAGATTAGCCTTTAGAGAGGTTAGGTCACATCAAATCCCAAAACTAGAATACGTAGCTTCATTGTTAATTCTACGTATTCCATGTAGTCTCATGATTGCCGTTGTTCAGTTGTTCCTCTTGTTGTTGCTAGGATAATAGTAGTAGTAGTAGTAGTAGTAGTAGTAGTAGTGGTGGTGGTGGTGGTGGTGGTGGTGGTGGTAGTTGTTGTTGCTCTTGTTGCTGTTTTTGTTTGGTTTTTTTTTTGTATTTTTTTTTTTGTGGCATAATCTATTTTATGAGTTATCTGTCACCAACATCGGTGTTTCGTCACGACAAATATTAATAAACTAGGCTTCTTTACATTCTGTGTCCACACGCACAAAAGCGCACGCACGCACACACACACACACACACACACACACACACACACACACACACACACACACACATACACATACACATACACACACACACACACACACTCACACACACGCATGCACACGCATATAAGCATATACACATATAAATGTATTCATACATATGCATATATATGTGTTTGTGTGTGCTTGTGTGTATACGTACATACATATAAATACATATATGTATGTATATATATATAATGTGTTTATGGATGGATTATTGTTCTTGTTTCTATCATTATTATTGTTGTTGTTGTTCGATTATCGACACATATTGCACATCGCTCCCATAAGTTTCTTGTTATATTGTTGCACAGTTATACATCGCATATTTTTTATCGTTATGTTAGATAAACTGACCAGGACCTTAGGAACCCAGTTAGTTTTTCTCCCCCTGTAACCCTTAAGATCCAATTTCTGGTTTGTTTAGCGTAACACACCCCTCAATATTTTGTCTAAGAAAAGAAAGATGATAGATGAAGATTGCTCATCTGTTGAAAAGAACAGCCAGTGGTATAATAATGGCTACCAGAAAAAAAATTAAGGTGGCGAGCTGGCAGAATCATTAGCACGCCGGGCGAAATGCTTTGCGGTATTTCGTCTGCCGTTACGTTCTGAGTTCAAATTCCGCCGAGGTCGACTTTGCCTTTCATCCTTTCGGGGTCGATAAATATAATTAACAGTTACGCACTGGGGTCGATCTAATCGACTTAATCCGTTTGTCTGTCCTTGTTTGTCCTCTCTGTGTTTAGCCCCTTGTGGGTAGTAAAGAAATAGGTATTTCGTCTGCCGTTACGTTCTGAGTTCAAATTCCGCCGAGGTCGACTTTGCCTTTCATCCTTTCGGGGTCGATAAATATAATTACCAGTTACGCACTGGGGTCGATCTAATCGACTTAATCCGTTTGTCTGTCCTTGTTTGTCCTCTCTATGTTTAGCCCCTTGTGGGTAGTAAAGAATTAGGTATTTCGTCTGCCGTTACGTTCTGAGTTCAAATTCCGCCGAGGTGGACTTTGCCTTTCATCCTTTCGGGGTCGATAAATAAATTAACACTACGCACTGGGGTCGATGTAATCGACTTAATTATAAGAAAAGAACAGCCAGTTATCCGCACAACAGAACAGCTAAATTGTAAAAGTCAGTGACAGAATCAGCAGCAGTAACAACAACAACAACAACAACAACAATACAGCTTTTGAAATGTATGAAAGTAACTTTCTGTTACTTTCAGCACCATCTTCACCATCGCTGGACAACAAAAGAAATCAATGACAGCATAAAGCAACAACGCTAGTGAGAACACTGCACCTCGATCATAACTGTCAGTGGCAGCAAGAAACCCACCACGACCAACACCAACATCATTAGCAAAGAAACAAGAGCAAAAGGAAATTAACCGTGCGGTTCCGCCACTGCGACGCGGCGAGCACGTGAACACGTTCTTATAAATGAAAATTAATTCAGATGTGCAAAATGCATCTTGGAGAAATGTGGTACTGAATGTCCCTAGACCTGTCCAGCAAGACACTTATATATAAAGCAATTGGAACAAAAAGTAGAAGAGTAGATGAGGCAACACACCAGCAAATTGAAAAATGTTTGCGATCAGATTGGAAGAGCAAAAAATATAGAACTATCGAAGTGAGCTTTGCCTCAGAGTAGAAGGCCCCAAATCACTCAACAGCTACGCAAACGAGTGATGAATTAATTCTTATCCCTATTTCCTTTGACAGAAGGGTATTCAAAATGAAAACATTCAATATACTCCTAGAAATCAACATCTGTTTGCTCATGACATGAGCTCTCTTCGACGTAGAAGAGAAAACCACTAGTCTGCAGATACAAAGAATACAGAAGCAGAAGTGGTTCCGACAGGGTGTCTAGCTATTAATACAGGTAGATCATCCAAGCGTCGAGGCCATCCCGGACTTCGTAAGCCCACCAGACGGCACAAAGCTTCTCTTTGTTGTTGAGGGCAGAAGGACGAGATGCAAAGACAAAAATCACTGCAAAGGTTTTTGCTCAGAGCGAAAGAAAACAGCATTACTGCCGACACCAGCGCCACCACTACCACCGCAACAACAAGAACAGCTGAGACAGCAGCAACAACACCAACAGAGGCAGATGACCACAACATCACCAACAACAGGACCGAAATTAACAGCTGCAAAAAGAGCAGCAACAACAATTACTGCAGCAGCAACAGCAGCAACAACACCATCAAAACAGCAACAGTATCAGAAACCGCCAAAACAACAACAGCTTTCAGAAACCTCCTCAAGACATACCTCTTCCCTCTTTGGACCATTCTGATATGGTCAATAATGAAGGAGATGGTGACGAGTCTAAATGACAAACGATCATCAGGACCAAGAAAAGAAAGGGGGAAAACAACAGATCAACAGGAAGATACGAACAAATGGGGCATATGCTTTTGAGCAAGTATGCAGAAAACACAACCTCCAATCACAGCTATGCTAATATCGTCAATATTATACACACTGTCACAGACACCACTACTGCAAGCATGACCTAATTCATTAGCACGACAGTTTGATCACAAATCCCAACACGAACTTAATTTTAACATCAACTACACTGCCATAAACACGACCAGCAAAACTCAAATAGAATACTTACACAATCATACAGACATCACTCAGAGCAATTTCATCACATCGATAATCAACATACCTACTACACATAAAAATCATACAAATAACGCAAAACACTTATAGCATTAAAAAGCAAATACTCTGATAGGACAGAAAATTTTACAAAAATAAAACTTTAACAATAAGACTTTACAAAGAACTACTCGTGAAAACGCCCACATCTAACCAGATGGACAGAACACCTATTCCCTACCCGCCACAAAACTATCTCTCTCCTCTTCTCTGTCCATTTCGTTGTCTAACATGGCCTTGCTCGTAGGAGGCAATATAAATGTAGATGGCCTTGGGTCGCCTTGGAAACAGGGCCACCTACTCAATGATCTAAGGTTACTAAGTTTAGATGTCGTGGCTGTCAGTGAGACTTGATTTTCCGACCAACGGGCTTTCGTACCCATTTTCGGTGGATATGGATTTATCTCCATGTCAACCGGAAATAGGATTGGGTAGAACAGCGTTGTTGTTCTGGAAAGGTATGAATCTCATGATAAAGTCCATGTTCCTGGACCCAAAAAGTAAATTGGTGGTTCTGGACGTAAATAGTAGCGACGGTGGCACTTTCAGACGGGTGGCTGATTATGCTCCAACAGGGGCAGAACAGCCCGATTTCTTCAGACGTCTGGAAGCTTTCCTGGGAACGTCTCGACCTTAAGTTCTAATGGGTCAATCGTCAACAACAAAAGATGGTTTGCCCTGGAAAAAAGATTTAGAGTAGAATAAATTAGATTCTTTCCGTTACAACTTCGCGCACCTACTTACAAATTTTATTACATTATCACATTTTCTTTTATTAATTAGTTTTACACTATCCCATAACTATGAGAAGTATTTTCCGCTGATGACTCTACTCTGCAGCTTGTAAGACAAATAGAAAGCTGAATCTCTTGAAATAAGCTAAGACGATGAATATTAATCAAACCCTCTCCGTACCACAGTAACTCCAGTACTGTTACCACCAACCAGAATTAAAATGTTTGTGATGCATTGCTAACTTACGCAGAAATCTGGCTGTCTAATTTTCCACTACACTTTGAGTTTTCTTTGCTCTCGTTTGCATTTATAAGATTTAATTTGGAGGATTTGATTTTTTTCTTCGATTTTAATATCACTATTAACATTAACATTGTTAGAATTATCAGATGGTCTTTTATCGTTTTACTTCCTGTAATGAAAACTATAAAGAAAGAACGAAAGAGATAAGGAAAAGAAAACACAGAGAGAGAAACAATCAAAGAAAGACATTAATAAAAGAAAAAGAGAGCTAAAATGATTTAATTAACTTCAGCCTCCAATGAAGCGATTCCTGTTCCTTTATTGTTCTCCAGAGAAAATTCCCCCTCCTCTCGACTTAATCGTCGCTAAACCAAGTTGCATCTTGTTTGTGTTCTGTGATTCTCTTATCTCGTTAAGCTCTCCAGTATAGTTGGGCTAACCATTGTGCCATTTTAAAAATCATTACAGTAATTTACTAGCGAAATTACCAATATTTAATGGCATTACAAGTCAGAAATAAATGTCCATTCTTGCCAGGAAATTCCGCTGTGAACTTTTACAGCCATCATATTACTCAACCACTGTTATTATTCTCCAATTTTCTCCCAAACATTATCATCGCTGCCAAACTACGACTACCACCGCAGCTGGCTAAAATACACTTATCTATTACCATAGTTGCCGAAAAACATGTCATTACAAACGTATTTCTCTAAATAACACATCACCACTACAAATACGTCTAAATCACCCGTTTCTTTTCCCAACATGGAGCTTCGTTTTAAACTAATATCGATGTTGTTCAAATCTTAAACCCCCTAACCTATCTAAAACTATCCGTATTTCACATAATTACAATAATTATCACTTTAACACATAACACATCATCAGTCTTACATCTGCTCAAACCCCAAAATGATTTTTATATCACTCCTGGTATTTCACCCGTAATTGCACTGCTTTCACACGCATATAATTATTTCTTACATTAGTCCTCGTATAAATAGAGGAAGAAATAATAATTTCGATGACATTCTTCTATTTCTCTGGGTTGTTAGTAATGTAGGCAAAACAGTTACTAAAGGAAACCTAAAGAATCCACCAAATACAATAAGTGACCATAAAAATATGGTTACAAGGCTCAAATGTACAGGGATGAAAGTATATAACTTGATCGTTAAGGATTTCCTAAAATCATTCGTGATGGAATGCAAACGGTTAATATTAAAACTCGAAACCAGGTCACTTGCAGAGTTTTCTCAAGAAGTCATGATTATACAAAACAAGCACGCTTCCAAAGTTTAACATCTTAGATTGACATAAGGACATAAGATGTCAGGTTTACTGAATGCGACAAATAAGCCGTTGTAGTATTTATTTAGTTCTGCCAAAAACATTCGTAAAGGATTGAAGATGAGGCATTGCTATGTTTCTACGAACGGCTTGATAAAACAAGGTCAGCTATAATTTTCTATATATTTTCTAAATTTTTAACTTTGAAATGTAATTTGCATTCTTCCAAGTGTTCACTTTCTTCTCTATGAATCGAGTTCTTAACTGATCATTGACTCACCTTCATACTCTGGGATGTTTCTTTTAACACTAATGGCCAAACTTACTTCTATTTACTAAAACTGTATATGCTGTTGGTCATCTTTTACACTTCTGTTCCGTTTTAAGTAATCAAAGCCAAGTCATATGCGAAGTTTAAGTCATTGATTTGGTTGTCATCTGTACACGCAAGTCCATCATATTGATCTAGAGACTTCATCAAAATATATACAAAGAATATGTTTCTTGGCACTGACATTAATCGTAGTGAAGATGTAGAGAGAGAAATTAATATCAAGAATGGTATTTGGCGGCGAGGTGCCAGACTCGTTAGCACGCCGGGCAAAATGCTTAGCGGTATTTCGTTCGTCTTTACGTTCTGACTTTAAATTCTGCCGAGGTCGACTTTGCCTTTCATCACTTTTGGGGTCGATAAAATAAATACCAGTTGAACAATGGGGTTGATGTAATCGACTTACCCCTGCCTCTAAATTGTTGGCCTTGTGTCAAAATTTGAAACCAATATCAGGAACGGTACTGCAAGTCCCTTTCTCAAATTAAGAAAACTGTGGAAAGCTCACACGATCAGTATAAGGATCAAAATCCAGCTGTTGCCAAGCATCGATTTCTCTAACCTTCTCTAAGGCTGTGAGTCATGACCACTACGGAGGAAATTGAACACCTTCCGGTAAAGATGCCTGAGTATTATGTATCGCATTTCATAGAGAGTTGTATCACCAGCTTGAAAGTAAGAAGAGTATCGTGGCTCTATTGCTCGCTAAGTCAATTGGTGATCAGTAGGATGATAAAGAGGATTAGACACGGGATCAGAATGGATCCCGCTCGACTTTCACACCAGTGTCTCCAATGGTCTCCACGGGATCCAGGAAGAAATGGCGTCCGAAGAAGTAAAGTCTGGCACGAAAAAAAGAAAATTTCGCAAGTGCTGTGAAAATTTTGGATGAGGCTTGAGACTTGGCGACTGAAGGAGACGATTGGGTGTCTCTGGAAACGTTTAATTGACTAACAAAGTGAAAATATAATTTAGCTCTAAAAATTTTAACGTTAGAATTTAGATGTATTTGTTTAAAACTTTTCTTCAAAAGCCCACATCTTATTTTTTTTGTTCGAAGCCGAAAATGATCGACACCCTCTTGGTCACTAATATTTTTATAACCTTATTTACTGAAATTCGGGTACATTTCTTCACTGTCTACAACAGCTGTATGTTGTATATTATGTTTCCTCAACTACATTTTCATTTCTACAGAAACCGTAGCGTCTTATTATCTCTGCTTAAAACCTATTTTGTGTATCTTTCTGTAAACCAATACGTAGTAAAATAACATTCGGGTGACCATGAGTTTTAATGGATTATCGGATTAAAGTCAGAGATAACGTTACGTAAAATGTTTCGTTCACATTTTGAGTCATGGACAAATCTGTTTATTTAAGGATTATCAACAGGATGTTTTTTCAACCATCTGTAGGACGATTAAATAATGTGAGTATCGAATTTGTCAAGCAGCTTTGCTAGGGTTTACCAGCTCATCATCAATTTTAGAGTGTTCTTTTGAAAAAATGGATTCAGCGATTGTGAAAGTCAAATGCTAAGAGCGAATAGACAGTGAAGAAGGAGAGTGAAATGATGAAGAAGGGATTGATTGAGCCGTATCTGGGATATAAGGTTACGGGGAATTTGAGATAGTCTTGGCATTCGAGTTCGGTATTAACAACAACATCACCATCATTATTGTCAACGTCACATTATCATAACCATCGCAACAAACGTCTCTTCCAATGCTCCTTTCTAATATAGACACAAGGCTTAAAATTTTCGAGGAGGCGGTGATCTTATTGCTCAGCTATCAAGCAACTCAATAGTGAAAGACATTATCTACACCATATAGAAAAAAATTTAAATATACTACAATAAATATTATTTTTAAAAATCACTAAATTAAATTTATTTAATTTAGAGATTTTTTGAATGATATTTATTATATACACATACATACAAACATACATACATACATACATACATACATACATACATACATACATATACATACATACATCATTATACATGCATCTTCATGTGTGTCTCTGTGTGTTACATATTATATTTTATGTATACATATTTTTAGTCCGGCATGGTGTCCAAAATTCCCCTCCACACTAGAACGAAGGAGAAGATATTTGCTCAGAGTGATGCGCAGTGGGACCGAACTGGAAACTAAATGCTTACAAAGCGAGCCTTTTAAGGGAAGAAACCCCACTAGATGCTAAATAACCTAACAGTGAGTTTTTATTTGCATCGCATCTCTTTAACTCACTATGCTACATATGTGTGACTTCACTGCGTGTTTATCTAGAATGCAAAACGCTCCTCTGGGATATTTTTCCTCGGCCTTTTACACCCACAACTAATGTCAAAGGTTCTACAAATGTCATGGTTACTACTCTACTTCATAATTACTAAACGGTGACAAAACCATGTAACTCTAACCAAATTTGGTTTTACACGAAATCTGAGAGTAACAAAAGGAAATAACTCTGCTGCTGCTACTTTCCAGTAGTAAAGAAAATCTCTTGTCATGAAGGCAATAACAGAAACCTTTTACAACTGTTGTATTGGGAATGTACTGCGCGAGCGGAATGAGACGATTGGGTGCTGCTGTTTGGATTCAGACGATTTGGCGCAGCTAACAGAAAATTCAGCTTATTTTGACGCTAGAGGCAAACACGCGAGCGCGAGCAAATACAAGTAGAAACAAACACAAACACAGATAGAAAGAGTATGAGAGGAGAGAAAGGAGAGAAAGGAGAAAGAGGAGGAGATAGATGTGGAGAGACAGTTATTAATTGAACACTATTCACATAAGCAATTTCATTTTTCTTATGCGTGTAGAGAGAAATACGCTTACACACATAGAGTGAGTGAGTGAGTGAGTGAGGAAGAGGAGCAAGAGAGACGCTGCAATTTATTAGTTGCACACGATTGACTTAAATAATTTCCTTCTACTCATATATTTTTCCTTTATTGCCCACAAGGGGCTAAACATAGAGGGGACAAACAAAGACAGACAAAGGGATTAAGTCGATTACATCGACCCCAGTGCGTAACTGGTGCTTTATTTATCGACCTCGAAAGGATGAAAGGCAAAGTCGACCTCGGCGGAATTTGAACTCAGAACGTAACGGCAGACGAAATACTGCTAAGCATTTCGCCCGGCGCGCTAACGTTTCTGCCAGCTCGCCGCCTTTTACTCATATATGTCCGAAGAAAAGGTGACCAAATGGTTGCACTGAAACTGGGGCACATTTTGTAGCCTGGACATGTTCAGTCAGGGCTTACGAGTAAATACTTATGTTTGTTTCCAGAAGGAGGTATGTACTAGAGTAGGAAAATTCATAGTGTAGAATAAAGCGTTATCGAGACACGGATTCACACATAGAGAGATGCACACCCATACATACAAACATGGTACATAGTTGCAAAACACACATACACAGACATGCACACACAAGGAGACAGAGGCGCATACATATACAAACACGCTTACACACATACGTAGAAAATACATAAACACGGGCATGCAAGCACATGAATATGCAGAATACATATATACATATGCATACACACACATATATACATACACACACAGGCATAAATACATACATACATACATACATACATACATACAGACACACATACATACATACATACATACATACATACATACATACATTATTATGGCTGCCCCTCGTTATCGAGTATGGCCATTGCACGAAGCTTAACTGTTACTGGTGCTGTGATCGAATGTGACTTTTTGGCCCAGCTAAAGATCTACAATGTCTTGTACATACATGCATACATACATACATACATACATACATACATACATACATACATACATACATATATACATACATACATACATACATACGTACATGCATGCATGCATAGGCACACATATACACACACACATACACTGACCCACACACATGCGCACAAACAAACAAAAGGAACGCAGTGTAAATACGGACAGAGTCAAGACTATTGAAAAGGTTGCAAGACGCAACGAAAATTTTAGGAAAATAAATATTAAGAAATAAGTGGAAATTTTACCGGTGAGTGTGTTAAATTATAAGGCACAAAAAGAAAATGATTCTCCCCAGACACAACAGAATTTAAATAGTTTATCTAGAAATACTATATACGATTCATTCACACACAGAAGGTAACAAGGATATCTAAAACAATAAACGGATGGACCAAATTACCTGACGCATTTAATTTCATTCTTCGTATTCTGAATTCAGACGTCACAGAGATTGACTTCGATTTTTAGAGTCAATCAATACGACCGTCTACCCAACAAATTTGTAGTCTTCCTTCAATACAAGAAATTTTTACTAATGTAAGGTTAAGAAATAGAGTGGTTTGACAAAATAAAGAATGTATTCGGACAAGCGTTTCCTGCATTTAGTTGCATCGATTTGCGTTCAATTCACCTTCCCTCTTTGAGGAATCAGTGACATAAAGTACCAGTCACATACGGGTTGTGTGGATTACTCTTAAAATCGACAATTCTTCTCTGCTAAATTGTTCTTTGAATATTGCCGAAAATCATGAATCGTTGATGATACTACAGATACACGAGGCGCATTTCAGAAGATTTGTGATTTTTATAGGAGGGATAGTTATAACGGTACTAGATTATTGTAATTTTAGAACATCATTATTGTAGACCTACTAAAGTTGACCTGCCAGCTATTGTTATTCCAGATTGAAGGAGAAAGCCGATGTTGAGACGGATTTCTTTGCCACCTACAACAGCTTTATGTTGTAGATTATATTCCTTAACTATATTTTCATTTATATTTTTTATTTCATAATTATAAATTTTTATTTATGAAGAGTTAGTAACATTTTGTAGGAGCATTTTACCATCCCCATTAAAAGATTCTTATGTGTATCCTAACTGTAACACAAGAAATAACGAAGCGACTTTCACGTCACCACAAATATTCCAACTGTGATTCTCGTATTAGCGGGGCTCTGACAGATTTCTCATGATTTCTTAACTTTCTTTCAGACCCGTTCCCAGCTCTGTAAAGATTAATTTCAAATTTTGACACAAGGCCAGCAATTTCAGGCGAGAGGGCTAAGTCGATTACATCCACCCCAATGCTTCACTGGCACTTATTTTTATCAATACCGAATGATAAAAGGCAAAGCAGACCTCGGCAGAATTTGAACTCAGAATGTGAGGATGGAGGAAATGCTGCTAAGCATTTTGCCTGGTGCATTAACGATTCTGCCAGAGATTTGAACTTAGGTTCTAAAAATAACCATTTCAAATTTTGGCACAAGGCAAAGTTGACCTCAGCGGAATTTGAACTCGGAGCATAAAGACGGATGAAATGGCGCTAAGCATTTTTGCCCGGCGCGGTAACGCTTCTGCCAACTCGCTGCCTTAAAGATCTGTTAAATACTGTGGGTTTCTTGTCTGCTTTAAAGCTCAGTTATAATCGTCCAGTTATGGCTACTTACACATAATATCTCTATTCATAATTAGAAGAAGAAAAAACTCTCCCAATTTGGCCCTAAAATGACTGAAACAAGTAAAAGAGTAACAGAGTCCCAAACACAGTTTACATATCATTTTACTGTCAATGGATGTTAATGGATGTTATCAAACGGATGTTATTCCAGATGGAATCTGAAAATACAACCGAGAGGAACCTAATGAAAATCAAGAAAGCAGTCTTTAGTTTGAAAATATTTAATCACTAAATGGGAAAATATATGAAACTGCAGAGTAAAAGAAACGGCAGAAATCTGAATAAAGTTCATTACGGTATTTAGTTACGTTCTTTCTATCGTAATTTCACTGAATTTGATTTTGCTTTCACAATTCATGATTAACATACAAGTTGTATGTGAAACAATGAATTGCGACACGTTATGTTAAACACCATAATATATTAGTAAATCTGCAGAGTTAACTCCCACAAAACAAAGAAAGATAACTCATAAATTTTAAGCAGAGTTATGTCCCTTAGAACAAATTCTGATATTACTTTCTAATCATATTTCTAAATGAGTAAATGGATTTCATACTCTATAAAATATTGTAAAAAATAAACATTTATCCGAGACTGGTGAGAGTATAGATGAGTGTTCAAATTTCATATTTAGTGATGTTTTTCTCCAATAACACGAGAATATTAAAATCGATTAGATAATTATTTTTAATATACCGATAATTTATGCGATTATTGAACTCGATCCAATGCGGGAACATCATCGTGGTCTGCTTACCTTTTAGAAATAGCAGCCAAAGTGCCCTTAAATTACGTCCTATAATCTTATAAGAAGAAGGTTACATTCGACAGCGTAGACAAAAATACGGAGTGGTTTAAAAGCTTGTTCTCACACCTGAAGGGACAAAATCATTCAAAGATTTTAAAAAATGAAAAAAGGTCACACACACACACACACACACGCATGTCCTTATAAGTTTGTAATTTCATGCCAAGATAGGATCAAGTAGGATCAAGAATCTCGCTTCCATTACCTCGTCGTTCTCGGTTCGATCTCACAGCATCATATATTTGACAGGTGTCTTCTAGTATAGCTTCGTTTTTGCTTATTAGTTAATTAGTTAGTTAGTTAGTTAATTTGGCTCAAAAGCAAATAGCAAGGCCATGTAGGGGGACATGGAGTTAAGTACAAGGTGGTGTTCATGTTAAGAGTTCAGGCCACTTGAGGTCAAGGGAGGCTTTGAACAAAGCGGTCGTCGGCATCTTCACCATCTCGTCTGGCTGCTTGTTCCACGGATCCGCAACCCGGACGGAGAAAGCTCCTCTCCTTAGCAAACGTACAGGCCGTATGTGATACATGGGCGCGTTTGTGTATGTCTGTTACCTGAGGATAGCACAGGAAATAGTTTATGGACTTAAGCCGATGTGAAATGAATTTTCGGTACCGTGGTAGGGCAGCCTATGCTCATGCATCAAACCGTTACTCCTCTCAGCTTATGTATGTGTGTAACATCATCAACATCAGCATGCATAACAACAGCAACATCAGTGGAGGCGCAATGGCCCAGTGGTTAGGGCAGTGGACTCGCGGTCGGAGGATCGCGGTTTCGATTCCCAGACCGGGAGTTGTGTGTGTTTATTGAGCGAAAACAGCTAAAGCTCCAAGAAGCTCCGGCAGGAGGTGGTGGCGACTCCTGTTGTACCCATTCGCCCCAACTTTCTCTCACTCTTTCTTCCTGTTTCTTGTCCCCGACTTCCTACGCAACCGCTGAGCCTGGATGCGCATTCATCCATTCGCCGATGCTCTCGGTGTCGGGGGTTGACCTGCTTTCTCTTCTGTGGGTCTTACGAATAGCAAAGGACCACGTTTCGGACTTCTCCCATCTTGCGAACTCTGGGACGAAGACCGTTCGCTCAACAGCAACAGCAAGCAGCAACATCAGCAACTAGTATTAAACTGGTACTTAATTTATCAACCCCGAAAGGATCAAAGGCAAAGTCGACTTCGGTCGCATCTGAACTCAGAACGTAGCGGCAGACGAAATACCAATTTCTTTACTACCCACAAGGGACAAAACACAGAGAAGACAAACAAGGACAGACAAACGGATTAAGTCGATTATATCGACTCCAGTGCGTAACTGGTATTTATTTAATCGACCCCGAAAGAATGAAAGGCAAAGTCGACCTCGGCGGAATTTGAACTCAGAACGTAACGGCAGACGAAATACCGCTAAGCATTTCGCCCGGCGTGTTTACGTTTCTGCCACCTCGCCGCCTTAAATCTCAATGATATTCCTTTCAACTCTAGACACAAGGCTCGCAATTTTGGGGGAGGGGGCCAGTCGATTCGATCGCCCCTCAGTACACAACTGGTACTTAAATTATCGACTCCGAAAGGATGAAAGGCAAAGTCAACCTCGGTCACATCTGAATTCAGAACGTAAAGACAGACGAAATATCGCCAAACATTTCGCCCGGCATGCTAACGTTTCTGCCAGCTCGCCGCCTTATATCTTAATAATATTGAATTATAAAGAGTAAGATTTTTAAAATATACTTTGAATGGCTATGGGGCCCAGTAGAATAAAATAGGCGATCAAAGCGATCCATAGGCAAAAAATTGTTGAAAACGACTGGACTAAACACTTCAAAGTGGTGCCCCAGTTTGGCCATAATCCAAAATTTGAAAGGAGTAACGGATAAAAAATACAAGTTCATAATTATTATTTTCTGAATCTAATTAAATGATTCCGTAATTTTGTATAAAGAAAAGAGAAATGAAACAAACTCGTTCAGAAACTCATTAATCGGTAGAGCAACGGAGAAAATATCAAATGAAATTCAGTTATGTCCCTTACACATTTTGAATTCAAAAAGGTGAAGGTTAATTTTGCCCGTCAGCGTTTTCAAAACTCTACACGTAAAATAAATTCGTTCCGTTGCTGCGTACAACAGTTTTTGTTATATTCTTGGTTGATATAAAATTACTATTAGCGAAATACGAAGTATTGATTTAATAAGTTCAAAAACTACATAGATTATTGAAACTAATTTTTAAAACACATTTATAGTTATATAATCAAAATTAAATATTCTATAAATTATCATAAACAATATTTCATAAAGCTTTATCTTCGACACGCATGTTTTTTTATTTTAATTTTTACACAATTATTACATTTTAAGTTTTCGTACGTTAGCAGAAAAAAAAAAAAATACTACTTCCGGTTACTTGTTACTTCCGTCGAAATTTTCAAATCTTAATTTGTAACAATGTCAGGTACTGCCGGAGATTGGTGTTTAATAGAAAGTGATCCGGGAGTATTTACTGAACTGATTCGAGGATTCGGTAAGTGGTGCTTTGGAAACCGTCTCTGTAAAATCAAAAACGCGACGACTTATTCAATATCCATGCTCAAAGTTTTTCATTTATGCTGATACATGTGTAGTAAATACTACAGCACCTCCCCCTCTCTCTCTCATACATTCACTTTCTTTCTCTGCTTCTATGTTTTTCTTCCTTTCTCCCAATTTCACATCTGTGTAAATAGCACATATAAATACCGTATGAATAGTATGTATGTGTGTATATATATATATATATGTATGTATATATACACGCGTACATTTTGCTTAATCATGTTACATTCATCCGTTGTCTGTCCTTAATTCCTTATTAACAACAGCATATGTCTTAATTCTCATTTGAGAGCGGTTTTTCACTGTACTAACAGAAGATTCCTCAAAACTATCGCGTGAAGACCTAACTAGACTACCGAATGTGTTACTATCGTTGTTACCCCCCAAATGTTTTTGATTCGCAACATAGGTATTAATTCTTTATCTATGTCTCTGTATATAGCGCCGTTTGTGAAAACTGCTGTCTCATCCGAACGTATTTTCTTTTGTTTCTCTCTCTCTCTCTCTCTCTCCATCTGCCGTGTCGATAGCATTCTGCTGTCACCCTCATTCGCTGGTTCTTATTCTTTTTAAATTTAATTTACCAACCCCCCACTTACATTACAGGATGTTTTTTCAAGTGCTTCTACGTGGTCACCTAACTTTCTAAACATAGCAGTCAAATGACCCCCAAGCAATTTCCTCACCGTTTTGTAAAAGGACGGCAGGCAATTGTTTAACAGGAAAAATTAAAATAATAATATTGGTTTCAAATTTTGGCCCCAGGCCAGCTAGTTCAGTGAAGGGGACTAGTCGATTGCATCGACCCCAGTGTTCGACTGGTACTTATTTTTCTACCCTAATAAAATAAGATGAAGTCGACCTCGACGGAATTTGAACTCAGAACGTAACGCCGGACGAAATGTCGCTAAGCATCTTTCCCGACGTGCTCACGATTCTTCCTACACGCCACCTTAATAATAATAAATATATACGATCAAACGTCTGCCCGATACGGGTTGTCTTAGGGCCAAACAACCCATGTGTTATTACCTGACTCCGCACAGTTTCCACCCACCACAGCTATATAATCTGATGAGGCCTGGTTCGACATTCATGACAGTAAAATTGAGTGCTCATCCCGAAGCCCTTTCATCGATATTTACACAGATATTCAATGAATCATGTTGCACCTTCTGGTGCTATCTTTAAGACAACCGACGTAGTCAATGACGGACTTTCTAACGCAGGGGTTCCTAACCTTGTTTTGCTTGTGGACCCCTTGAGAAATATCTTATCAAATGTGGACCCCATATATGCACATATAAATTTTTGGAATAAAATATTTGCTTGTAGGTTAGTAAAATCTAACAATGAAACAATTTCGTTATATTCATAACATAAATTCCAAATACAAATCTTGACAATTTCAATAAACACAGGTACGTCTAGTAAACAAAGTTTATATACGGACCCACAAATTACAATTTTTTACTCGTGAATCCCTGTTGGGAACCCCTGTTCTAACGCAATGTTTCTTAACCATTTTTGTCCCACTTCGATTTAATTGAGAAGACAAGGACAAATTTTGTCTTTTGAGTCATTAAAGACCATGCTGGGACCACTACCTTGAAGAATTTTTGGTTAGGCGCAGGAGTGGCTGTGTGGTAAGTAGCTTGCTTACCAACCACATGGTCCTGGGTTCAGTTGCACTGTGTGGCACCTTGGGCAAGTGTCTTCTACTATAGCCTTGGGCTGACCAAAACCTTGTAAGTGGATTTGGTAGACGGAAACTGTCGTGTATATATATGTGTGTGTTTGTCCCCCCAACATCGCTTGACAACCGATGGCGGTGTGTTTACGTCCCCGTAACTTAGCGGTTCAGCAAAAGAGACTGATAAAATAAGTACTAGGCTTACAAAGAATAAGTCCTGGGGTCGATTTGCTTGGGGTTATTAACATTTTGAAAACTTTTTTTTTGAGCAAAATCCTAATCTCCTATACAAAAAACAAATTTTTTTTTGAGCAAAATCTTAATCTCCTATATTAAAAACAGAAATTTTAGGAAAAAAATAAACAATGCTGGAGGGATAAAGTTTCTTAATATGCTCATCACAAATATGAATTTCTAAATTAAAAAAAAAAGGTCATTTCAAATGAAAGTGAGCTATAATTTTATAATTCATACTGAAGTTTTACCTGGTGTTTATGTGTGTGCAAAAGAAGTTATTTGTACATACCTTTCTGGATTCCAAAAGAAGTAAAACTTGTGGTCCCCAGCCGTGATTGTTAAGCTCCAAACAACTCTGCACATGTATCTGTTGTATTGAATGCCCAAAAGAAACATTTATGAAAATTTACTCATAAATAAGTTATGTTTACAATTATCTATATAAATTAGTGTCAAACTTTGTATAAAATGAAATTAAATCCACTGTTTTTAATTTTTAATTTTTTTTTTTTACACAAAAATTGGCAAAAATCGCCATTTCTAAATTACCACTACTCCCACCCCTTCATTTTTAACTTTTTTCACTTTTCTTTTTTTTTTTTTTTTTTTTTAAAATAGGCGGAAAAATATGGAGATTATGATTCTGAAAACAAATTCTTTTTGTTAAGAATTTTTTTTTCTAAATATGCAGAAAAATACAGACATCATGATTCGGACAAAAATTTCAAAACATTTCTGTACTTAGGATTAGTGTTGGGGAAAAAAGTCAAAATTGAAGAAGTTGAGGGGGCGAAAAATTTCACAATGCCGATTTTTGGCAATTTTCCAGAATCTCCGTATCCGAAAACGGGTATTTTTGGCCCCAAAAATAAACAAATTTGGGGGGATGGGGGTGGAAGTCTTTCTGTCCAGGTTCAGTCTCAGATCATGTTAGAACAGTTTTGTGACAACATTAACAAAAAAAAAAAAAGTCAGAATTAGCAAAATAGTTGATTACAGGTGGAAGCTGTGAAAATTGTGATAATAAAACAAATATCTTCCTCACCTCCACCAAAAATTAATTTCTCTTCCAAAGAGAGAGTGGCATTATCTCTTTCTGTCACATTTTCATTAGAATGTATCAAGACACTCGGTCGTCACAAAACTGTTAAAACTTTTCAAACATTGAGTGTTTCTTAAAGAAAAATTAAAAGTTTAAAAAAAAAAAAGAAAATTCCCAGATTCTTAATCTCTATTTTTCTACATGGATTAAAAACAAAAAATATGTTTTTAAAGTTAAAAATTAGGAAATTGGGGTGGTGTGGTGATGTGGAAATAAAAATTTTGAAAACATGGTTTTTGGGCAAAATCATATTCTCCTATATCAGAAACATAGAAATCTGAAAAAAAAAAAAAAAAAAAACGGAAACGGGTGGTGTACACATTCTTTACCTCTGCTGAAGACACTTGCCTAAGGTGCTACACAGGATTAAAATAGGAGCCTTGTGTTTGGGAGTAAAATTTCTTACCACACTGCCACACCTTCGCATATATAATCATCATCATTGTTTAACGTCCGCTTTCCATGCTAGCATAGGTTGGACGATTTTGACTGAGGGCTGGTGAACCAGATGGCTGCACCAGGCTCCCGTCTTGATCTGACAGAGTTTCCACAGCTGGATGCCCTTCCTAACGCCAATCACTCCGAGAGTGTAGTGGGTGTTTTTTACATGCCACCGGCACGGGCCAGTCAGGCGGTACTGGCAATGAACTCGCTTGAATCTTTTTACACATGCCACCAGTACAGGTGCCAGTAAGGCGACGTTGGTAACGATCACGCTCGAATGGTGCCCTTTTACGTGCCACAGCACGGTGGCCAGTCAGGCGGTACTGGCAATGACCTTGCTCGAATCTTTTTACATATGCCACCGGCACAGGTGCCAGTAAGGCGACATTGGTAATGATCACGCTCGAATGGTGCCCTTTTATGTGCCACCAGCATGGAAGCCAGTTGGCTGCTCTGGCAATGATCACACTCGGATGGTGCTCCTGGCACCCTACTAGCACGGACACAAGTGCCAGTAAGGCGACGCTGGTAACGATCACACTCGAATGGTGCCCTTTTATGTACCACTGGCACGGAAGCCGGTTAGCCACTCTGCCAAACCATCACATTTGTATGGTGCTCTTTGCATCCCGCTAGCTTGGGTGCCTGTTATCAAATTTGATTTTGATTTCATTTGCCTCAACAGGTCTTCGCAAGCAGAGTTTAGTGACCAAAGAAGGAAAAGGTACGCATAAGCGGGCTGGTTACTCTCCTGGCATAGACCACAGGTTATGGTCTTATTTGGTTTATATATATATATATACATATATATATAAGGCCAAAGAGCTATATATATTATATGTAGAATTATATTATATGTAGAAAAATACAAACTGGGACAAGAACGTAAAACATTTAGAAGACGATACAAAAAACACGGACGGGACATTCAAAGCCTTCAATCTTCAGTCAAGAACCAGATCATCCTAGCAATTTCGGCTGATTAATCTTGAGATCGCGTCGATCCGGCCAGCCCCAAGGAATAACTAAGCTACGAGCATTAGATTTCTTGGAAAAAGGATCGAATGTATACGAAACAGGGACAGAAAAATGGACAATGCCACACGAATATAAAATACAAAAAACAATAATAGTAAAAACAGGTCAAAAACAGTGGGTGTCTTACGACTAATAGACAGTACAACTTAGTTTAGCTGGCGTATTTTGGGGAAAAAATGCCTTATTCGGCAGACGAAGACAGCGATGTTCTCATCATCGTTTAACATCCGCTTTCCATGCTGGCATGAGTTGGACAGTTTCTATCTGATCAGGCAGTTTCTACAGCTGGATGTCCTTCCTAATGCCAACCACTCCAAGAGTGTAGTGGGTGCTTTTACGTGCCACCAGTATGAGGGCCAGTCAGGTGGTTCTGGCAACAACCATGCTGAAAAGGTGTTTTTTACATGTTACCTGCACGGGAGCCAGTCTGGCAGCACTGGCAACGACCACGCTCGAATGTTGTTTTTTACGTGCCGGTAAGTAGACGCTGGCAACGATCACGCTTGAATAGTGCTTTTCACATGTTACTGGCATGGGAGCCAATCTGTGGCCCTGGCAATGATCACGCTCTGATGGTGCTTTTAACATTCCACTGGCACGGGTGCCAGTCAGGCAGTACGGTCATTGGCCACGTCAGCGAATTTGATTTTGATTGTGATTTCACTTGCCTCAGCGCATAAGTAGGCTGGTTACACAGGTTATGGTCTTACTTGGTTTGCTGGGTCTTCCCAAGCACAGCATATTTCCAAAGGTCTCAGTGAGAGAGAGATATTTGAATTGCTAATTCTAATCACTTGTTATTTCCTTTTCATTCTGAAGTATCCTACACACACCATCAAAATATTGATATGCTTCCTTTTGAGAAACACTACAGGATCGCCCCTTGTCCTGCTACTAGCTGACAAATCTTTGAATCCCACCTACCATCTTAAAAAAAAAACACTCCAAATTAAGTGATTCCAAGTTTCTTACATGTAAGGAAAAGTAGAAGGAACGTGGGTAGAATGCTTTGATCATGGGTCTGGTCTATTAACTCCTGCCAGCCACCAACACCACCAGTTTTCCCCTCTTAAGCTACGCAAGTGCAGATTCTGCTCACTTTTATTTACAAAGACATGGATGTGCATTTAAAAATCTCACTTTGTAACCATGTGATTTCCGGTTCAGTCGTACTACACGGCACCTTGGGAAAGTGTCTTCTACTGTAGCTCTAGACAAACCAGTGCCTTGTGAATGAATTTGCTGGACAGAAAATCTGTGGATGCTTGTATGTGTATATATGTATGTATGCATGTGTGTATATATTTGTGTGTGTGTGTGTATATATATATATATATATATATATATAGGCAATTACGCGCATAAAGAAATTAAATATAACAGCTTGCATTTGATATACAAATATATATATTTATATATATACTAGCAGTAGAAATTTTTAGAGAGTTACTTCCCTTATATAATAGCGAAAAAATGCATTAAAATGGAAAAAAAACGATGGTAAATTTTTTTTTAAATCGTAGACTCATGTAGACGCTTTCTTAGCCATTTCTGTTTTGGTGTCTTCAAGTCATGAAGTCGTTGTTCTAAAAGAACTCTGGTCTCCTTGACAACGCATTACGACGTTGATTTCCTTGCACTCCCTTCCCCACAGGTGCAGGTGTGAGCGTGGACACCAACTCCGCCGCCATCGACAGACGAAAAATTATGCATTAAAATGGAATAAAAAATGATGTTAAATTATTTTTAAAATCGTCGACTCATCGTAGACGCGCGCTAATACTCAGACGGGCTCGATATGAATCACGACTATAAGCTACCCGAATTTGGTTAAACTGCACCGCAAAATGTGGGAGTAGTTGGGAATCTAAATCGAAGGGGACAGACACTCACACAACTACAGTTTTATATATATAGATATACATAGCGCAGTAGTGGTGAGATGTGACAGCAAAGAAAAGCATACATTCACTCTCTGCATGCAATTAGACTCGGAAAGTTCGTGAGGAACCCATTGACCCAATTTGCTGACTTTTCCGATAGCACACAGGTCTCAATGAATGGTTGAATGACCAAATCCAAGCTTCTCTGCTAGTTCCTCAACAGTTACGATGAGATTTTGTTCCACCAGGGTTTTCAGGATGTCCTTGTCGAGTTCTACAGATCTTTCATGATGAGGCTCGTCTTCTAGGCTGTTCCAATATAGGTTTGAAAAAAATAGCTGTTAAAATCGAAATGCACTCTTCAAAACTTGCACTATGAATAAGGACAAGATAAAATTACTACCTGCTTTTATAGCAAGTTAATATAAGTAGTTTATCCCATTCCCCTCTGACTTTTAGTTCAAGCTGTTGAAAAAACCGCATTATTATATATATATACATACATACATACATACATACATACATACATATACACACACACTCTCACACACATGCACACATTTATATTCTGTTATTGTTTTATATGTTTCAGCCTTGAGGTTGTGGCCATGCTGGATCATGTGTGTGTGTGTGTGTGTGTGTCTATCTGTCTGTCTGTCTGTATGTATATATGTATATGTATGTGTGTGAACAATAATATTTTCAACAGATGTGTTGCAAATGTATCTGATTGTTCTCAAGCTTCAATACTGTGTGTGTGTGTGTGTGTGTGTGTATGTATGTATGTGTATGTTTGTGTGTATGTATGTGTGTGTGTGTATGTATGTATGTATGAGTGTATGTTTACTTTATTACTAACACAAGCCACTACGGTTATTTAATGTAGTCTTCCTCAAATCACTATCTCTGGCTATTTACTCTCTTCCAAGAACATTTTCACTCACACTTATGTGTTAGCTTCCCATACATTTTACTCATGTATCTATCAGCGTGATAGAGAGAAACAAATATTACATCTAGTTTCACTTTATTCGTTGCCCACTGTGTGTGTGCGTTTGCGTGTGGTGTAAACCAGACTAAGAAAAGCATTTGACACACACACCAGAATGTGAGTTTTCTGTAAATTTTGCTTAATTGGAGTTTAAATTTTAAAAACTGGACCTGGCATGACGCGATGCATTGTACTCTCAAAAATGCTAGGTAAATTGTAATTGAAGAAATGCTATATTGTAGATTTGTATAACTCCCAAAGGGAGGCAGATAAAATCTGCCTTTTATAATAAGAGATATATACATACAGGCCCAGGTGTGGCTGTGTGGTAAGAAGCTTGCTTCCCAACCACACAGTTCTGGGTTCAGTCCCACTACATATCACCTTGGACAAGTGTCTTCCACTATATCCTCAGGCCAACCAAAGCCTTGTGAGTGGATTTGGTAGACGGAAACTGAAAGAAGCCTGTCGTATATATATATACATATATATATATATGTGTGTGTGTGTGTTTGTCCTCCCCCACTATCGCTTGACAACCGATGCTGGTGTGTTTATGTCTCCGTAACTTAGCAGTTCCACAAAAGAGACCGATATAATAAATACTAGGCTTACATAGAATAATTCCTGGGGTCGATTTGTCCGACTAAAAACCCCTCAATGCAGTACTCCAGCATGGTTGCAGTCAAATGACTGAAACAAATAAAAGAATATATATATATAAACATGTAAGCAGAAAGAAAACAAAGATTGAAGATACAGTTCTATATTTAAGAGATGAGGAATTATTTACATTATTTACATTTGACGGGCATATGACATAATGGTTAAGAGCGTGGGCTACTAACTCCAAGATTCCATGTTCGATTCCAGACAGTGACCTAAATAATAATAGTAAAAAAAATAATGATAATAATATCGAAAAAATACCCTAGGAATGAGAACCGAGGTTTAAAATTTCCCCAAAACACCTGATGAAGGCTGGAGGGTATATCAGCTGAAACATTTTAACAAGTAACAAGATGAGGACAAATATCCGTCAAATGTAAATAATGTAAATTAAGATTGAAGATTTTCAGACGATGAATATTCAGGTATAAATATATAGACATTTACATTAATAGATCAAATTTACGCAGAATACAAATGAGAGAAAATTAAAGGGGATGAGATATGGTGTTATAAGTCCAACACCTGTTTTTGGGAGCTCAGAGATCCATCACAATGTTCGTAGATGTAGTTCACCACAGTATGCAGGCCCTAATGGAAGCAAATAAACATTGGGTAAAATGAGCCTTCATCGTCAGGGTAGATAAAAAAATCTTACCTTTCAGATCATGATACAGAGAGGTTTAAAGGCGGAATTGGTCCCTCATAAAGACTTCGGTGCCTAAGTCCAAATAATTTGAGTGCTAAGTGTTTTCTATACCAAGAACCTCCAAGTCAAAGTGGCAAGCTGGCAGAAACGTTAGCACGCTGGGCGAACTGCTTAGCGGTATTTTGTCTGTCTTTACGCTCGGAGTTCAAATTCCACTGAGGTCAACTTTGCCTTTCATCCTTTCGGGGTAGATAAATTAAGTATCAGTTGCATACTGGGGTCGATCTAATCGACTGGCCCTCTCTCTAAAACTTTTGGGCCTTGTGTCTAGAGTAGAAAAGAATCTCCAAATCTCATCTGTTGACTATATATGTGTATGTATGTATGTATGTATGTATGACGTAAAGGAATAGGGATCTGGAATCCAGGCAGGTCCACTTTATTAGTACTCTGATATAATTCAGGCTAATGATAGGAAATATACAGAATTGTTTAGTATATGTTTGTGTTTGTCACATCCCACTTGGAAACTAGTTTTGTTTTGTTTACATCCCTGCAACCTAGTGGTTCAGCAAAAAGTGACTGACAGAATGAGTACCAGACTTCAAAAAAAAAAATTAATTACTGTGATTGATTTGTTCGACTAGCCCTTCAGGGTGATGTCCCACGTGGTTGCAGAGTTAGCTTCTTAACCACACAGCCTTGCCTTTGCCTCTCTATATACATATGTATGTATGTATATATATATGTGTGTGTGTGAGTGTATATATATATATATAATATATATGTAAGTTTTCAAAGTTTCTCTTCTAAGTAGAGACAAAGTATATTTGGAACAGTGAACTTATGAAAGGCACTGACTATGTTGCTTAGATCTGATCCAGAGTTAAAAACAATAGCCACTGTGGTCTCTCATTGTTCAATATAATCCACCGATAGAGTTAAGGAGTATCTGAAATAATGTTTCTGTGAATGGCACTTAGTTACTTAACCAACCACTCTAGATAATAGGGCTCCGCTGGAGCTAAACAACAGCTGCAATTATATCGGTATTGTTTCTCTGTTCTCCCTCTTGGACCATGGTTCTCAGTCATTTTTTTCACTATGGATCCCTCTGATTACTATCTTATTCTGGTGGACCCTCAGATCCATTCAGTGTTTAACCCTTTAGCATTTAAACTGACTATATTCGTCCTCAAATATTCTATCTGTTTTGTGTTTAAACTAGATAAATCCAGCCTCCCACACCTTACCCTACAATGTCATTCTAGAAATAAACAATCACATCATTGAAATTTTGAAGCTACATGTTAATATATAATTAATTCAAAACAATGTGAATAAATAAGCATTGTATTTGACAGTATAATCTGAATGCTAGAGTGAAAAACTAGTTTTATAGATGCTTCTTTTAAAATTAGACTAAACAGGACAGGAGGAGATCTGTAGGATGGAGAGCCACTGAAGAGGTCACCGGATGTGTGACAAAAGATTTCACACTAAGGACACTAAAATAGGAACAACGAAGTCTTTCAAAATTCCTATTCTGTTGTTCAGACATTTAACTTGTGTAGATTGGACTAAATAAAACATTAGGAGAAGAAACCTGTTTCTTGCAATGAATACATCTAAATCAAAATTTTATATGGGCCCTTAAAATACTACTGTTGACCCCCATTTTACTATTTTGCTTGCAAGGACACCCTGCCAGATTTTATATGGACCTCGGTTGAGAACCACCACTCTAAGCAGTCAAAGTATATTTGGAATAATCGATCAATGAAGGGTTGCTAATCTATGGCATTGAGCTGGCCTAGGGCTAAACAACCACCATTATGATATCCCATTTTGTTGTTTAGTCCCCTATCTAGAGTGAAGGTTATAGAAGGATGGCTCTGTAAATGAAATTTGTCATTCAGCTGACTAACTATGTAGCATAGGGCTAACCTGGATGTGTGGAGGCATGTGACTTAGTGGTTAGGGTGCTGGACTTATGATTGTAAGATTGTGGTTTCAATTCCTGGACTGGACGATATGCATTGTGTTCTTGAGCAAAACACTTCATTTCACATTTCTCCACTCCACTCAGCTGGCAAATATGAGTAATCTTGGGATGAACTGCCGTCCCATCTAGGTGAGGAATATATGCACCATGGAGACCGGGAAGCTGGCCCTTATGAGTCGGCATGACTCGAGGAGGTACCTTTACCTTTTTAACCTACACTTAAACAACTGTTGTGATGTAATCTTTCTTTAAACAAAACAGCAAAGTTATGGGGATGTAAACAAACCAACACCAGTTGTCAGCATAGGAGAAACGAACACACATATACATATGATGGGGTTCCACACAGTTTCCATCTAATGAATTCACTCACAAGATGAGGGACATCAGCAGAAGACACATGCCAAAGGTGCTGTGCAGTGGCACTGTACCTAGAACCAGGTATAATCTTTCACTAAATAGAATCATGGTACCATTGAAAGAATGGATCTGTACATGGTACCTACTCATTGACTGACTCTCAGCATCTCATAGGGCTGATCTGGTATTAACCCTTTAGTATTTAGATTACTCTTTCAGGCCCCACCCCGACTGGCTCCTGTGCTGGTAGCAAGTAAAAAGCAGTCTGAATGTGACTGATGCTAGGCCTGCCTGAGTGGTTCCTGTGCCAGTGGCACGTAAAAAGCACCTACAACACTCTTGGAGTGGTTACCGTTAGAAAGGGCATCCAGATCAGATTGGATCCTGGTGTGGCTTCTTGGCTTGCTTGTCAAACTGTCCAACCCATGCCAGCATGGAAAATGAACATTAAATGATGATGATTTATTTCCAGTGTTTTGAATTAATCATGCATTATCTTATAGCTTCAAGATTTTGGAAAGGTATCCATCTGTAAAAACCATGCCAAAACTGACCTTGCCTGCACTAGTGCCACATAAAAAGCACGCACTCAACTCTGTAGGGTGGTTGGTGTTAGGAATGGCATCCAGCTGTAAAAACCTTGATGCCTGGGGTAGTCTTCTACCTGGCTGGCTCCTGTCAAACCATCCAACCCATTCCAGCATGGAAGGTGGGCATTAAACAATAATGATGATGATGATTGTTTATTTTCCAAATGACATTGTAGGGTTGGTGTGAGAGGCCAGATCTGGCCAGTTTGAACATAAAATAAGTAGAATATTTGGGGCCAGATATGGCCTGTTTAAATGCCAATAACACGAGCCATCTAACCCTGATGACTACTCTTTTATCACTCTCAGATCAAACCACATTAACCCTTTAGTACTTAAACCAGCCATTTCTGGCCTGAACATTCTACCTGTTTTCTGTTCAAACTAACCAGATCCAGCCTCTCACACCTACCCAACAGTGTCATTCTAAAAATCAACAATCGTATCAATGAAATCTTGAGGTTATGAAATGATGCATGAATGTTTGAAAACATTTGACCTGGCTCAGTGGTTAGTGCTTCAGGCTCACAATCATGAGGTAGTGAGTTCAATTCCCGGACCGGAATGTGTGTTGTGTCTTTGAGTAAAGACACTTTATTTCACATTGCTCCAGTTCACTCAGCTGTAGAAATGAGTTGTGATGTCACTGGTGCTAAACTGTATCGGTCTTTGCCTTTCCTTTGGATAACATTGGTGGCATGGAGAGAGGAGGCTGGTATGCATTAGCGACTGCTGGCCTTCCATAAAAACAACCTTGATCGCACTTGTGCCTCAGAGGGTAACTTTCTAGATGCAATCCACAGTCATTCATGACCAAAGGGGTTCTTTTCCCTTTATATTTGACTGAATAAACTAAATGTTAAAGGATTAAGGTGACAATTTTAAATGATCTAACTTGTTAATGTTGTCATTATTAAGTTGATAGGACAGTCTTGATTGTATTGATCTTTGATTAAAAGGTGATCAAGCTATGAGCATCCCACTTATTTTATCTTTGGGTGTGTCTAAGATTACATTAATTGTGTCAATTCTTTTCCATATCACAAAGATACAACCTGAGGGATACTATGTCTAGCAGGTAGTGGTGGATTTATAAGGGCTAACTGTCTCAGGCCCGCTTTCCAAAACCACCCCCACCAATATAATATAATGATTAAATATTAGTTTCACTTAAAATAAATTTTTTTTTATATATATTAAAATTTTCCTCTGTATGACATTTTCATACCATGGATCGCTACATACAGGCCTAATCTCCCACGCCCCCCCACCCCGCCCCCACCCTTATTTTTGACATTATTTTCTTGTTTTTTTGCTTTTTTTTCAGATTATATTTTCTCACTAAAGATCCAATATACCATGGAGAATTCAGATACCTGGGGCTCAGAAAAGAGATGCTTCTAAAGAAAGGAATGAAAAGATACTGTTGTATTGACAAAGATAGAAGGCCTTATAAAGGCAAAAGTTTTTGTCTACTTTGGAAATGGACATCATGGCAGCTTATGGTGAAGAACCAGCATGATATATCCCTTTTGAAATACCTGCACTTGAGAGTCCCTATGCAGAAAACGAGAGAAGCCTTGGTGGGTCATCACATTCTGCACACACTTCAGATATGGACAATGCAATTTAAGACTTTGGAAGGAAAAAAACTTGCACAAACTGTAAAGTTCCTGTTAGATAGTACATGGTCAGCTAGAGCTGGTGCTACTGAAGCCCTCTTGGATGGATACAACTGCATCATGTGAACCTGATCCAGCCATGTGGGTTTTCTGTTAGAGATATGTTTGTTCCTTTTTTGGTTAAAACTATTTATGGCATGACAAAATATGCCTTTGCTTCTCAGATTTTCCATCAATCAAGCTGATGTCAACTGATGTAAAATAGGCATTGCTATTTTATCAGGAATTTCATATTTTACACTAGCATGGCATTGTTAAGCTGAATTTGAAAATGTGGACCTCTACTTGCTGTCAAAGGGTCACAGCTCTTTGTTGCACTGTTATGTTCAGCCAAGATGACAGGTTTTCCTGTGAAAATGGTTCTAATGACTGAAAAAAAAAAGCAAGGCAAAAAGTAACCCTCAATAAGAAACCTGATGTCATAGATTCTTCTATGCTTGGAATGTTAGCTTTTGTAAGTCCAGTGAAATAAGAAATACAGAGCTGAAGTATTGTACTTTGTTGTAACCAGGATGGTTGTTTTAACTGAGAGAGGCCTGGGATTTAGAGACAGTGAAGAGCTCGCAAGATCCAAGCATATGGAACTTGTTGGACAGTTTATTCCACTTTAAATGATTCATCATAAACAATCTGGCAATTGTGAAAATGGTAAACAATCCTACTTACTGCCAAGCAGTCTATTAAGAAATTATTATATTGATGGCAAAATACTGTCACAGAATTTAAAACAGAAGATCTGGCTCTTGTTAACCATCTAACAATCATTGCCAGATGTAAGAATGTTTTAACTTTCAGACTGAGTGACACAAAGTATTGACATCTCTGTTATAATTTCTAGAAAACAAAAGTATTAATTGAGAAGAATACAGAGGACAGTCCTTGGGGGAATGTGAGCAACAATTTTCATTGTTTGTTGGATGGGCAACTGACTCTTGCTGTATTTAAACTGTTAGTTGTGGTGGCATCTTACAAAATTCATATATATATATACTTTTTTTACCTGCATCGATATGCTGTAATGAAGACCAGAAGAACATAGAAGCAGAATAACTGTGAAGTCCTTGTTAGCAAGAGTTGATGCTACTGAAGTTCTCTTGGATGGATACAACTGCATTCAAAATACTTTCAGAGATACTGAAAGTGACTTGGAGCAAACACCTGAAATGAGGTGTAAAGCTGGAAGTAACTTAATTTTTGTGCAGGTCACCAATTCATCTAAAGCCTTTCAAGGAACTGACATTGATATGAAGAAAATGGTGGATCCAGTTGTTTCGTCAGGATAAATTTGAAATCATTTCAAGATGATTGTAAAGCATTGAAACTTGAAGTCATGTGGCAGCAGAGACTATATAAAGCAACTCCTGACAGACCAAGGAGGGGAGGAACAAACATTTATGATGTGAATCCCTCATCACTCGGTCTAAGAGGTAGTTGATCCTTTTCTCCAGAGAAAATTCAGATATAGAACTTTCAGAGCCATTTATATAGTTTTACAAGAATGCAATGTGGAACCAGTTAGTGTTTGAAATTATAAACTTATGCAATCTATCTGATTTTTTTTTTTTCTGGTGCATTCGAACCCATAAGGCTGTTTACCCAGTTTCTTTGGTACATGTGACTGAGATCCCTGCTCTCCCCTTAATTTGTACACCAGTCCATTGCAGGTTCAAAGCCAGCAATGTTGAGAGGAGTTGATTACATTGACCCTGGTATTTGACTTGAACTTTGTTTTATCGACAGCGAAAGGATGAAAGACACAGTTGATCATAGCGAGATTTGAACTCAGAATGTAAAGAGCTAAAAGAAACTCTGCTAAGCACATTGTCCTATATGCTAATAATTCTGCCAGCGTGCTGATCCTAATAATATTTGCAGATAAGAAATGGTCCAATTGTCCAGTTCATAGCATTATCCAAGCTCAGATGTTTCATTCCATCTCAACTGACAATTTTACCCGATGATAACAGGCTTGCTGGTACTTTACCAACACTTTTTGCAACTCTTATGATATATTCATGCATGATGGTCTCTAGTTCTTCACAGAAAATATCACTCAGCAAATTGGTACCGATAAAGAATTACTTGAATTCCATGACTTACTAATGACTGTTGAACTACGTACTTTGTGCCCATTGGATGTAGAGAACAGTGTCCTGAAGATGATGCAGTTTGAAGAATTCCTTAAAGATTTTTTCAGATGCCATGTTTTGGAAAAAGAACAAAAAAGGTTTTTCTAGATACTGCTGTGTAGGACATAGAATTGTAAGTTGGTAAAAATTACTGTACTTAGCTGAGATAAACCTTTGCATTGACAGATGGATTTAATCTTTCTGTATTGATTGATAACGTGTTAACTTTTTGTTTAACATTTATATATCTATGCATATTTATATTTGAATTTATATATAGCAGCTTCTCTATGCATGTATAACTTTTTCAGTTCTAATTCAATACAATAAATGGACCATGATATATAGATTTGGTGATTTGCTGTGTATTCTAATTTCTTAGTAAGAGTGGTCTACCAAAAACGATGTCCCTCAGACCTGACAAGGCTTAAATCCAGTCTGATCAGTAAATCGAATGCTTGTTCAGTCTCTCTCTCTCTCTTCCCTGCCTTAGCTAAAAATTTATTTGTAAATCCAGAACAAAAGTTTGTTATTGATACAAGAAAAGTTAGTGTTGAGTAGCCTAATGTAAAAATATACATGGTATCATTCAAACTATTCTGTTGGCTCAGAAACTTTACAAGGTTGAATGTTCTCGAGTAAATATCCTTTGGAGGAACCCCTTTTCAGCTGCTTGTATTAACAATCGTCTTCAGAAGGCTCGTCAAGCCAAGTGAAAGTATAGTTGTGGCCGATGTCGGTCTCGTGTAACTGGCACATAAAAAGCACCCGTTACACTCTTGGAGTGGTTGGCACTAGCAAGGGCATCCAGCTGTAGAACATGGTTTCTACAAATCAGATTGGAACCTGGTGCAGCTCTCCAGCTTACCAGTTTCAGTCAACCTGTCCAACCCATGCCAGCATGGAGGAGAGATGCTAAATGGTGAGGATGATGATTCTTTGAGTCATTACCCAACATTCGTGACCATAGGTGATGACAGGCACAGAAACCGAATTGAAAATACTGTAATTTACACACTTTTTTTTGCAAAAGTAAAAATAAACTTTAGTGTGTGCGTAAATTACATGAGTAGGTTGTTTCCAGAATCTTTTTTTAGAATTTTTCCGTTGAAAAAAGACATACATTTTGTATGCATGTATACATATACAGCTATTGTCTGCTCACAAATTGTGAAATAATCCTCTGATTATTTCTGGTTAGTCTCACACAGTTATGTGAAGACACACAAACACACAGTCTCATACACTTACCTACACATACAAACATTTAAACACAGTCTCATGCAGTTACACGTACGCGCGCACATACACACACACACACTCACAGATGCTAGCAGGCAATCAGCGTCATATTTTTCATTTACTTATTTTTATTGGAATGCTAACTTAGGGGGCAGAGGAGGGTATGGTGACTGAGTAAAGCAGACAGACCTCCTCAAAGGAAGGGGAGGGTATATTGAGTGAGCAAAACATTTTATTTATCTGGAAGACAACACAAGCACTTTGTAATTTTAATAGCTTTTAATGTGATACCTTTAAATAGAAATTATTTTTATTTAATGAAAATTTAATAAAATCTAACCATAAGTGAAATTGTGGTAAATTGAAAACCTTTTTCCCTGGCCATATCGGTAATTTTGAAAACTTTTGGGTGTGAATTTTACATACTCTTTTACTCTTTTACTTGTTTTAGTCATTTTGACTGCGGCCATGCTGGAGCACCACCTTTAGTCGAGCAAATTCAACCCCGGGACTTATTCTTTGTAAGCCCAGTACTTATTCTATCGGTCTCTTTTGCCGAACCGCTAAGTGACGGGGACGTAAACACACCAGCATCGGTTGTCAAGCAATGCTAGGGGGACAAACACAGACACACAAATATATATACACATATATACAACAGACTTCATTCAGTGTCCGTCTACCAAATCCACTCACAAGGCTTTGGTCGGCCTGAGGCTATAGTAGAAGGCACTTGCCCAAGATGCCACGCAGTGGGACTGAACCTGGAACCATGTGGTTGGTTAGCAAGCTACTTGCCACTCACTCTTTACTCTTTTACTTGTTTCAGTCATTTGACTGTGACCATGTTGGAGCATTGCCTTTAGTTGAGCCAATCGACCCCAGGACTTATTCTTTGTAAGCGTAGTACATATTCTATCAGGCTCTTTTGCCAAACCGCTAAGTTACAGGGACGTAAACACACCAGCATAACTACAGTACCCTACCAATACAGGGTTATTTTACCTGACTACGTACCCAATGTTATTGTACCTAGTCATTCCTGGCATCCTACGTGTTGATGTGCCTAAATTCTAAGGTGTGCTATGCACCTGTGCTGGTGGCATGTGAAAGCACCTATTACACTCTGAGTGGTTGGCGTTAGGAAGGGTATCCAGCATGCCAGCCCAGTCAAACCGTCCAACCTGTGCCAGCATGGACAACAGTCATTGAATAATGATGATGATGATGTGTGTGTATGTATGCAACTGGATTTTGCACAGTTTCCATCTACGAAGGTATGCTGAAAAGTTACTGGCTTTAGGTTAAATAAAATACAGTAGGATCAGTAATTATGATTTTATGCAACATATTTCCCTCTCAGATTCAGATTTTATTACAGCAGTCCTTCAGGTTTTCTAAGCCCTGTAAAAGAACTCCAACCAAACCTTTCGCTACACCCTTAAAACCAGGAACTTTTCAGCACCCTCGCGTATCAAATTCACTCATGAGGCATTGGTTGGCCTGGGACTGTAACAAAAGACACTTGCCCAAGATGCCAGACAGTGGAACTGAACCTGAAACCTCATGGTTATAAAGCAAGCTGTTTTAACCACACTGCCATGCCTGCACCTTATAAAAGACAAACTATTGAGATGACATTAATCCTCCTTATTAATTATATTTTTTTCTTTTCACAGGTGTCAAAGGAATTCAGGTGGAAGAGATATGGAGCTTAGATTCTGACAGTTTCAAAAATTTAAAGTAAGGAAGTTTTGTTGTTTTCAAATTTGTTGCTTAACCCTTTAGCATTTAAATCGGTTGTATCTGGTCAAAATATTTTACCTGTTTTATGTACAAACCAGCCAGATCTGATCTCTCACACCTACCATACAATGTCATTCTAAAAATAAAATCTCAAAGCTACAAGATAATACATGATTAATTTAAAACAATGTGAATGCTAAACTCTGCTTGCGAAGACCTGTTGAGGCAAGTGAAATCAAAATCAAATTCGATGACTGGCATTCGTGCTAGTGGAGCGCTAAGAGCACCATCCAAACATGATCGTTGTCAGAGCAGCTAATTGGCTTCCGTGCTGATGGCATGTAGAAAGCACCATTCATGCGTGATTGTTACCAGTGTCGCCTTACTGGCACGTGAAAAAACATTCGAGCGAGGTCATTGCCAGTGCCGCTGGACTGGCTCCTATGCAGGTGGCACGTAAAAAACACCATTTGAGCGTGGCCGTTGCCAGTATTGCCTAACTGGCCCTCATGCCAGTGGCAAGTGAAACCACCCACTACACTCTCATAGTGGTTGGTGTTAGGAAGGGCATCCAGCTGTAGAAACCTTGCCAGATCAGACTCGAGCCTGGTGCAGCCATCTGGTTTGCCAGTCCTCAGTCAAATTGTCCAACCCATGCTAGCATGGAAAGCGGAAGTTAAACGATGATGATGATGATGTGAATGAATAAGGATTACATTTGACAGAAAAATCTGAATGCTAAAGGGTTAATCTTTTAGCATTCAAACTGGCCATATGCAGCCCAAATATGCTACCTGTTTTATTTTCTAACCAGCCAGATCCAGCCTGTCACACCCTTCAATGTCATTATAAAATTTTCAATCACATCATCGAAATTTTGAAGCCATGAAATGATGTGTGATTAATTAAAAACAATATGAATTAAAGAGCATTAAGTTTGACAAAATAATCTGAATATTAAAAGGTTAATGCCTTTTGATACTGATCTCTCTGTAATCCTCTCTGGTTTTATGATATAAAACGTTTTATTTTAAAGCATTTGCGTTTCAGTGTGTGTCTAGCATGACTATGCTACCAATTATTATTCTCCTTGGAGCCATTTCCCCTGCTACCCACCCTGCATTCTCAGCATAATCCCATACCACATTATTTGAACAATAAGATGTGTTTTCTGTACCTGTGAAACTCGACGTCACCATATCGTGGTTCACCTAACACGGTTTCTTACTTCGGCTTACGTCGATTCCTCCGTGGTGTTGTTTTGCATTTATAATAAAATAAATATATACAAATTATAAAAACAATGAAAAAAAAATATACAGTATAGTACTGTTTCTACTTCTTGGATGGATTTTCACCTATTGCAGAGGGTTTGGGGACGAGTCTAGGATATTTACCCCCACGGACAATAACCCTTTCCACTAAGGACAATTACCCCTGAGGACAACAGATGATGATTTAAAGCTTCTTAATATATTGGATAGGGGGTAATTAACCAAGTGGTAGTTGTTGGGGGGAATTGTCCTGATATGTTTGGGACATAACACCCGTGATAGTTGAAGGATTACTGTAATGCAACTCTAAATTTAAATTTCATATTGACTGCTCTTTTCTTTTGTTTGTACATCTAGCTGTATATGTACATACATACATATGCGCTCATACATACATACATACATACATACATACATGCATGCATGGTGGTTGTCTGCGCCTTATGCAGAGTCTGACCGCCTCTTGTACTTAGATTTATCAAGGCGTCTGATGCAGCTTTTTAAACTGGGCAAAGTTTTTGGAAAAGACACCCACATAAATTGCATATCTGCTTTGGACCACCAAGAGCTGCAGTTAAGTCTTCATCTTTGTGGATCTTAAAATGTCTTTTGAAGCCTCCGTTAGATTTGCAGTCCTTATGGCATATATACATGCATGCATGGGCACACACACACACTCTCTCTCTCTCTCTCTCTCTCTCAAAATATGAAAACACAAATAATGGCATTAAGAATAATGGAATGATGTCTTTCTAGATGTGGTTTGACATCATCTTAATTATAGAAGAATCCATTATGGGAACTGTTGCTCTAGAGAAAGTAGCTGAAAACTTACTCAGTCTTTTAGACCTAATAGTGATGTTCTTATATGTCTGGACTATTATAAAGTCAGATTTCATATCTCCCAGCATTTCATTCCAAGCTGTGTTATTAAATGTTCATCTGTTGCAGACCTGTCCATGGACTTATTTTTCTATTCAAATGGGTACCTGAGACAGAACCAGATGGCTCCATTGTACGAGACAATCGACTGAACCAAATATTCTTTGCTAAACAAGTAAGTTTAATTTCTCACACCCACACACACACACAATATGGGTGTATGTATATATGTTTATATTTATGCATGTCTCTATACATATGTATGTATATATATATATTAAAATCAATCAAAGGACTTACTGAGTATGTCTACCAGCTAGAAATAACAATCAAAACTCTTACTTAAATCACTAAAATACTACACTGATAATAACTACAGAAATCAATCGTCCGAAGGCAAATGGTCTAAGACGATGTCTCAGCATACCTTCAAGTATTTGGACTCACATGGACCGGTTTCTGGACTGGCATAATAGCCTCACCTTCCTCAGCTTGCGTTACCATGATAAAGAGCTCCAAACCTGTCACGCTGAAGTCTGTGCTGCAACTGATACATTTTGTACGGAATCATTGGCAGCCAGAATCAGTTTAGCTCGTTTGCCTTCGGACGGTTGACTTCTGTCGTTATTATCAGTGTATTTTGGTGATTTAAATAAGGGTTTTGACTGTTATTTCCAGCAGATAGACATACTTGGTATGTCCTTTGATTAATTTTAATCCTTCAGCTATTTAATGTTTTTGTTTTTTTTAGCCTGCAATCACCTATATTACTGATTCTGTTATTATCATTTTTAAATTGCTACACTAGATAACTACAGTCAATAATGTTCTTCACAAATAATTGTCGTCAATTCATTGCTCTGTAAATATAATATATATCAGCATGAAAGGCAGATATTAAATGATGACAATGGTGATGATGTATATATGTATGTATATGTATGTATATATATATATAAATATATATAGGTGCAGGAGTGGCTGTGTGGTAAGTAGCTTGCTAACCAACCACATAGTTCTGGGTTCAGTCCCACTACATGGCACCTTGGGCAAGTGTCTTCTACTATAGCCTCAGGCTGACCAAAGCCTTGTGAGTGGATTTGCCAGCGACATCAGTGCTGATTTGCGTGATGCCAGTGTCTGCCATGTCTGTAATTTTGCTCGGCTTGATGGGTTTTCTTCTCAAGCATGACACAACGCCAAAGGTCTTGGTCATTGCCTCTGTGAAGTCCAACACTCAAAAGGAACCCAGCTACCTTGCCTCCATGAGGCCCAACACACACAGACGCACATACACTCACTCACGCATACATATATATTTTATTTTATTTTACTTTCTTTGCTTGTTTTTATTTCATTTTGATTGTGCTCCTGCAGGTAATTAACAACGCATGTGCAACACAAGCTATTCTCAGTATTTTGCTCAACTGCAAACATGAAGATCTGGAATTGGGAGAAACCTTGACGTCTTTCAAAGAGTTTGTTCAAAACTTTGACCCAGCTGTAAGTAATTGTTTCCTCTTACATTTCAAGTACAGTGGTACCTCGCAGTACGAGTTTAGTTCATTCCATGACTCAAGCTCATCTTACGATTTACTCATTTTACAAATCAATTTTCCCCATTGAAATTAACTAAAATATAATTAATCCGTTCCTGCTCTCAAAAACCACTCAAAAATGACTTTTTATGGGTTTTAAAACAGAAATGGTGTAGTTACAAGTAAATTGACAATTATAAAAAAGAGAATGCAAGAGAAATATATAAACTGGTTTTATTAACTGCATTACCTTAAAGAGGGGGTGATTTGTGTGCTCGTACTGCAGATTTCTGCTCGTATTTCAAGTCAAAAATTTCCACGGGTCTCGGCTCGTACAGCAAATTACTTGTACAATGAGGCACTCGTGCTGCAAGGTTTTACTGTATATTTTGTTGTTGATGTTGTTGTTTAACTCCCAGCTCAGCCTTGATTGAGCAGACTTATAATCAGAGGTATTCTAGCCTTGGCCTTACTGCCTTTCCAGACATTTTAACTCACACTACATTATTCACTTCACCACTAGGCCCAGTCCTTGTTGTGGAAAGGTGCATCAGTGACTCTGAAACCTTCGCCAGGGGAGCACGAATTGTTGGTAAGGTGTCCCATGATGCACAGGTCAAAGGATACAGGCCAACATTAACCCTTTTGTTACCATGTGGTAGGAGGCAATTCTTCCCAACCACATGCACCCAGGTTCAGTCCTACTGCATGGCACCTCAGGCTAATGTCTTCTACTATAGCCTTAGGTCAACCAAAGCCTCATGAGTGGATTTGGTAGACTGAAACTGAAAGAAACCCATTGTATTACTATAAATTCTTCCTACGACCTTATCGACACTAGTCCAACCACACACATACATAAACAGCCACAACCACACACACATACCTCCTTCTCTTGCACTCTCCTGTCTTGGAAAGAACTTTTTCTTCAACCATTCTCTTCCTGTCATTTCAATGTGATCGCGTCTGTATCGTCAGCGATTTTCTTTCTCCGTCTTCCCTTCTTTGGACTTTTTGTATATTTCTGATGAAGAGCTCCACTCAAAACATGAAATCTCCTTTCTATTCTTTCCTGAGTGTCCAATAACACAGTACTTGTTCCACATCCTTGTGTTGTTGTTTTTTCTTGTTTGTTCAATGTTTGGATTGACACAAAGAAATAGTTTATCTTATTGTTATTTTCTCCAGATTTGGAGATAGAAAAAGCACCGGTGGTGGTGCCACATAAAAAGCATCCAGTACACTCTGTAAAGTGGTTGGCATTAGGATGGGTATCCAGCTGTAGAAACCAAGCTGAAACAGACTATAGATAGAACCTGGTGCAGCCCCTGGCCGTGCCAGTTCCTGTCAAGCTGCCCACTCTATGCTGGTATGGAAAATGGACATTAAATAATAATGATGGTGGTGGTGGTGGCGACAGTGGCGGTTGTTACTGTATGTAATTTATGATTTTCTTTTTCTTTACAGATACGTGGATTGACTTTGAGTAATTCTGATGTTATACGTCAAGTTCATAATAGTTTCTCTCGGTAAGAATATTGATTTCATTTCCCTTTTGTTTTCTTTTTCTTACTGTCAAAAGAAGAGTGTGAACAGCAATATCTTTTGTAGGGCCTTTGTGATCCATTCATCTTCTCTCCCTACTGTTCCTGAAAGGGTTGTTGGGGAAGAGTTCTCTGGTACCTCCTCCAAAGGTTCTTATTAAAAGGAAACTGTCATTAGACGTCCTGACTGTATTCCGAAGCACAGACAAGTGAGACTATGCATATTATTGAACCATCTCATTCTTGGGTACCCCTACCCCTAGGTCTCCTGCCAGTTGGCTGAGCTTGAAGAATCAGTCTTGTGATTCTTTCTTGTGACATTCCATAGTTCCGGAGCTGTGACTTCTCAGTGTGGAGATGTAGTAGTTCAAATTTGGAGAGATTCTGTTGAGTAGCATTACTCCATGGGCCTTCTAGAAGAGCCACATTTTGGCCACTTGTTTTCGCAGTCGTACTCCCTTGGTCATTACCCAACATTCATGGCCACATGTGAGGATAGGCATGAAAATTGAACTTGATCATAGAAAAGTTGGATTTCTTTACCAATCTCTTCTCCTCTGAGGAGCATTTGCTCAAGTTGGTGCATTATTTTACAAGCAACAGCAGTGCAAGCGTTCAGTTCAGCCTCCTACCTTGCATCTCTCATGAATACAATCCCAGGATTCTTAGACTCCTCCATTTGTTTCAGTGATGCTCCATTAACATGCCTTTGTGGTTAAGAAATTAATTTGCAAGTTTAATCATATTGAGCAATGGACTGCCTCCCTTTTTCTTGGATTGAAAGGCATTCAGTCATAAGAGCCTTACCAAAACTGGAATGTCTGAGCTATATGTAGTTCTTCAATTTGTCAGGAAGGATACTAATTCTGATTAAGAATTGGCTCGGACATGATGAACCATTGATGCTATGCCAGCATGGGAAGGCGATGTAAAATGATGTTGTTGATGATGATTGCGAATGATGGCAGTGGTGGTGATGATGATGATGATGATAATTGTGAATGATGGCGGCAGTGGTGATTATGATGATGATGATGATGACTAAGATGATTGTGATAATGATGATGATGGTGGAGGTGGTGATGATGATGGGTGTGGTTTAAACCAACCCACCTGAGATTGCCCTTGATTCTGATACAAATACCCTGTTTTAAAGTGATTTAAATTAAATTAAAACCTTCCGATAAATTTCAAGTTGAGTCCTTCCCCAAATGCTTGCTTGTTATTTTCCTAAATTCTTCATGATTTTCAAAATCCATTGAAACAAAGGAGGAAGTTTTTCCCAAAAGAGATGTAGGGAAATCTATCTGGCTCTTGCTTTTATCAAGTCGAGTGGCTCCATAGAGGTACACCACTTGAAGGGATGATCTTAAAATGTTGTTTTATTCAAAGACATTGCAAACACTGACAAAGGTTAAATCTTGTTTGTTTATTTATTTGTCTTTCGTTTACAAAGGCAACAGATGTTTGAATTTGATGAGAAATTAGCCAAAAAGGATGATGATGTGTACCACTTTGTGGGTTATCTGCCCATCAATGGACGCTTGTATGAACTGGATGGCTTGAAAGATGGACCAGTAGATTTAGGTGAGTCTCTTACTGTTGCCTTCCATTCCTTTTCTCTTGGATATTTTCTTCAGACCCTGGTCATCCCTGATCTTGCTAATTTGTGATAAAAAGCCTTCTGGCCACAGCAATCTCATATTTTTTAGGAATATCTAAAACTACATTATTTAACATGCCCTTCCTTTTTTTTTTTTTTTTTTTTTAATAGTGTTAGAGAACTGTCAGAAGGAGATTTAGCTGCTGCTTTTTGTAGGTAGAGTGACCTCATAGGGGTTCCCCCATTAGCTGGTTTTGCTTTTTGCTTTCCATTCTCCCTTTTCCAGTTCTCTCTTCTCCCCCCCCCACTATCTTAGTTCATGTATTCTTCCCTTCTTTGTCTTTTCATGCGTGTAACTTCCCCTCCTCTCCATACTAAATTTGATTAAAGGCTTTCCAACAATGACCATTCCTTGTTTCCAGTCAGGTATTTTTTTTTTAAACTTTGTTATCCAATGTGATCTTCCTTTCTTTGTTTCAAAACCCAGTAGAGTATTTGAGAATTTGGCTGTTGCCTTTAGCAAGTCAAATATTTAACCCAGCAAAAACAGTGATAGTGTTAGGGAAACAAGTGCTCAGGTTGTAAATAAAAAATTTTTAAATACTGGTACTATGCTGGTTATGACAATGAGGGGCCCAGTTGATCCTTTCAACGGAACAGCCTGCTCGTGAAATTAATATTAACGGGCAAGTGGCTGAGTACTCCTCAGATATGCGTACCCTAAGATAAAGTGTCTTGCTCAGGGACACAGTGCACCACTGGGGACTGAACTTCAGGAATTTGCAATCTTGAGCTGAATGCCTTAACCACTTGGCCCAACGCTTTCATTCCAGATTGCAAATAGGATTTTCAAGTCTGGTGTGCATCTGTTGTTGATTGATCAGTTAATAAATAGTGTTATTGTTATGTCTTGTAATATTTAGTTAAGGCAAGCTGGCAGAAACATTAACACGCCAGGCGAAATACTGCTTAGCAGTATTTCGTCTGTCGTTACGTTCTGAGTTCAAATTCCGCCGAAGTCGACTTGGCCTTTCATCCTTTCGGGGTCAATTAAATAAGTACCAGTTTCACACTGGGTCAATGTAATTGACTTAATCCCTTTGTCTGTCCTTGTTTGTCCCCTCTATGTTTAGCCCCTTGTGGGCAATAAAGAAATAAGTATTTCATCTGTCTTTACATTCTGAGTTCAAATTCTGTATAGGTTAACTTTGCCTTTCATCCTTTCAGGATCGATAAATAAAGTACCAGTTACGCACTGGGGTCAATGTAATTGACTTAATCCCTTTGTCTGTCCTTGTTTGTCCCCTCTATGATTAGCCCCATGTGGGTAATAAAGAAATAAGAAACATTAGGACGCCGGGCGAAATATGGAGACACCGCATAACTGTATCGCTGTTTCCAAAATTATTCCCAATTTCATCTACATCCCTACCTCATTAATGTTTACCTTTTAAATTGTTTTATTTGCCAGGTGTTGTTGATGAGAATGCTGATTGGCTTGATGTTGTTAGACCTGTTATTGAGAAACGGATTCAGAAGTAGGTATTGTTTTTACCTTCTCTTATATTTTTAGCTATCCTCATTGTCATTTTATCACCTGCTTCTCTATGCTAGCCTGAGTAAGATGGATTCCAATGAAACTAATTTTCCACAGCTGGATGCTCTTCCTGTTACCAACTCTTACCTGTTTCCAAAGCAAGCTGATTCTTCTACAGGGTCAGACACGTTTCCACAATAACGGAAAGGAATGACATTTATTTACAATAGTTGTGTTATATAAAACAAAGAGGCACAAACATACAGACTCATATACACGCACATATATATCCATACATGCATGGAAGATGGACGTTAATCTATGATGATATATATATTAAAACTGGGGAAGGCTGGTTTATGGGATTATCTTAGGTTTTCCACCCGTCTATAAAACTTCATGGCATATCGTCAGATCTCAAAAACCTGTTGGCCCATGACCTCTTCAAAAAATGCTCTACATCTTAGAGTGTGCGTCTTCTTTTGGATCTATGTTTTCTACAATCGATCCTTTTCGCACCCTGGTCAGAGAGTTTTACAGGGACAACATGGTTCATATTAAAATAGCTGACCAGTAGGCCATACTTGTACATATTTACAGAAATGAGAAATTTATTCTCATAAATAGAATGCTCCATTTTTTTGAGCGGGTCATAGGCCAACAAGTTTTTGGGATCTGACGATATGCCATAAAGCTAAACTCTTTATGGACAGGAAACCTAAGATAATCCCATAAACCAGCCTTCCCCATTTTTAATATATACTGCTCTACATCTTAGAGTGTGCTTCCTCTTTCAGATATGTTTTCTACAAATGATATATCTATATATATATATATATGTGGCCGTTCGCCAGCCTCGTCTGGCACCTGTGTCGGTGGCACATAAAAAGCACCCACTACACTCACGGAGTGGTTGGCATTAGGAAGGGCATCCAGCTGTAGAAACACTGCCAGATCTGACTGGCCTGGTGCAACCTTCGGGCTTCCCAGACCCCAGTTGAACCGTCCAACCCATGCTAGCATGGAAAGTGGACGTTAAACGATGATGATGATGATATGTGTGTATATAATGGCATTGACCAAACTATTGGATGTTGTTAAACCTTGCTGGTCACAATGCTGTATTCCATGCCTCATTTTCATTCCAACTGACTACTTCCCAACATCACAGCTATATTTCTGACATGACATTTTCCACTTCCAGCTGTCTTTACACTTACTGCTTCTCTTGAAAATGTAATGTTTTAACCTTTACTTTCTATATCTGTTACATTCAGGTATCACAATGATGAAATCCACTTTAATTTGATGGCCATTGTCTCAGATCGCAAAATGTTATACGAACGCAAGATGAAAGATTTTGAGGTTTGCTTTTTGTTTGTATCTTTAATTTTATATTTGCATGTTAGAGACCTCAGTTGTAATGTATTATTTTCAAATTCAGTAAATGAATGGAAATTTGAATTCTAACAGAAAGATATCAAACTCTGTCCAGTAGTAAGTTTCCAGCTTTGGGGTCCAAAAGTTTTGTGGCACATGGAGTTACCCCTTAGTCACTGCTTCTCCTTGCTCTGGACAGCACCTGTCAAAAGTCCCAGTTATTGATTACATTGCAGAAGATGGTCATGTGGCTATGCCATACAGGACTTGGAGCTGGGCTGGCCCTTTGTCCTTACTGTGTTGGAACAGGGTATACTCAGTTCCATGTATATGCACTTCAGACACGGAAACTGAGTTAACTTGTTTTTGATTGTGGTGTAGATTCCAGAATTTTCCACATTTCATATGACATATTAGCTTGGGCAAAGTTCAGAGAGCTCTTACTTCTGCTGGTGACAAAGGACCTCTTGCTCAGAGTAGAAAGTAGACTGTATGAACAGCCATGCTACATGGTAGTGAAACATAGGCCGTGACTGCTGAGGACATGCATAAACTTGCAAGGAATGAAGCCAGTATGCTCCACTGGATGTGTAATGTCAGTGTGCATACTCGACAGAGTGTGAGTACCTTGAGAGAAAAGTTGGACCTAAGAAGCATCAGATGTGGTGTGCAAGAGAGACGACTGCACTGGTATGATCATGTGGTGAGAATGGATGAGGATAACTGAAAAAGTGCCACACCCTTGCAGTTGAGGGAACCTATGGAAGAGGAAGACCTGGGATGATGATAATGATGATGATGATGAGGAGGAGGGAGTGGTGGTGGTGGTTGTTGTTGTTTTTAGAAATTTATTCAATACCTGCGTGTTAGTATGCAAAAATTTAATCAGTGCAGTGACTGTTAGCATCTGTCTCAAACCCACCAGTGTGTGAACATACCCTGATAACATGTGAACCAATTCCTTGATGAGAGATTAACAAAATAAACTTTATATAAACCAGTGTAATCAGTGGAAAACCACTGTCTTGTGTTTCCCAAGAAAACCACAAATGGGCAACCTGCTATCTGCACACTGTTTTGCTACTCTTTCCTGGTCGCTGCTTATAACTGTTTGCTGTTCTTCCGTTGCTGGGTTGAGGATAGAAAAAAATACATTATGAGGTAACATTTTTAGTGGCCTTTGCAAGAAAAAAAAAATCAGATCAAAGTTAAGTATCACCAGTTTATAGTATGGCTGTGACTTACCGCAAGGGAAACTTTTGGGCAACAACAGCATATTATATATGACTAGCGGTATAACCCGGCCTTGCCTGGGATTAAGTTACGATTATTAAGCTAATCAAGTTCTTTATTTCAAACCAAACTAAGTAATATTAACATCAAATTTGGGCGAAATCCATTGAAATTGGTAGGGTTATTTAAGGAAATAAAGATAACTTCTGTTATATGCTTGAAGGCTCTGCTGTCAGGTGTTTGTAATGTTCATGAGATATTTGAAAGGCAGTGCTGATATGTTAGATAAATGGATTCTTAACAAAACACTTTTTTACTTGGCGTAAAATAAAAACAAAACTCTTTCGCACCCAAAGTAATATATGTTTATAGAGAGGGGAGGAGAAAGATGAACGATTTAAAATAAATAAATGATTTAAAATAAATATATTGTAATTGTTGTGTGAGAAAGTTTATATACTCTGATTATAAAATATAGTCTTTCAAAAACATCCTAAATTTTAACACTATATCTCGTGTTTAAGAAAATACAAAACATTTTACATTTTATATATTATGAATGCTGTGACTTACTCTCCCTCCCTCCTCGCTTTCTCTCTCTCTCTCTCTTTGTCTTTACCTTTTTATTTTTGTTAGATCGCTGTCAAACCCTCTGCCTCTCTTCCTTACACATACTTTTTCTTTACTATTTTTGTTAGACGTTGCGAAACACTCTCCCTCACACGCACACACATACATCAACACACAACTTCTCTCTCTCCTTCACACACACTTTCACTTGGCTATGGCTAGAAGGGGCTTAACTCATGTTAACAACCTTCAAAATAGGTAAAAGCTATGGCTGAAAATAGATTTTTACCTATATCCGTGGGTGCCTCAGGAAAAAAATAAGTTGCCAAAACCCAGGTAGGATGTTGACGAATGTCCTCCTAAAATTGGAGCGACATGTGTGCTAATTTGTGGATATGCATAAATTACAATTACATACACACACACACGTCCTGCCTTATATATATACAGATAATCCTGATAATATGTTATGGATAAGTTATATAACCATTTTGCCATTGCTAGAGTTCTACCATGGAGACTGATGATATCGGTAGTGAGATAAGCAGACTCCAAATGTTGATACAGGAAGAAGAACAGAAGATGGCACGTTACAAAGTAAGTGCTTTATTTTATTTTATTTTATTTTTATTTACTGAAAAGCTATTTATTTTGTTTGTTTTTTTCTCATTTGTCGTTTACCTTTTGCATGTTTCGGTCATTAGACTGTGGCCATACTGGAGGCTTAGTAGATCAAATTAACCCCAGTAGTAATTTTCTTTCTTTTTTTTATCTTTTTTGGAAGTGTGCCGCTTATTTTATCAGTCTCTTTTGCTGAACCAGTGTTAGTGGGATGTAAACAAACTAACACTGGTTGTCAAGCAGTGTGAGGGGCAAACACAATGACACAGATACACACGCACAGATGCACACGTATGTTTGTATGTTTATAGACACACGTATACTCAATAGACTTCCGCACAGTTTCCATCTGTCAAATTGACTCACAAGGCTTTGGTCAGTTTGGAGCTATAGTAGAAGACAATTGCCCATAATGCCATGTGGTTGCAAAGCAAATATCTTACCACACAGCCATTTGTGTATGTTCATTAATGTACCAGAATAGAGCAGATTCAACACGTGCAGTAATAGCAGTCAACATAAAGCCACTGTGCGAGACTTCTTTGTAATGATGAAGGGTCAGTATGAAGGGGGATGGGGTTTAGTCTTTTTTTTTTTTTTTTGTCATATTTTAGAAATACAAATCAGTTCTGAATTCTTGAAAGTGTTAAGTTCTTTTTTTGTTTCTTTTTGTGTTTTTGTTTTATTTTTGTCTTGGTTCACTTTGGAATTTCTCACACTAAGAATATTCCGTTTAAACATGTCCACCGGTACTGTCTTTTCAGATTGAAAACATCCGTCGCAAACACAACTACCTACCATTTATAGTGGAACTGTTGAAGTGTCTGGCCAAAGAGGAGAAATTAGTACCTTTAGTAGAGAAGGTAAACTTTTGACTCGCTGCTGTGTCTACTACTCATAGTTTTGTGTGTTTACTACATGTGCATGAAACTCTATGTAGGTATTATTATACATGTTGTACACTTGTATGCATATGCATGTTGCTATGTATGACTGCATTAACCCGTTACCTTTTAAACCAGCCACATCCAGCCAAAATATTGTACATGTTCAAACTGCTAGATCTGGCCTCTCATGCCCATCCTACAATGTCAACCTAAAGATAAACAATCACATCATTGAAATTTCAAAGGATCCTCTGCTTTGTGAGGTACCTCTAGTGTTGTCCTGTTGAGCACTGGGGTCGATGTAGCCATCTATCTTTCTCCTCAAAATTTCATGCCTTGTACCTATAAGAGAAAGGATGATGATGATTATTATTATTATTATAGACGTCGCACAGTATACAACATCGTGAGGTTGTTGATTGAAGACATTGTGTGTACCGGGGTGGGGTGGGGTTGTCCTGTTTGTAATGTCACAACAAGGACCTCAGACAGACTGTACTTTATGCAATATGCAGGAAGTTCCAAGTAATGCCAACTTTTGCAATTGTTGTTGTTGCTGTTAGCACACCAGGTAAAATGCTCTGCAGTATCTCGACTGTCGCTGTGTTCTGAATTCATATTCCACCAAGATTGGCTTTGCCTCTCATCCTTTTGGGGTCAATAAATTAAGTACCTGTGAAACACTGGGGTCAATATAATCGACCAGTCCCCTCTCCCAATATTTCAGGCCTTTTGGCTATAGTAGAAAGGATTGGATTATTATTATGATTGTTGTTGTTATTAAGGTGGCAGACTTGTTGGCATGCTGAGCAAAATGCTTAGTGGCATTTCGTCCGTCATTATGTTCTGTGTTCAAATTCTACCCAAGTCAACTTTGCCTTTCATCCTTTCAGGGTTGATGAAAAAGGTACCAGACAAGTACTGGGTCAATATAATCGACTGTCCCCCTCCCCCAATTCCAGGCCTTGTGTCTATAGTAAAAAGGATTATTATCATTATTATTATTATTGTTATTATTCTCCTTCTCTTCTGCTCATTTTTAACCACGATTCACTCTCAGTCTGTTTTGTGTGTTTACAGGCCAAGGAAAAGGCTGCAAAGAAGAAGGAAGTGAAGGCTTGATATCAGCTACTCTTAATCTATCCTGCTTTAATCATTCACCTGTTGGTGTTCATTAGTAAAAGGTAAAATATTCTGCTAACCATCTGTTGCGATCAATCTCAGTCATTATTCAATCACTATGGTGTTTCTAATTATCATTGCAGTGTTCAATATCTATTCAGAATAAGTACCAAACTTTGAAAACAAATAAGTATTGGGGTTGATTTGTTTAGTTCAGTGCTTCCTAAAGGGGCCTGTACTGCCCTCCTGGGGGTGGTGGAAAGATTCAGGGAGGTGTTGAAGAAAAGTGGGGCGATAATGGGGTGGCTAAAAAGAGAGGTGATGAATGTTTTAATAATGGGTTAATTAGGTGAAGTTTTATTTGTGAGATGCAGTTGTTTTAAATTTGTTTCAGTTAGTAGTAATGGTAGTGGAGGTGGCAGTGGCGGTGGTGGTGGTGGTGGTGGTGGTGGTCTAATGACTGCAATAAGCAAGAGATAAAATGATATATGTTATGGTTTTGTTGTTGTTTAGGCTAAGGTCAGTTAACTGGTCATTTACCAAAACTATAATGAAATGCATTCTGACTATAAGCTGTTCACGGATACATAGGACTATAACGGTAGGAGTGTGAAATGAGGGAAATTTGATTGTTATTTGTGGCAAGTCGAGCAACGTCGCGTAGAAGCACAGTCATAACATTATGTAGATCCAAAGGAAAAAATAAGCTTAGTATAACTATTTGATCCCGCTCATTGAATTAATCAAGGTTGTTGAAGAGTAGCCTCCCTTTTATATATTCTTGCGTGTCGCATAGAAAAACTGAAGAGCTGCTGCAATAAGTATGTTAATTAAAATTATAATTAACTGGTGCGCCTGTATTTTACCAAAAGCCAGGAACTTTTCAGCACCCCCTTTTGTGTGCGGGAACGTGAAACTCAGAGTAGCAGGTTTTGTTGAATTTTCTGCTGCTTTTAAATAAAGTATATATATATATATATATATATATATATATATTCACTTCCCGAGCGTTATACTAATACATCTCTTTGTTGTCTACACCACCTGTCTTCGTTTTTTTTTTTGGTGAATTCTCCCTATATATATCATCATCATCATCATCATCATTTAACGTCCGTTTTCCGCGCTAGCACGGGTTGGACGGTTTCGACCGGGGTCTGGGGAGCTCGGGACTGCCCCAGGCTCCAGTCTAGTCTGGCAGTGTTTCTACAGCTGGATGCCCTTCCTAACGCCAACCACTCCGCGAGTGTAGTGGGTGTTTTTTACGTGCCACCTGCATATATATATATATGTGTGTGTGTGTGTATAAATAAAGGGTACATTTAAACACATAAGAGGTATCCATCATAGGACTACCTGCACGCTAGAGAGGACAGTTAAATTCCAAACCAATGTTAGGGAAAAAATTTCGAAGGGAATGAAAAATAAAAACATTTACCACCTAACTCCTGGACCATGGTTTCAGACTTTTTTAGCAAATAAAATTATTTGCTAGGCGAAGTTTATCCTAATATTGGTTTGGAATTTAACTGTCCTTTCTAGCGTGTAGTTAGTCCTATGCTGGATACCTCTTATGTGTTTAAATGTACACTGTATTTATATGAATAATATATAGTCTATTGACTAAATTCTAACAAGCTAGGCCACTGGTAATGGAAATTGCTAATATTTCAGATTGCCCTTTCATATTATTTATATATATACATTTAATTGTAGTTGTGATACCTGTGGCAGTTGCACGTAAAAGGCACCATCTGAATGTGGCTGATGCCAGCGCAGCCTTGACTGGCTTTCGTGCCGGTGGCACGTAAAAAGCACCAACCGATCATGGCTGTTGCCAGCCTCCTCTGGCACCTGTGCCAGCACATAAAAAGCACCCACTACACTCACCGAGTGGTTGGCATTAGGAAGGGCATCCAGCTGTAGAAACACTACCAGATCAGACTGAGGATGTCAAAATATCTCCCTCCCTCTCATAGATATCACAGGTGCTACTCTTCTCTGACGAAACTGTACAAAATATTAATGAACTGATGTAAATAATCAAGAATGCTGGGTCATCACTGGATTACTCATTTTTGCCTGCTGAGTGGACAGGAGCAACATCAAATAAAGCATTTTGCTTAAGAATACAAAGCGTCGCCCAGTCTATGAATCAAAACCATAATCTTACTATCATGAATCCAACATCCCAACCACTAAGCCACAAACCTTCACATGGCTGGAACCCCTTTTCGATGCTGATGATTGTATAGCATGTATACTATGCTTTTTTCATGCCACTGGCACTAGTGAGACCATCCTGCAGTTTGCAAGACTACGAACCTCACAGAGGGGGTCTGCTTTATACTAGGAGATGTGGTGGTTAAAATATGAGAAAGGGTGGGCAGTCTTATCTGAACTGTTATTGTAATATAACTACAGTTACATTTAACCTGTTTCTTTAAACACTCTCTCTTTCTTTGTTCCTTTACAGGGCTGTGTCTTGTTCTTTATGACCACATCCACCGATGCTGTTCTTCGTCAACTGTATATGTTTTCCATTTTCAACACCAAATATTTGATGTTTTCATATATTAATAAACATTTGACAATACCATACAATCATTCATTCTTTATTTATTATTACATCAACAGACAAACTATCAGCGTAGGTTTGACTGTGTGGTAAGTAGCTTGCTTACCAACCACATGGTTCCAGATTCAGCCCCATTGCATGGCACCTTGGACAAGTGTCTTCTACTATAGCCTTTGGTTGACCAAAGCCTTGTGAGTGGATTTGGTAGACAGAAACTGAAAGAAGCCCGTCGTATATATGTATGTGTGTGTATATGTTTGTGAGTCAGTGTTTGTCCCCCCCCCCCAACATCTCTTGACAACTGATGCTGGTATGTTTACGTCCCCCGTAACTTAGCAGTTTGGCAAAAGACACCGATAGAATAAGTACTAAACTTTCAAAGAATAAGTCCTGGGGGTCAATTTGCTCGACTAAAGGCGATGCTCCAGCTTGGCCACAGTCAAATGACTGAAACACGTCAGAGAGTAACAATAAGGACATGTTATGTTGTTCGATTAAATTTCGTTAGTGAAGCAGAGGCTTCAGTCACTGCCAAATCCGTATTATGATATTACTATACGCCCGTGTCACAATTCAGATATGTTCGTGTGACATCTTAACACAATGAGTGAAGGTGATTCGCATGGGACGTCATCTGCAGGAAAGTGTATAGTAAAATAAGTATTAACTGATTGAATAAAAAACAAAAAAAACTGATCAATTATACCTGAATCAAACAACGACAAAGAGATGAAGCTTAAACAGAGAAGAAACAGGGGGGACAACTCCTTATCTTATAACAATCGAAATAGATGGACTACAGAGAAATCTTAAAATAGGGTTAAAAATTCAATAAATTTGGTGTTTAAATCGGTTCTCCCTCGATGTTATATATTATGTGGCTCCAATATACCGCGCTCTCCATCGTCCCAGTCGATTTAATCTTCACGTTTCTATGCTTACATGGAAGAGTCTACATAATTTCCATTACTAAGGTAGATTTTTCACTTGTTTTCAATCAAGGTAATAGTTCCCCGTGTCTAGACGTATTCTTTTCTACTCTAGGCACAAGGCCCGAAATTTTTGGGGAGGGGGCCAGTCGATTAGATCGACACCAGTACGCAATTGGTACTTAATTTACCGACCCCGAAAGAATGAAAGGCAAAGTCGACCTCGGCGGAATTTGAACTCGAACTCAGAACGCAGCGACAGACGTAATACTGCTGAGCATTTCGCCCGGTGTGCTAACGTTTCTGCCAGCTCGCCGCCTTATTTTGACAGAATATTGGGAACGAATGGCAGTGACAATCCTTTACAACTATCACCCGATGTGGAGACAAAGGTACACACAAACACGTATACTCACGCCCCAAAAGATATATATACGACGGGCTTCTTACAGTTTCCGTCTCCCAGATCCACTCAAAATACTTTGGTCGGCTTGCCCATAGTGCCACGCAGTGGGATTGAACTCGGAACCATGTAGGTCGGAAGTAAACTTTTTTACTATACTGACACGCACGCGCCTTAAACCACGCCATATATAATAGTATTAGTTCATCATCTGGGCAAAATAAGGAGTACATATTCTGTCACTCGACCTGCTAGATATGACAGCCAAATATACCTCAAATTTTCCCCATCACCAACACTTCAAAAATGGAACGGCACATTGGACAATATGAAATCCCAAATAAAATTCTTCTCGCAGCTATTTGGGAGCCTAGGACTCTTATGAACTCACACCAGGTTATCTTATTCTGAGTTTAGTTTCTTTCTATATAAGACTTCAGGTTGTGCTTTGTAAAAATTTTATTTATTGCTGGGACTTCAGTAAGAGGAAGAATTTTAAATCAAAACGTAAGAAGCAGGGCATCTGGCCTGATGCTCTTACAATTCTGTCAGTACCTACCCATCCTAGATTGATACTTTATTCATTTACCTGTGCCCAAACCCTAAAAAAAAGGAAATTCAAAGTTCACCTTGGCAGGATATTTTTTTTCGAAGTACAAAGAGCCGGAATAGATACCACAACATGTTTCATCTCTCACCTTAACGGCTCTAGATTGTATGGTCTATGGAATAAAGACGGGATGACCATGGCTGGAATTATAAGTTTTTTTCGTTTAGGGCTTGTCAGGAGGGGTTTAATAGCTACAATATTCAGAAGTTATCAACATTCTGTTTTTGTTTAGCTACACACCTAATTATGTATTTAACATAGCGCGGTACCCCATTTTAAATCAAAACCCCTTCTTATTCTTTCCATATTCCACAGGACCCTATTATTATTCTACTCTAGGCACAAGGCCCGAAACTTTTGGGAAGGAGGCCTGTCGATTAGATCGACCCCAGTACACAACTGGTACTTAATTTATCGACCCCGAAAGGATGAAGGCTAAAGTCGACCTCGGCGGAATTTGAGCTCAGAACATGAAGACAGACAAAATACCGCTAAGCACTTCTCCCTGTGTACTAACGACGGGACTCTATTACTATCTTAACTGCGAAAAAATGTAATAAGTATCAAAAATAGTTTTTTTTTTATGTCTGAAAAACCGATATGTCAACGAAATGAACTTTATAACATTGAATCATGCAAAACGACATCAAGAACCGATCGTAATGCCCATTGGTCTTTCGAACTCTCGGTTAATGTTTCTGGCTAATGTTAGAAAATCCTGGTCGAACTCAGGATCACACTTGGAGCTACAGCAGTGTGGAGGCGCAATGGCCCAGTGGGTAGGGCAGCGGACTCACGGTCGTAAGAACGCGGTTTCGATTGCCAGACCGGACATTGTGAGTGTTTACTGAGCAAAAACACATAAGCTCCACGAGGCTCCGGGGAAAGAGGGGGTTGAACTCCGCTGTACTCTTTCACCACAACTTTCTCAGCTCTCCACCCGTTAAAAGCCACCGTTTACGGAATGAGGATAACAACCGTAACTTTCATTTATTTATTTATTTATCGTTGTCGTCGTCACCAATAATACTGAATGATTGATGAGATTCGGAATAATATTTCATCTATCAATTCATTCAGTGTATTAATTGGATATCTTGGGACTATAGTCCTGGCAGACACTGCCTCACGATAATCATTCAACAAGTCATAAGAATATTAATGTATAAGAATATTAATGTATATGGACAGTCAGTTGTCGCATTTTGTTGTCTCCAGCGAAAAAACTTCTCTTGAGAACAAAACCATTTTAACTGAACTTATATTTAAAGCTCAAACCACGAACGCTCCGACAAAACAAAACTATTTTCCAAATGTTGAATTAAACGCAGGAGTTTATAGGCGCAGGAGTGGCTGTGTGGTAAGTAGCTTGCGTACCAGCCACATGGTTCCGGGTTCAGTCCCACTGCGTGGCACCTTGGGAAAGTGTCGTCTACTATAGCCCCGGGCCGACCAAAGCCTTGTGAGTGGATTTGGTCGATGAAAACTGAAAGAAGCCCGTCGTATACATGTATGTAAGTATATACATATATGTTTGTGTGTCTGTGTTTGTCCCCCAACATCGCTTGACAATCAATGCTGGTGTGTTTACGTCCCCGTAACCTAGCGGTTCGGCAAAAGAGACCGATAGAATAAGTACTAGGCTTACAAAGAAGAAGTCCTGGGGTCGATTTGCTCGACTAAAGGTGGTGCTCCAACATGGCCGCAGTCAAAACATTGAAACAAAGGAAAGACTAAACAGAAATTGATTTTCAAGGGAGCTAACTTTTACACATGAAAACTTTTAACAATAAAGTAAACGATTTAAATTTTCTTCTTCCTTTCATTTCTTGTTGATGGTATATAGAATAACACATCGCACAGCACCCGTATCCAACGTTCTCAGCGCTCCCGCTATAAACCTCTGAACTGCATAAAACTGGCGTGTTTGATCAGTTATTTTAAGATGTTAAGTATTTGCATCCATGATAAAGGGAGAGAATCATCTTGACAGAATCTATATTACTGAATTTGTTTTCGTTAGCGAAAGCCTCCTATCCAGCCACGCGGTTCTCGTACAAACAAGAGACGAAAGAGAAAAATTCTGACTGCCATTGCGAAGGAGAACCGCTTAACGAAAGCAAAGAAGCTCCTGAGCAAGCTAAGGCAATCTGGTTCTCCTCAGATGAAAAGAACTTCTGCCAGGACTAGTTGCACAACATCCAGAATATCAGGTGGCTTACATACAATCCATGTGATGTGTCACGTATCCTGAAAACCAAGTTCCTCAAAGTGTAATTGTCTTAAGGTGTGTCTCCAATGAGGGTGATGTCATGCTGCCCCACGTCTTTGAACAGAGCCTTAGGCTCAATTCAGACGGCTATGTGAAGCCACTGGAGACTGTGGTCAAAACCTGGCTGGAGAGGGTTGCTGCTCGATAGTCATATGTGTGGTAGTAGAATTCGACGCTTTGCCATACTTCCGGAAAGAGTCAAAAGTGGTTGTTAGAGAACTTCTGAGACTTCGCCAGTCTCAATTTGCTGGCGTCTTAATTTTCTCGATTTCAATTCTATGGATTACTATGTGTGGGGCACGGTTGAGAAGGACAGCAAATGGCCTGCCTGCCTGCCTGCAATACCAAGGACAAGATCAAGGAGGTTTTCCAAGATCTTTCCATGAAAACAGTGAGGAACGTTTGCGCCAGGTTCCGGAGCCATTTTGAGGTTGTGATTGAAGCTGAGGGGGGAGAGAAGGGGGATAAAGCAGAAAGAAAGAAAGACGGAAAGAAAGAAAGAAAGAGAATAAAAGAAAAAAAGGAAAGATAAGATAGACAGACAGAAGGGAAGAAAGGAATAACGAAAAAAGAAAGGAGGTAAGGAAGACAGAAAGAAGGAAGGGGAAAGAAAT
>NC_043004.1:13823532-13831032 GCF_006345805.1 Octopus sinensis
CTTTGATCTCTGTCGGCACCCCTCTTTGATCTCTGTCGGCACCCCCCTTTGATCTCTGTCGGCACCCTTTTTGATCTCTGTCGGTACCCCTCTTTGATCTCTTTCGGCACCCTCTTTGATCTCTGTCGGCACCCTCTTTTATCTCTGTCGATACCCCTCTTTGATCTATGTCGGCAACCCTTTGGTCTCTCTCGGCACACCTCTTTGATCTCTGTCGGCACCCCTCTTTGATCTCTGTCGGTACCCTCTTTGATCTCTGTCGGCACCCTCTTTTATCTCTGTCGATATCCCTCTTTGATCTCTGTCGGCACCCCTCTTTGATCTCTGTCGGCACCCCTCTTTGATCTCTGTCGGCACCCCTTTGATCTCTGTCGGCACCCCTTTGATCTCTGTGCATCCCTCTTTGATCTCTGTCGGCACCCCTCTTTGATCTCTGTCGGCATCCCTCTTTGATCTCTGTCGGCACCCTCTTTGATCTCTGTCGGCACCCCTCTTTGATCTCTGTACACCCCCTTTGATATCTGTCGGCACCCTCTTTGATCTCTGTCGGCACCCCTCTTTGATATCTGTCGGCACCCCTTTGATCTCTGTCAGCACCCCTTTGATCTCTGTGCATCCCCTTTGATCTCTGTCGGCACCCTCTTTGATCTCTGTCGGCATCCCCTTTGATCTCTGTCAGCACCCCTTTGATCTCTGTGCATCCCCTTTGATCTCTGTCGGCACCTCTCTTTGATCTCTGTCGGCACCCTCTTTGATTGCTGTCGGCACCCCTCTTTGATCTCTGTCGGCATCCCCTTTGATCTCTGTCGGCACCCCTCTTTGATCTCTGTCGACACCCCTCTTTGATCTCTGCCGGCACCCCCTTCGATCTCTGTCGGCACCCCTCTTTGATCTCTGTCGGCACCCCCTTCGATCTCTGTCGACACCCCTCTTTGATCTCTGCCGGCACCCCCTTCGATCTCTGTCGGCACCCCTCTTTGATCTCTGTCGGCACCCCCTTCGATCTCTGTCGGCACCCCTCTTTGATCTCTGTCGGCATCCCCTTTGATCTCTGTCGGCACCCCTCTTTGATCTCTGTCGGCACCCTCTTTGATCTCTGTCGGCACCCCCTTCGATCTCTGTCGACACCCCTCTTTGATCTCTGTCGGCACCCCTCTTTGATCTCTGTCGGTACCCCTCTTTGATCTCTGTCGGCACCCCTCTTTCATCTCTGTCGGCACCCCTCTTTGATCTCTGTCGGCACCCCTTTGATCTCTGTCGGCACCCTCTTTGATCTCTGTCGGCACCCCCTTCGATCTCTGTCGACACCTTCTTTGATCTCTGTCGGCACCCCTCTTTCATCTCTGTCGGTACCCCTCTTTGATCTCTGTCGGCACCCCTCTTTCATCTCTGTCGGCACCCCTCTTTGATCTCTGTCGGCACCCCTTTGATCTCTGTCGGCACCCTCTTTGATCTCTGTCGGCACCCCCTTCGATCTCTGTCGACACCTTCTTTGATCTCTGTCGGCACCCCTCTTTCATCTCTGTCGGTACCCCTCTTTGATCTCTGTCGGCACCCCTCTTTCATCTCTGTCGGCACCCCTGTTTGATCTTTGTCGGCACCCCTCTTTGATCTCTGTCGGTACCCCTCTTTGATCTCTGTCGGCACCCCTCTTTGATCTCTGTCGGCACCCCTCTTTCATCTCTGAGGCCTTGAATGGTGTAAAGCAATCTTGTTATCAGGTCTGACGTTCATCAAAACATATATTAATGAAATATTATAACCTAAGCAATGGGATACATTACCGTAAATACATTTATTTATGCACATACACACACTGCGAAATTGGGAGAGAATATATATATATAATGGCGCAGGAGTGGCTGTGTGGTAAGTAGCTTGCTAACCAACCACATGGTTCCGGGTTCAGTCCCACTGCGTGACATCTTGGGCAAGTGTCTTCTACTATAGCCCCGGGCCGACCAATGACTTGTGAGTGGATTTGGTAGACGGAAATTGAAAGAAGCCTGTCGTATGTGTATATATGTATATGTGTGTGTTTGTGTGTCTGTGTTTGTCCCCCTAGCATTGCTTGACAACCGATGCTGGTGTGTTTACGTCCCCGTCACTTAGCGGTTCGGTAAAAGAGACCGATAGAATAAGTACTGGGCTTACAAAGAATAAGTCCTGGGGTCGATTTGCTCGACTAAAGGCGGTGCTCCAGCATGGCCGCAGTCAAATGACTGAAACAAGAAGAAGAAGAATGTAAGCATTTTCAGAGAGTTATAGCCAAAAAATAGCAAAAAAATGCATTAAAATTGGAAAAAAAATTATCGTAAATTTTTTTTAAATCGTTGACTCATCGTAGACATTTTTAGAGAGTTACTTCCCTTATATAATAGCGAAAAAAATGCATTAAAATGGAAAAACATGATGGTAATTTTTTTTTAAATCGTAGACTCATCGTAGACGCGCGCTAATACCGGAAGGGCTCGATATGAATCACGACTATAAGATACCGCTTTTGGTTACACTGCACCGCAAAATGTGGGAGTAGTTAGGAATCTAAATCGTAGGAGACAGACACACAACTTCACTTTTATATATAAACTAGCAGTATCGCCCGGCGTTGCTCAGGTTTGTAAGGGAAATAACTATAAAGCATTTTTAGAGAGTTATAGCCAAAAAATAACAAAAAATGGAAAAAAATGATGGTAAATTTTCTTTTTAGTTAAAAAAGGTGGAGTTGCGTCCCCTAGACAGTTTGCGGTTTGTGTTTCTGATTCTCGACCCCATGTCGAATTTATCGATTTTTTTCAGAACTGGGGGAACTTTTCAAAATTTTCGCTGCGTTAGTTTTGAATTATGACATTGGGCTATGTGTGTGTCAAGTTTCATCAGAATCGGTTGAAACCCGTGGTCAGGGTGAGGGTACAAGCAAACAGACACACAGAAACACGCACAGACAAACTGCCGTTTATATAGAGAGAGATAAACAAAATAAGCAAAAAAAAAGAAGGAAAAATGATAATATCGAACAAAAAGCAAAAACGTCATTTTATGATAAGCTAAGAAGAAAAATCCCTTTTTTTTTTCCCACCCACCCCCATCCAACCACCCAAGCTACTCATCAAAAACAGCCCTCAACTAAAACTAGAATCTCAGACAAAAAAAAAATCACCCCCATAATTCATCAATTCTCTCTCTCTCTTACAAAAAGAAATCCACGTTAGTGGGTGTCTGGAGAGTTCTCTCACTCGTGGCATCTTAGGCTTTTCGTTTCCTTTTGTATTTTATATTGGAAAGTACGATGATAAACGGTCAGGCTGTACATTGTTACCGATCTATCAACCAACCAACCAACCATAAATACAGCTTTTTTTTTTACTAAACAACTACATACAACTGCGCTTTCTGTTATTGATGCCGCCGCCGCCGCCGCATTACTTAAATCACTACTGGTGTGGTGGCTGAAAAACTGATTTTTTTTTGTGTTGTTGCTTTTGTTGCACATTTGTAAAGTTGCTTTATTATTGTTGTTGTTCTCGTTATTGCTGTTACGATTGTTGTTGTCGTTGCTGTCTTCTTCTTCTTATTCCCTTCATCATCATCTTCTTCTTCTTATTCCTTTCATCATCATCTTCTTCTTCTTATTCCTTTCATCATCATCTTCTTCTTCGTCCCTTCATCATCATCTTCTTCTTCTTCCCTTCATCATCATCTTCTTCTTATTTCCTTCATCATCTTCTTCTTCCCTTCATCATCATCTTCTTCTTCTTCTTCTTCGTCCCTTTATCATCATCTTCTTCTTCTTCCCTTCATCATCATCTTCTTCTTATTCCATTCATCATCATTTTCTTCTTCTTATTCCTTTCATCATCATCTTCTTCTTCCCTTCATCATCATCTTCTTCTTCTTCCCGTCATCATCATCTTCTTCTTCTTCTTCTTCTTCCCGTCATCATCATCATCTTCTTCTTCTTCCCGTCATCATCATCATTCTTCTTCTTCTCGTCATCATCATCATCTTCTTCTTCCCGTCATCTTCTTCTTCTTGTTCTTCTTGTTCTTGTTCTTGTTCTTGTTCTTGTTCTTCTTCTTCTTCTTCTTCTTCTTCTTCTTCTTCTTCTTCTTCTTCTTCTTCTTCTTCTTCTTCTTCTTCTTCCAGTCAGGACTCAACGCCATTATCCACAAAGAATAATCTTTAATTCGAGCCTACTTCTAAGCTACTAAGAATGCGTGTGGCAACTTGAAGATCCACCCACCACACGCGGTAGACTGGCGGTTGCACGAAAGTTACGTTGTTATCCTCACTCCGTAAACGGTGGCTTTTAACGAGGGGAGAGCTGAATCGTCCTGGGGTACAGACGATTCGCAATCTAGACTAGGGTCTGAAGGTTTACCACACAATTTAGATTAGGGTCTGAAAGCTACACCATGGTTCCTCTGCTTTGTGGCAGAAGTAGGAAGAAAGAGTGAGAAAAAGTTGTGGTGAAAGAGTACAGCGGGGTTCAACCCCATCTCCTGCCGGAGCATCGTGGAGTTTATGTGTTTTTGCTCAGTAAACACCCACAATGTCCGATCTGGCAATCGAAACCGCGTTCTTACGACCGTGAGTCCGATGCCCTCCACTGTCGTTGTTGTTGCTGTTGCTGCTGTTTAACTGCAAGTCAGTTCTGATTAAGAAGACCACTATGATCAAAGTTATTCTAACATAGTAACAATCATCCCACTCTTAATATTACTTTTCATTGAGGCGGCGAGCTGGCAGAAACGTTAGCACTCAGGGCGAAATGCTTAGCAGTATTTCGTCTGCCGCTACGTTCTGAGCTCAAATTTCGCCGAGGTCGACTTTGCCTTTCATCCTTTCGGGGTCGATTAAATAAGTACCAGTTACGCACTGGGGTCGATATAATAGACTTAATCCGTTTGTCTGTCCTTGTTTGTCCCTTCAATGTGTAGCCCCTTGTGGGCAGTAAAGAAATAAGAAACGTTAGCACGCCGAGTGAAGTTCTTAGCAGTAGTTCATCTGAGTTCAAATTCTGCCTTGGTCTACTTTGCCTTTCATCCTTTCGGGGTCGATTAAATAAGTATCAGTTACGCACTAGGGTCGATATTATCAACTTAATCCCTTTGTCTCTCCTTGTTTTCCCCCTCTATGTTTAGCTTCCTGTGGCAATATAGAAATAAATATTACTTTTCATTCGTAAGGCAAAGTGCGATGAAAGAATCGTTAAATACACCGGACAAAATGCTTAGCGTCAATTCGTCCATCTTTACCTCCTGCGCTCAAATTCCACTGAGTTCCACTTTGCATTTCATCCTGTCGGGAACGATAAAATAAGTACCAGTTAAGCACTGGAATCGATGTAATTGACTTTACCCCTCCTCCGAAATTTCGGGCCTTGTGCCAAAAATTTAAAACCAATGGTACTTTTTATTCGTGGTGCAAAAATCGTTAAGCATGCCGGACAAAAATGCTTAGCATCATTCCATCCGTCTTCGTGTTCTGAGCTCAAATTCCGCCGAGGTCGATTTTTTGCCTTTTATCCCTTTCGGTGTCGAATGAAATAAGTACCAGTCGAGCACTAGGGGTCAATATAATCGACTAACCCCCACCCCCGAAATTGCTGGCCTTGTACCAAATTTCGAAGTATTTAAACACTAAGGCAATGAGCTGGCAGAATTGTCCCCTCCCTACAAAATTTCAGGTCTTGTGCTTTTATTACAGAGGTTATCATTATTATTATTATTATTATTATTATTATTATTATTATTATTATTATTATTATTATTATTATTATTATTATTATTGTTATTATTACTAGCCGAATCACCGCCCTCCGACCCCCGATTCAGCTAGTTCATATCTAAACTCTTGTTCATAGTTTGAAAGTAAAAAGTGAAACTTACTACAATTTTCTTTAAGAATTTCCTTATAGACAACGTTATCAGTGTAGATTCCTTTCATATTCCTTATACCTGAGTCCAAAGCCAATATATGCACATTTTTCCCAAAACCAAAGGCAATATATGCAAATTGTTCCCCAAAACAAAACCAATATATGTTCATTGTTCCCAGAACCAAACAGGGTTTCCGTTATCTCACTCCTCTTTGGGTTGGTTATCATAGTGATTAAGTAGTCTGGTTTTCCAAACTCTCGCACCAGAACCATTCCAGCTTAGTAACACTCCTTGTAAAACCGAGGAGAACCAGTATGTGGTGGCAGAAGAATGATTTTAGACCCTACATCATTCATGTCACCTTTTGCAATAACATCCAGAAGACCCTCGTACTTTTCAGCCTTAACCTGTTTCTGATGAGTTCTCAGGAAGTATAATCGATCTTGACTATATCTTTGCATATTGATCCACTATATATTCTTACATCAGATGTCTACTTTTCATTATGCCATTGAACTTGTCCTTTCTTACCTGAAGCCGATAAGAATAAAAGTCACATTCAGTGATATTTTTGCTTCGCTCATTGTCTTTCAAGAGTACATTCCTGCCATCTTCCCTATAGGGAAACAGAAATACATAACGAAGAGGGTCGTAGCTTCTGTGGATTTTACTAATGTAGTCTAACTTCCTATTGCTCTCTCTGTACTGCACAACATCCACGGGTTTAATGTTTGGATCATTGGTATCGTCTCCCACAATGACCACAGCAGGAATAAGCCGTTTGTCATTACTTAAATTAATATCACCGGTAGAACATTTTCCTGGTGTAGAGTATTCCTTGATTATACCAATAGCCTGTTTAAAACTGTTGACATATGAATTGTGCAAATGCCGTACTCTCTGCAAATCTAGCAGGATGTTCTCATTAAGGCCATTGTTAGCTCCTCTGAATGACAACCTGTTTCTCATCTCATTTTCAGGGTCAACGAAATATAGCTGTGCATAGACTGGCTTCCTATTTACTGCTGGTAGGAGATTTCCTATGTGTTGATACAAGTTTCCTTGTATCTTAAAAAAGTGCTACCACCCTGTGGTCCATCTGGTGGGTTATCCAGTCCAAGTGAAGCCATAGCCAATAAGTTATTGTAGTCACGAATTTTCTTCAGAAACATTTGACTGCATAGATTAACATCATAGAACTTAGTTATTAATTCTGGGGACTATTTTTATCTGTGAAATTTTGTCATTGCTAATTTTTCCTTTACCACAGCAAAGGATAGTTTTCTCAACACCCCAAAGATAAGCCTTCAGTCAGGGCATGTTCTGTTTAAAATGTTTCTACTGTAGTGCAACATAACGCTTGGGTTTCGTTCTTTCTCATGAAAATCTGCCACATCGACTTTTATAGCCATTCTCTCAGTGTCAGTATTTTGCTGAGGAAGTCTTGACTGGTATCATGCCTGGTTATTTGCTTGTCGCTGCTGAATTTGTGGCAGCGACGTGTTTTCCCTAGAGTCCTGTATTCTCAGCCGATCAGTAATTGCCCGTGTTTCTGTTTCTTTTGGTGTTTCCATTGCACGGCTTTTCTGTGTTCTCAGCCGATTCACATTCTTCCGTA
>NC_043004.1:13836032-13841032 GCF_006345805.1 Octopus sinensis
GGTGCTCCAGCATGGCCACAGTCTTATGACATAAATAAGTAAAAAGATAAAAGGATCATATTTATGTATGTACATATATTTACTTACGCACACACACGCACGCACATACATACACACGCACGCACATACATAGTCACACATATACATACACACACATGCACACACACACGCATATACGCGCGCACACACACACATACGCACACATCCATACACGCTGCGCATGCGCGAGCACAGGTATGTTGATGCAAACAGGTAAAAAATAGAACTTAGAATAAGAGTATTTTTTTATTCTTTGACTTGTTTCTCTCATTTGACTCTGGCCATGCTGGAGCACCACTTTTAGTCGAACAAATCGACCCCCAAGACTTATTCTTCGTAAGCCTAGTACTTATTCTATCAGCCACTTTTGCCAAACCGCTAGGTTACGGGGGACGAGGCTATAGTAGAATACACTCGCCCAAGGTGCCACGCAGTGGGACTGAACTCGGAGCCATGTGAATGGGAAGCAAGCTTCTTACCACACAACCACATTTTTCTTAACATTTAGGAGAAGTAGCAGAGTGACTGAAGGGCCGAGAGTTTCGCGAATTGGCACTTATCAAACACACACACACACACACACGTACGCAGACAGAGATACATAAGCGTCGGTTAATTTCGTCAGTATTGAAATCAGAATTCACAAGTTTGTCATTATATATATATATATATATATATATATTTGTATCTTAGGGCGAGTTCGTATAATGTTAGATTTGTTTTCAGTTCAAATGGAGAATGGCACGTGTTTGTTCTTTCAAAAGTTCGAGTAGGTGACGAATCTTTGTTGGGAGTGGTTCTGGAAGTGTTTTGCGCTAGGTCTCGTTTTGTAGTATGGTGACGATAATGGTTCCGGCTATATGACAAAGATAAATAAAGATTATGTTTCAAGTGTCATTAATTCTATAACCAAGAATGCTTTGATCGTAATGAATCCAAAACAAGTGATAAATGGAAATAAATTATCAATGCGAAGAAGTCGTTCAAAATAATACAGAGACGTAAATAAGTGCATTGGAAATACGACACATAATTGGTTTCAAATTTTGGCACAAAGCCTGTACCTTCGAGAAAGAAGGGTTGTGTCGATTACATCGAACCAGTGTTCAACTGGTATTTATTTTGTCGGCCCTGGAAAGATGAAAGGCAAAGTCGACCTCGGTGGATTATGGGCTCAGAACGTAAAGATGGATAAAATGCCGCTGAGCATTTTGACTGGCGTCCTAAAGATTCTGCCGGTTCGTCGCCCTCACCGTCTTATTATTCATAATAATCTTTATGGCAGCGAACTGCCTAAATCTTTAGCACGCCGAGCAAAATGCTTAGCGGCATTTCGTCCGTCTTTACGTTCTGATTTCAAATTCCGCTGAGGTCAACATTGCCTTTCATCCCATCGGCAACGATAAAATAAATGCAAGTTGAGCACTAGGGTGGATGAAATCAAATTACCCCTTACCCCGAAATTACTGGCCTTGTGCCAAAATTTGAAATCAACAATGATAATAATCCTATCTATTACAAGCACAAGGCCTGCAATTTTGTGGGAGGGAGCTAGTTGGTTATATCAATTCCCAGTGATCAACTGGTATTTATTTATCTATTTATTCATTTATTTACCTGGAAAGGATGAAAGGCAAAGTCGACCACAGTGATTTTGAATTTGTAGTCACAGCGTAAATATGGACGAAAATCAACGAATCATTTTGTCCGGCGTGTCAACGACACTTCCAGGTCACCAACAATCCTTTGAAAGTGGTTGCTTGAAATCTGAAAGTTTTATTGTTGAATGCCTTTTGAACGTTTGTGTTCAGCCGTTGTTATTGTGTGTGTTTTGTTGTTGGTAATGTGATTTTATCCCCGCTTTTTTTTTTTTTTTTTTTTATAAATAAACCATTTTGATAAACGAATCTTATCCCCGTGGCCGCTTCTTTTCAATCTGCCTAATCGCTCTCAAGATAAAGGACGGGGACATACTTCGGAAGAAGTCATGCTGTGATACCTTCTCCAGCGACACCTTGGTGTGTTCAGCCACCACCTCAGGCTCTGCTACTCATTAGACTGAGAAAGGCGAACTGTCAACGTATCGGTCGTTCTCTGACAGGTTTATAGTTGAGCCTGTTGCAGTGAAGACTTACGGCATTATCAGCCACCGGACCATATCATTGCTCACCGTTATCAGGGCGGAGATAGCTGTCCGCAAGTGTGAGTCCCGTGAGTCAGAGTAGCTGTTTCAGCACCGCATCTCCCTCGCCAACTTCCGTAGCAACGCCTTTTCCATTTTGTCTGCTGGGTCTAAATTACAGGAAATTTTACCTTCCACCCCTTAATATAAAGTTATCCACATAAACTGCTCTCGTCACCATACATATGCTTTAGATAATTTATCAGATATGCTAACTTTTGATAATTTTTGTTAACTTGTGTTATGTATATAACCATCTACGGGGGAGGGGTGCCGAAAAGTTCCTGGCTTTGGGTAAAAGAAAATACAGGAGGATCAGTTAAGTATTTTATTCAACATATTCTCCCTCTCAGATGCATACATTTATTGTAGCGATCCTTCAGTTTTTCTAAGCCCTGTAAATGAGCTCGGAAGTTGGGCATTCAACCAGGCCTTCTGCGTTACTCTTAAAGCCAAAACCTTTTTTGTACCCACCTCCACTTCGTATATTCTATATGCACAAATTTAAGGATTGTCCTCCTTTTTCTCTTTCGAGAAATATTCTCTTAATATTTTCGATCGAATATAAGATAGTGCCGGAGAAAGCCAAAACAAAATAATTTTGCAAATGTAAAACTTTTATTTCAGTACTTTCTGTATTTGGCTTCTTTTTTTTTCTTTTTTTTTCGACACTTCATTCTCATTATCGGTTTCTTCTCACTTTAATATCGCCAGAAAGATAAAGTTTGCATCCCTTAACGCCAGTGCCATACCTTGTTTCAAATACCATTTAATAATCTGGGGGCGTTCTCAGTTGGATGCAGATAACAAATTGCATTAGAGACTAATTAACCTGGCGACACACATAGACTCACAAACACTCCTTCACACGCACGCTCGCACGCACGCACACATGGGTTGTCAGATATATTCGTCCGTCTTTTTCTACTTTTGACATATGGCATTCCATTGTCAATAAGCCTGAATTGAAGTAAAATTTATTCGAATTTCAGAAACGATAAGCGAATGTTGGAGACGAATAATAAAGCTTCAATAAAATAAATAAATAAATAGATAGGCGCAAGAGTGGCTGTGTGGTAAGTAGCTTGTTTACCAACCACATGGTTCCGGGTTCAGTCCCACTGCGTGGCACCTGGGGCAAGTGTCTTCTACTATAGCCTCGGGCCGACCAAAGTCTTGTGAGTGGATTTGGTAGACGGAAACTGAAAGAAGCCCGTCGTATATATGTATATATATATATGCATGTGAGTGTGTTTGTGTGTCTGTGTTTGTCCCCCTAGCATTGCTTGACAACCGATGCTGGTGTGTTTATGTCCCCGTCACTTAGCGGTTCGGCAAAAGAAACCGATAGAATAAGTACTGGGCTTACAAAGAATAAGTCCCGGGGTCGATTTGCTCGATTAAAAGCGGTGCTCCAGCATGACTGAAACAAGTCAAAAAAAAAAAAGAGAGAGATAAATATGAATATATAGCAAAAAACATACGATGAATTAGCTAAGGATTCTGCAACGTAGGATCGAAGTGGCTTCGGGCTTCGGAGAATTAACCTGACACCCCGTTTTGCTTTAACGGGAGAAAAGAAAAGTTGAGTGTTCTCCAGCAGACAATTAAACACATGCCAAGGCAGCGTGTTAACTTTATGAAAAGCAAAAATCGAAACCATCTGCTGCCGGAAAAATTCACAAAACAAGTTGACTATAACCGCAGGTGTTGTGTCCGATAGCAGAACAAGATAGAGGAAAAGATGAATGACACAAGCAGACGAAGATACTTTTGATCCTGGTACTGTATATTTAAATGCTATTATTCATATAACTTTATATGTGCTTCAAAATCTAGTTCCACAACAGAATTATTTCACATTCTGTTGAAGGTTATAAATTCTTATGGCGTCAATATTACATACATATCTCTTTCTCTCTCTTTATATATTATAATTAAGATTCCGTTGAATTAGGTACTTAAATCGAGGCACCTTGTTAGGTCGGTATAATCCGCACACCCAAACAATATCAAGGTTGTTTGTACCTGTTATTCGTACCGTGTGTGCAGACAACGCAACCCAGCTAAGCGAAGTTATCAGCTCTTGGTAATTCAGGCATGCACTTTTTATAAAGGTACATTTCTGTAGTATTTCCGAAGTGCAGATTCTTAGTTAGATGAATAAAATATAAATAAGTAACAAAAATGTACAGGTGCCAATTCATTACACCCGTTTCAAGCGACTCTTTTAATTGATTAAAGAAAACATTACATTTTCCCTGCGCATCAAATTAATACACATTGTTTGTTGTTCCCTTTCCTATCTTGTCTTTTATTTTGGGGATTTTTGTACGTTTTGTACTATATAAATAAATAACAAAAATGTGCAGGTGTCAATTCATTACACCCGTTTCAAGCGACTCTTTTAATTGATTAAAGAAAACATTACATCATATGAAAGAAACCGTTCTCGTCAGATGGCCGCATAGACTTCAAACATAGAGGATACAAGCATTTCCTTAACATATTTACATCAATAATAGAACTCAAAATATTCAACACACACACACACACACACGACAAAAGAAACAATGTAAATATTTTGAGCTCCATCATTGACGTGAATATGTTAAGGAAATGGTTATATCCTTTATGTTTGAAGTCTATCCGGTCATCTGACGAGAAAGGTTTCTTTCAAATGATGTAATGCTTTCTTTAATCAATTAAAAGAGTCGCTTGAAACGGGTGTAATGAATTGACACCTGTACATTTTTGTTATTTATATAGTACAAAATGT
>NC_043004.1:13846032-13852059 GCF_006345805.1 Octopus sinensis
GAAGGCAAGCGAAATGGATAGGACGCATGTCCTTCTTTCTAGGGAGTGAGAGAGAGAGAGAGAGAGAGAGAGATTAAACTAGAGAAACTATGTCGAGGGGTAAATGATAAGAAAGAAAATCTATATTCATTGTGTAGCATCATGTGACTGGAGACTCGAATGTTGTGGGAGAAGCGTGATGTCGGAAGAAATAAAATACGTAAAAAAGACAAAGAGCACGAGATGAAGCCGAGTAAAAGGCACAGGAGTTAAGAAGAAAGGTATATAAACAACTAGCATAGTTTTCTATGTGTGTGATCTCAAGATATAACTTTATATTTTGTAATATATGTATATATATATATATATTATATATATAGTGGATGTAAAATGCATTTGATATGGCTAACCCTAAGGATGGATGCTACTGTAGTTTTTAGCCCCAGGAGACATCTCCTCCAGCTGGCTATAGACACACTTTCTGTGCCCTATCAGTATTTGCAATACTGATAGGGCACAGAAATTGTGTCTATAGCCAGCTGGAGGAGATCTCTTCCTGGGGCTAAAAACTACAGTAGCATCCACCCTTAGGGGTTAGCCATATTCAAATGGCAATTTACATCACGATGTGTTTCTGCTACTGTTGATAACTCACTCTGATATTTATCATTATATATATATATATATATATATATATATATATATTATATATATATATAATATATATATATACATCCATATACATACATACAGAGATGTTTTTGTTTCACTTTTAACACGTAATACTGAAATAGTGGAGAAGATATTATATTGCTATGGGCTCGCTCTAGGCAGAAGTTAAACATTTTTTTTGCCCATGACACTACATGGACCCTAAGTAAGGCTGTGTAAAATTTGAATGAAATTGGGTTGTGTTTCTCAAGTTTTAGGGAACACACAGACAGACACACATTCTCAGTTTTATATAGATAGGAGATGATAAGTCATAGAGAGAGAGATAAAGAGGAAATGCACTGGTTAAAGCGGCCAAAACATGGGATTAGTAAAAGTTCATCGGGAAGATAAAAATAAAATGTTGGTAAAATATGGAGAACTGGAATGTTAGCCGTGGTACGGGGAATAGAGGTAGTAAGCTTAATAATCTATAACGGAAGGTAGAAAACTGAATATAAATGCACACACATACACACACACACACACACACACCACATCCACATAGCTAAACGGTGCGCTTCTTTCAGTTTAAAAAAATAAGTAAATGCGCCTTTTAAAGCCTAGCCGGGCTCATGAGCCCGGTTTCCCGTTTCAATGGCGTATTGTTTCCCCAGCTGGACGGGGAAGGCCAGTCCACGCAGCGTTACTCATTTTTGCCAGCTGAGTGAACTGGAGCAACGTGAAATGAAGTGTTTTAACTCAAGAACAACAACCGTCGGCGCCGGTCCAGGAATCGAAACCACAATCTTACGATCATGATGCTGACGCCCTAATCACTAAGCCACGCACCCCCCTTCTTTCATTTGTCTACCATATATACACACACAAGATACCATATTGTATGTGTGTGAGGGGCTTCCAACACATTTTCTATCCACTAAATTTACCAACACGGTGTTGGTCGGCCCGGGGAATGTAGCAGAAGACATCACCCAAGGTGCCGCACAGGGGGAACTGAACCCGCAACCAGGTGTTGCAAAGAGAGCCTTTTATCTATACCGCTATACCTGTACTTGTTTGAATACATTTTTTGTATGCATGAAAACACACACATACACACACACACACACAACACACACACACACACACATCCACATAGCTAAACGGTGCGCTTCTTTCAGTTTAAAAAATAGTAAATGCGCCCTTTTAAAGCCTAGCCGGGCTCATGAGCCCGGTTTCCCGGTTTCAATGGCGTATGTGTTCCCCAGCTGGACGGGACGCCAGTCCATCGCAGCGTTACTCATTTTTGCCAGCTGAGTGAACTGGAGCAACGTGAAATGAAGTGTTTTACTCAAGAACACAACGCGTCGCCCGGTCCAGGAATCGAAACCACAATCTTACGATCATGATGCTGACGCCCTAATCACTAAGCCACGCACCACCACTTCTTTCAGTTTGTCTACCATATATACACACACAAGCATACCATATTTGTATGTGTGTGAGGGGCTTCCACACAGTTTCTATCCACTAAATTTACCAACACGGTGTTGGTCGGCCCGGGGATGTAGCAGAAGACAATCACCCAAGGTGCCGCACAGTGGGAACTGAACCCGCAACCAGGTGGTTGCAAAGAGAGCCTTTTATCTATACCGCTATACCTGTACTTGTTTGAATACATTTTTTGTATGCATGAAAACACACACATACACACACACACACACAACACACACACACACACACATCCACATAGCTAAACGGTGCGCTTCTTTCAGTTTAAAAAATAGTAAATGCGCCCTTTTAAAGCCTAGCCGGGCTCATGAGCCCGGTTTCCCGGTTTCAATGGCGTATGTGTTCCCCAGCTGGACGGGACGCCAGTCCATCGCAGCGTTACTCATTTTTGCCAGCTGAGTGAACTGGAGCAACGTGAAATGAAGTGTTTTACTCAAGAACACAACGCGTCGCCCGGTCCAGGAATCGAAACCACAATCTTACGATCATGATGCTGACGCCCTAATCACTAAGCCACGCACCACCACTTCTTTCAGTTTGTCTACCATATATACACACACAAGCATACCATATTTGTATGTGTGTGAGGGGCTTCCACACAGTTTCTATCCACTAAATTTACCAACACGGTGTTGGTCGGCCCGGGGATGTAGCAGAAGACAATCACCCAAGGTGCCGCACAGTGGGAACTGAACCCGCAACCAGGTGGTTGCAAAGAGAGCCTTTTATCTATACCGCTATACCTGTACTTGTGTGAATACATTTTTTGTATGCATGAAAACACACACATACACCACACACCACACACCACACACACACACACACTCTCATAGATATTATGGACATGTGCGAGAGTGTATATTACGCATGTGTATGTATATGTGTGCGTGTATATTTGTATATGTATGCTTATTTATATACATTGTCTATACATGCATATGAATAACTTCATGCTGTTGTATTTTAGAGTCTCTATCTCTCTCTCTCTCTCTCTCTCTGCCTGTCTATCTCTGTTTCTATTTGTCTCGCTGTCTCTCTCTCTCTCTGTTTCTTTCTCTCTTTCTCTTCCCGCTCTCTCTCCGCTCTCTCTCCGCTCTCTTCCCCCCCCCCTCTATCTCTCTGAAGCTTAGGAAGAAAATTATTAAATGTCATATAACATTGCCCAAGTAAGCAAAGTTGTTCAAATTTAATTATACATTAACCCACCAAATGATACTTTGAAATTTGGCCAGAGTTATCTGAGGCTTCCTCATGCTGTGGTTAATTGTAACCAGCATATCGGTCTAATATTGCTACATAGCTTATCAAATCAGATACAGGAGAGCGACAAAACTAATAAAAATCATTGTAGATTTACACTAAAGCAGATAATATTAAATAACTATTATGTGTCGCCATCTCTCTACAAACAACTAAAATGATTCTCGTTATTCTTTTCTACTCTAGTCACAAGGCCCGAAATTTTGGGGGAGTGAGGGGGGGGGGCAGTCGATTAGCTCGATCTTAGTACGCAACTGGTGCTTAATTTATCGACCCTGAAAGGATGAATGGCAAAGTCTACCTCGGCAGAATTTTGAACTCAGAACGTAAAGACAGGCGATAAATGATTATCACTATTGAAAGAATACAAAGGCGGCGATCTGGCAGAAACGTTAGCACGCCGGGCGAAATTCTTAGCAGTATTTCGTCTGCCGTTACGTTCTGAGTTCAAAATCCGCCAAGGTCGACTTTGCCTTTCATCCTTTCGGGGTCGATTAAATAAGTACCAGTTACGCACTGGGGTCGATATAATCGACTTAATCCGTGTGTCTATCCTTGTTTCTCCTCTCTATGTTTAGCCCCTTGTGAGTAATAAAGAAATAGGTATTTCGTCTGCCGCTACGTTCTGAGTTCAAATTCCGCCGAGGTTGACTTTGCCTTTCATCCTTTCGGGGTCAATAAACTAAGTACCCGTTACGAACTGGAGTCGATATAATCGACTTAATCCGTTTGTCTGTCCTTGTTTGTCCTCTCTGTGTTTACTACCCTTGTGGGTAGTAAACAAATAGGTATTTCGTCTGCCGTTACGTTTTGAGTTCAAATTCCACCGAAGTCGACTTTGCCTTTCATCCTTTCACGATCGATAAATTAAGTACCAGTTGCGTACTGGGGTCGATCTGATCGACTGGCTGCCTATCACCAAATTTCAGGCTTTGTGCCTATAGTAGAAAGGTTTATTAAAGTAATACAGAAGGCTACGAGCTGGCAGAATCGTTAACACGTTGGATGAAATGCTTAGCGATATTTCGTCTGCCGCTATGTTCTGAGTTCAAATTCCACCGAGATAGATTTTGCTTTCATTCTTTCGGGGTTGATAAATTCAGTACCAGTGAAGTACGGGGTCGATGTAATCGACTCAGCCCCTCTCCCAAATTTCAGGCCTTGAGCCTATAGTAGAAAGGATTATTAAAGGAATACAGAAGGCGATGAGCAGGCAGAATTTTAAAGCACGCCGGTCAAATTGCTTTACGGCATTTCGTCCCTCATCACATTCTGAGTTCAAATTCTGAGGAAGCCTTTCATCAATTCGGGGTCGATAAAATAAATAACAACCAAGTGCTAGAGTCGATGAAAGCGACTATATCCCTTTCCCCCAAATTTCAGGTCTTGTGCCTACAGCAGAAAGGACTATTAAAGGAATATAGAAGGTGGCGAGCTGGCAGAGTCGTTACCAAACCGGCCAAAATGCTTAGCGCATTTCGTCCGTCCATTTTGGTTTTGGGCCAAAATTTAAAACCATTATTAAAGGAATACAGAACATAAGAAAATAGGCGCGACTGTGAAATTAGGCGCAAGCGTGGCTGTGTGGCAAGTCGTTTTCTTACAAATTACATGGTTCTTGGTTCAGTCCTATTGCATGGCACATTGGGCTCCTGTTTTCTACTATAGTCTCGTGCCTACCAAAGTTTAGCGAATGGATTTGACAGACGGAAGCCCGTCGAATATACATACATACATACATACATACATGCATAATACATACATACGTACGTACGTACGTACATTATTTCAAAAAGTTTGCCATTAAGGCATTACACAGAGTAGCTTTGCGGGTTGGACAGGTACATTAATGAGATGAATGATAAAAAAGATTAAAATAATATTGATGGGAGAAAACAAAAACGCCCGCCGATTTTTGCTCCTCTAATACATTATTCTTTTTTTTTTTTTTAACACAAAATGAGGTATTAAACTTCTTACTTTAATTTAACAAATCTTCTTTTGTCTTTCACACAAAAATGAGGCAATAAACCTCTTACACTTTACTGAGTCACCAATTCTCTTGCAGCCTCCTGGTAACGGTGCAGCCGCACTTCGGGCCTCCAAACAAAATAATTGAAATCTTTCTTCGAAAAGCACTCAGCTATTCGAAGGAAATCATCTTCTTTTATCACTAGCGCCACCACCTCCAGAGGCCAATGATGAGTTCCAGTACAGGCCGATTCTATCAAGTCCTGCCCCACCAGAAAGCTCCTTACGAAGTTTTCAACAATACATACATACATACATACATACATACATACATACATACATACAAACATACACACAACCATATGTGACACTATGTTTGTTCCACACTACCGTTTGACAACTAGTGACGGTTTGTTTACCTTCCTGTGACCGAGCGGTTCGGCAGAAAGAGACTTAAGCACTGGGGTCGATTCGTTCAACTAAGCTCATCATGGCGTTGCCCCGACATGACCATAGTTCAGTGACTGAAACAAGTAAGAGATAAAAAAGAAATAAATAGATAAATTGCTTCCCAACGAATCTAATCGATTGAGTTATTTGAATAAAGTAATCGAAGTTCAGTCAAGGACACGTAACAACAACAAGTTATGG
>NC_043004.1:13852159-13857159 GCF_006345805.1 Octopus sinensis
GTTTGCTAAGTGCATTATCGTTAAGCATGACTCCAACGTTTTCGATAAAGTAATCGCGGAGAAAATGAGAGAGATAAAGAAGTGACGAATTAGAAGAAACAAGCTAAGGTTACCCGTGTTATATTTGTAGCAAGTGTGAGAGAAGATGCCATTAGAAATGTTGGCCCTCAACATCGATTATGTAACGGAGCGCTTTTGTAGGAGTTATATATATATATATATCTATATACTAATTTACACGTTTAATCTGCTCCACGACTTGATATCCTACTTTATGATTAAAGACGACGGATGCTACGCGGCAACGAAACTTCAAGTAATGTAGAGCTGAGTCAAACAGTGATACATACACATACTCTTTTTCACTCTTTTACCTGTTTCAGTATTTTGAGTGGGCCATGCTGGGGGCCAGGCACTGCCTTTAGTCGAGTAAATCGACTCCTGGACTTATTCTTTGTAAGCTAGTAGTTATCGGTCTATTCGCCGAACGCTAGTTACGGGGACGCAAACACACCACCATAGGTTGTCAAGCGAAGGATGCTGGGAGTACAAGCACAGACACAAATATATACACACACATACACACACACACATATAATATATATGTGTGTGTGTGTATATAAGACATATATAGATATATAAGACAGGCTTCCTTCAGTTTCCGTTTGCCAAATCCATTCACAAGGCTTTGGTCCGCCCGAGGCTATAGTAGAAGACACATGGCCAAGATACCACGCAGTGGGACTGAACCTGGAACCATGTATTTGGGAAGCAAGCTACTTACCACACAACCACTCCTGCGCATAATACATACACATATATGTGGAGTGAGAGAGAGAAAGAGAGAGACAGAAAGTGTCTGAGAGAGTGCGAGAGAGATTGAAATACTTTAGCGTATACATACATACATACATACATAAATACATGCATATATATAATATATATATATATATATATATATAATGTGAAATAGAAAGATGAATAATCTTGTAGTAGATTAAACAAAAGTTTAACCGATACCTTAGTAGCAAAAAAATCACAGCAGTAAACAGCACGGTTGGAGGTACAACCAACTGGCGTTGCAACCGTGCGTTGGTGCGGATAATTGAAATTAAAACATTATTGGTGAATTGAAGAAATGGAGCTGAACGCAGATTGAACAGAAATCGTTTTATTTCATTCTAACGTGTTTCGAAAGGCACAAATTACCACAAAATCCGATTGAATAATGGGACCATATGTGTCTTTTCTTCAGGAAGAAAAAAGGAAATCCGTTGGAAAAACAAAAACAGAACAGAGGCGGAGCAAAAACAAAAACAAATCGAACTATGCTCCTAAGAGCCCATGGCGAAACTGTTTATCAGTGTATGTTGAGAACCGGTGGCTGAAGAATTCAAAGGGTCAGCATCGGTCAATCATGAGGGTGAGGGTGTATAGATGTTCTTTGTGACCGAGAATAAGTTCTGACTATTTATGGAATATTGGATGTTTATAAGGGGCGAAAAAAAATCTACTTAGAGACGTGTGTGTATACTGTTCTAATATGTGTGTGTTGGCGTAGGGGTAGAAAACATTTTTGTGTACGTGTGTGCGTTTGATCGTTCGGCTGTCAGTGGCTACTGCCGTGATAACCGTTGGGTGGCAGAAAGAAAAAAAATATATTATATTATGTTTTATGTGTGTGTGTGTTCATCTAAGCCTGCCTGTCAAGGAAAACCCCCGCTGTGAAAAAACCAAGCCCCGTTTGTCTTACAGGAGTAATTCCCTTGCAGTGGTTAATCGTAGATATCTTAAAGGCTATTTCAGAATTTGTTACCAAGGGCTATGGGTGCCGGTATTATTTATAAACGCTATTTAAAAGCCAGATAAGTGTAACGCCGCCAATGGGGGCATCGAAAAGCCGACTGTAAGAGCCCGTTTACCATCCGGCCTCTGGCAAACAAAATATGGAAGTGTTCGGAGACACAAAGGTTGCACTGTCTTCTGCCCCTATCAAATGGGAGGGCCACCGACAAAATTGACCATTCCAGCCTATAGCTTAAGTTCGTATCCTTCAGTCGCCATATTAGCTTACTGAGTCCCGTGGTCTGGCGCTTGTTCACGTCCCGAAAAGTTGCGTAATGGTTGGAGACACGCAAAGACAATCTTGAGGATGATGCCCCTACATAAGTGAAGACATCTGAGTCCGTGTAAACCTTGCATTGGTAGACGGCGTTTTTGATCTTGGAGTTCGCCGACGTGAATCTTATCTGCTAGGATTGGTTTCTGAAATTAGAACTGCGTTCCTGTCACTATATTCGTTCCGAGACCTGCAGCCGCTTACTACTCTATTTCCACTACGTCACTATTAACTATAGGAATAACCCTGATTCTCCACTATCTATCAGAGTGCTGTCATTGCTACTGCCCGTGGTGCTGCTATTGCGGGAAATGATGCTGGGGATGCTATTGGGGCTCTCTACCCTACTCCCATGTTACCGTCAACCACAACACCCCTATTTATAACTATACCCCTAGTGGGTACTCCCTGGCTGGAGCTGAGATTATGTGTCACTGTACTGGCTCTCATATCATTATTACTACTATAATTATTCCTACTGAGCATTAAACCGGGAGCGGAAGAGGCTGTGCCTCCGGAAAAAGGTGATAGGGTCTTAGTAAGTAGCCCATTATTATGGGAGGCGATTATCTGGGCGAGTTTTTAGTGTTGGAGAAAGCTATCCTAACTTTATGTGAGTAACCGTGGAGTAATATTTGGAATTTCTGGGGAAGTTATGGCGATGGCTTGTCTAAACATGAGGGGGAGGTTAGTTCTAATCTGCTTACCAAAGGGGATACAAACCAATATGCTTATTCCTATCAGTGTGATGGGTCGGGACGCCAGCTCTCGCATTCGGGTGGGTGATTCTCGGATGAATAACGGGTCTTGGGTTAGTGTAGGACCTCCCGGACCGATAATTATCCTTGTTCGCTAAATTAAACGGGCTCTTACAGTCAGCTTTTCGATGCCCCCATTGGCGGCGTTACACTTATCTGGCTTTTAAATAGCGTTTATAAATAATACCGGCACCCATAGCCCTTGGTAACAAATTCTGAAATAGCCTTTAAGATATCTACGATTAACCACTGCAAGGGGAATTACTCCTGTAAGACAAACGGGGCTTGGTTTTTTCACAGCGGGGGGTTTCCTTGACAAGGCAGGCTTAGATGAACACGCACACACATAAAACATAATATATATATATATTTTTTTTCTTTCTGCCACCCAACGGTTATCACGGCAGTAGCCACTGACAGCCGAACGAAACAAAGCACACACGTACACAAAAAAATGTTTTCTACCCCTACGCCAACCACACATATATAGAACAGTATACACACACCACGTCTCTAAGTAGATTTTTTCTCGCCCCTTATAAAACATCCAATATTCCTTAAATAGTCAGAACTTTATTCTCGGTCACAAAGAACATCTATACACCCTCACCCACATGATTGACCGATGCCTGACCCGTTGAATTCTTCAGCCACCGGTTCTCAACATACACTGATAAACAGTTTCGCCATGGGCTCTTAGGAGCATAGTTCGATTTGTTTTTGTTTTTGCTCCGCCTCTGTTCTGTTTTTGTTTTTCCAACGGATTTCCTTTTTTCTTCCTGAAGAGAAAGACACAATATGGTCCCATTATTCAATCGGATTTTGGTAATTTGTGCCTTTCGAAACACGTGTAGAATGAAATAAAACGATTTCTGTTCAATCTGCGTTCAGCTCCATTTCTTCAATTCACCAATAATGTTATATATATATAATATATATATATATATGCAGGCATGCACACATACACGAGCCCGCGCACACGCGCACAGGTACAGAGGAAAGGAGAAAAAGGGGCGAGAGTGACGCTCATGAACGCTGTGATATGAACTGTGAATGTTACTTACTCGATCTGTGGTTACATTGACTGTTGCACTCGTAGTAATTACAACCGTAACTGAAATGAAAGAAAAAATAACACCATCATCATCATCATCATCATACCCATTATCAAAAACAACAACATCGGTAGTTAATATGTACAGCTCGTAATAACAACCTTATCGTATACTGTACTGTAACCTTATCCTTATCGTATACTGTACTGTTTAAAATAAATAGTGATGTGACATTGCATAAAAATATTCTTAGATATACAGATAGGTGCATGAGTGGATATGAACGCAGGCATGGGTGTGTGATCAGTAGCTTACTTACCAACCACATGGTTCCGGGTTCAGTCCCACTGTGTAGCACCTTGAGCAATTGTCTTCTAATATACCCCCGGGAATTATGGGTACACCAGCTAGTATATGCATATATATATATGTAGGTAGTTAAGTTTATTTGCCAACATAATGGAGCAGACCTATACAAGGACGATGTTGCTGTTTTTTATCCTCAGGAAAGCACACAGTTTGTGCCTATATAGTATTTGCAAGGGAGGTTATCGCTTGCATATACTATGACATCACTTGCATATGGTATAAAGGGGCACAAGCTGAGTGTCGGTAGCCAATTGGGAAAGATGCTTTTCTAGGGCTAAAGAACAGTAACGTCGTCATCGTAAATGACTGCCACGTACTATTCGGTACGGTTACTGCATATCTCTCGTTCGGAGATTTAAAACAAGTTATATATAGATATACAGGGCGGCTCAAAAGTAGGTGAAGTTATCACATAGGCACTTTAAATTACTTTTAAAACGTTTTATTACATTTAAATTTCTATCTTACAAATTGAAAAGAGAGCTTGACAGAATTAACTAAATTAGCAATAAATAATGGTTTCATATTTTTTTATAATTATGATCTAAACTATTAATATATGAATGCGAAAGAGATAGTTGAATAACTGTAAACCTACTTTTGGGCCACCCTGTATATGTATGTATGTTTGTATGTTTGTATGTATGTATGTATGTATGTATGTATGTATGTATGCATGTATGTATGTATGTATGTATG
>NC_043004.1:13862159-13864659 GCF_006345805.1 Octopus sinensis
CTCACCATGTAATATACACGAACTTTCGGCGCACAGAAAGACGTGTCTCTTAAAAATAATCAATGAATTTGCAACAACGACAATTACAAACTCAACGACGTCTATTCATTGGCCAGTACATATCTGCTCCCCACTATTTCACTATCTATCAAACACATCCGCTCATGTTTCAACGTGAAACCAAGGTATAGATTTATCACACACACAAGCATTGCACAAGGACGCGTAGACACACAAGTGCACACACTAACACACACACGCAGGCACACACACACACACACACACACACACACACACACACACTATCTATCTATCTATCTATCTTCTTTTTCTTTCATTTTTTCTTTTTATCTTTTACGATCCCTTTTGATCGAAAACCTACGCCACTTTTTTTTTCATCCTCCAAAAGAAAAGCTCTACCTTGTAATTTGTCCCATCTGTGTGCAGCCCTGTGTGGCTAATAAAGAAACTCATCTATCTATCTATCTATCTGTTTGTCTGTCTATCTATCTATCTATCTATCTATCTATCTATCTATCTATCTATCTATCTATCTATCTATCTATCATCTATCTGTCTCTCTATCTATCTATCTGTCTGTCTGTCTGTCTATCTATCTATCTATCTATCTATCTATCTATCTATCTATCTATCTATCTATCTGTGCGTATATATATATGTGTGTGTGTATGTGTGTGAGTGTGTGTGTGTGTGTGTGTGTGTGTGTGTGGACACAGAAACTTGTAGCTATAGACATATATTTATTGAAATTTTCACTGTCTACATATCAGAGATGAGCTGTTAATAAGATTAAAATTTTCCGGAATAATATATTATTAACTTTATATTTATAGGATATTGATTTTTTTTTTAAATACTGCTATTACTTTGCCGGTCTCTGCTGTTGGAACGAAGTCACACTGTGCTACCAAATGATTAACTTCATTTATATTGTCCCAGTATTTATTTCCACGTTGTCGTGAAACAAAATGCATAAATATTTAAAGGGAGATAAACTAATGTAACAGATTTATAACGAAATATTGTTCGAGGAACAAGAAACCCCTGATCTTATGAAAATAGCAGCTGAATTTTCCTCAGATCACACTCTGCCATCTTAAAAAATTATATTTTGAATAATGTGGTCTTAGGTTACATGCCTATAAGGAAAAAGACTGAATGACAAGAGCTAGATTATATTTAAACATAGGTTGGCTGGATCTGAGTTGACCTGAGTGTAAACATCAATCACGCAACTATGGAGGATTTTTGAATCGATGGATCCACGTCCGGCATAATTAACATTTTAAAATCTTTGGTCCAATTCCCATTGAGGATGTCTGAGTCGATGATTTAGTGGATATAGACACTGTTATAATTTATCGTTAGATAGGCGGCGAGCTGGCTGAATCGGCAACATGCCGGGCAAAAAGCTTAACACCATTTCGTCCGTCTTCATGTTCTGAGTTCAAATTCCGCCGAGGTCGGCTTTGCCTTTTATCATTTCGGGGCCGATAAATTAAGTACCAGTTGCGTACCGGGGTCGATGTAATCGATTGGCGCCTGACCCCAAAATTTCGGGCCTTGTACTTAGAGTCGAAAAGATTATACAGGCGGCGAGCTGGCTGAATCGTTAACATGTCGGGCTAAAAGCTTAGCAGTATTTCGTCCGTCTTAACGTCCTGAGTTCAAATTCCGCCTGGGTCGACTTCGCCTTTCAACCTTTTGAGATCGAGAAATTAATTACCAGTAAAATACTGGGGTCGATGTGATCGATTTACCTCCTCCCTCAAAATTTCAGGCCTTGTGCCTACAGTAGAAAAGATAATTTCTTTATTATTATCAGATTTGAATGCGAAGTTTCTTCTTCGAATGCAGTCGGTTGATATATATTCTGTTGGAACACTAGAAGAGACATTGATGACGATCTGTATTCAAGCGGATTGAAATGAAGTGTAGAGGTAAATGTTACAAATACATGCTTTAAAACCGAATCTATTAGTTTGGTAATTGTTACGCCATATTATGTCGAAAACCAGAATTTTAATATTGATTTCAAATTTTGGCACAGTGCCATGAAGTTCTAGGGAGGGGATACGTCGATGACATGAACCATAGTGTTTCACTGGTACTTCAGCAGAAAGGATTATTATAAAGCAGCTACAAGGCAACGAGCTGACAAAATCATTAGCACAAGAACAAAATGTTTTAAAAAACGTTTGTGTGTGTGTGTTTGTGGAGATATTTTCATGTATGTAATGAGGAAGCTGATCACCGTTTTTTATGATATTGGTTTCAAAATTTTACATAAACCCAGCAATTTTGAAAGAAGAAGTAAAAGCAGTGTTCAACTGATATTTATTTTATCGACCTGAAAAAAATGAAAGGCTACGTCGACCTTGGCGGAATTTGAACACAGAACGTAAAGACGGACGAAATGCCGTTAAGCATTTTGCCTAGGGTGCCAATAATTATGCCAGCACTATGCTTTCTAGAACTC
>NC_043004.1:13869659-13879659 GCF_006345805.1 Octopus sinensis
ATAAGGGTGCATTATGCCGCCTTCTCATCAGGAAAGACAAGGAACTTATGTCAGCATCATGACGAACAAAACTTTTAGATGTTTTTGTTCGTCATGATGCTGACATAAGTTCCTTGTCTTTCCTGATGAGAAGGCGGCATAATGCACCCTTTATTCCTTCGGAATTAGGAATATGCAGTCTTCGAAACATATGTCGAGAATAAAGGAATTTTATTAAATCGTCGTTCGACTCCATTCTCTCATTTATATATATATATATATTTATTTATTTTATAGAAGGAGCTTCTACAGGACTAGAACTGTTTCATTCAAAAGAAATCATCAGGAAGCTTCCTGATGATTTTTTTGAATGAAACAGTTCTAGTCCTGTAGAAGCCCCTTCTATAAAATAAATTAATTTACTCTGCTATGTATTGAGTACCTTATTTACTGTGGTTAACCCCGACTCAACCCGGGAGCTACATATATATATATATATATAATATATATATATAACATCTGAGCGCTATACTAATACATTTGTTTGTTTGTACTCCACCTGCCTTCGTCTTTTGTTTATTTTCGTAAACTTTCCCGCTATATATATATATATATATATACAGAGAGAGAGAGAGAGAGAGAGAGATACTTACATGTAAACATACATTTTATATACATACAAATGTACGTGTTTATATATGCACACACACAAAACACGTGCACACACATACACTTAAATATAGGCACACACACATACATATACAAATAGGTGAGCATGTTCGTAGCCAGAAATTTTCTTATAAATTGCAATGTATCTGCAAGTATTTACCGATTCCATTGTTAAATATGCCAATGCGCTACCACAGTGAAATATATTTCTTTCCGAGACACTTATAAATCTCTCTGAAACTATTAATATAGGATTGTCTGTATTATAATGAATAAATCGATGTTTGTATTTCTTCATGTTACTACCATTTAAACTCCAGTAATATTTGGTTAATGAAATACGACGGTAATTTCTTAGTTTCTGGGGAATAAATGTCTGCACGAATTCACAAATTCCGTTTTACTATTAAATATTCTATACGATAAAACTAACATAGTATTTGAAAGGGGTTTTTGACCAGTACTATCATGATTTCTGTTTCATTGTCATCAGCAAGGTAGATTAGCTCGTTAAATCAATGCATTGGAAAATCTGTTTTGATGGAGCAAATATTACTGTTGTTTCTATTCCGTAGGGGAGAGAGATTTTGCAAATTCTTACTGGAAGGGATTCTTCTGTTTACTGGCTTAGGAGACATGTTTTGGAGATGTAGTGCACCATAATATCCCAACAGTTTTAATTAAAGGTCATATTATATGCGTTGTCTATTGAGAAGTGTTTATTTAAAATGCTTAGGAAAATTTAAACTACAAAAACAAAAACGTAAAACGTCTATAGTATTTTGTTGTTTATTTCTGTTAGAATTATTAATTTTGCTCCATATGCATTCTAAATTTGATGCAGCTTTTATCAAATGCTTCATTATGATAATATACAAGATGGAGAAGGACATTCTCCTTTTTGGATAAGTTGTATAAACGATTACTAATATTAATACGTTTCTATTTATGGATATTGGGGATAGCCTGATTTTATTATAATATAATGCAATTTCTCGTTACAGTGTTGAAACTAGGTAGGACGTTGAAAAACTGTTTGTAAAAACAAGAACCGGATAGTTGCAAAATCGTGAGAAGCACTGCTTTAGGGAGGTGTGACCTATCGAGCAGCTGTTTTTGCTAAAGAGTGGAACCGGTCTCCAAAACCTTCATTAAGATTAGTAAGACAAAAACGACAGAGAATATTGAATATTGCTGTCATCTTTAGACTGGGGCCTCCTCTGCGTGTCATTAGCTGTTTGGTTGAATTCAGAATGGAATTGTTAGCATAATGAGTTTCCTTCTTTCTACTAGGATGCAGTCTTTGTCTCACCGTCGAAATGTATCTTTGTTCAGTCTTTCCTATACGTAATTCCATTCATTCTTCTGATGAACTTTCTGGTCTAGTATCCTCTGTCAAGACCTTCAAACGTATCTTCCTAGGCACATCTGTTGAGCTTCTTAGGCATAAGTCATTTTATTCTAATAGTTCGTTTCCTCGAAACTCTGCTTCCAGTAACTTACTGTCATTGCCTTGTTTTCCTCTAGGTTATGATATTTAAAACTTTAAGCTTTTCGTCAGTTTATTTTCCTTTTTTTGCTGTCGCTTACCCTTAGTGGTCTCGAGATGTGCTTAGGACAAAATCATGAAAAGCATATTTATGCGATGCCTAATGCTGTCTTTAAATTTGTGGATGGATTCGCAAAGCGAATTCACAGTTTATACACGAGACAGGAACAGACAAAATAAATCTTCAGACTCTTCCACTCTATGTTTAATAGATTTTGTGTTGACAATATTATTCAGCAACCGAACAAATCAAATAAAGAACGATCAAATAAAGATGAATTGCAGAAAAAAAGAATCATATTTAAATAAATACATTCTATTTCTTTATAGTATTTGTTAGCAAAGACTGCCCGTATAAAATATATCTCATCTTATTACAATACTTCGTCTATTTCTTTTGTCATATATTCAGTTTTGTTTATTTCAACCCATCTTTTCTCTCTCTCTCTTTCTCTGCTGCAGTTTACATGACAGAAGAAGAAAAAACAAAATCAATAAATACTTGTCTCTATCTTTCCATTATTCCATTTCTACCGGGTTGTTTTCTTTAATGATTAATTAATTTTTTTTTATTCTTGATCAAAGACGAAACTGATTTTATAGGGAAGCGGAAAAATTGTATTTATCGGACTTGTATTGTATTTGAGGTAAATAAAGAAGTTGTTGTTGTTATTATTATTATTATTATTATTATTATTATTATTATTATTTTATTATTATTATTATTGCTTTTACTCGAAGATACTGTATGCTACATTAATTTAAAAGGAAGCTATCTTGAGGTTTGGTGACAACCAGTCTCGGCCATTCTGAAGAATAAATGATTCCACTTTTCTGCAGAATGGTAATGCGGCTCTCCCTTCCAGTATCATTTCAGCCTCTTGGGTAGGAGTTTGGTTGTTGAGCCAAGTGTGCCAATTACCACAGGTGTAAATAACATCTTTCTACATTCCTTTTGCTCCTCCGGCAATAGATTCTTCTTCTCCAGAGAGCTTTACACTTTATCTGCTATGAAGTCAGTTAATAATTTCCAGATGGTAGACCAGTTATAGGTCTATAACAACTGACTTCCCTTCCCTTTTCTTCGACCTTCTGTATTAGTCACTTCTTTTGTCACCTATATTCTATAGTCAGTAAATGGTTGTATATACTTGGAAGATATTTGAGTCAGAATCTCGGTACATCATCTTTCTAATTTGATATTTTCTTAAGTTTCACTTTCCCCTTCTTAACTGTATTGTTTTTAGTTCTTATTGTTTTGCTCTATTTTTCATTTCACTTTTAAATTTCCATAACCAGTCCGCTTTCATATTAGTTTGAATCAGTTTATTCCAAATATTTGCCCAGAGGTTTCTTACTTCAGCTTGTGGCTCATCATTTCCCTGAGGTTCATCCTGATTGTCCAACTGTTGGTAAAATTTCATTTCATTGTTTCTGAAGAGCCTTTTCTGTTGATATAGGTTTATTCTTTGTTGGTACCTTTTTTTTCTACCTGGTATTGCCTTAGGTTTTTGCCATACCTCATCTTTAACTACCTGTAATTCCTTGTGTTTTATGTTGTATTTTGTTTGTGTTGTGTGTACGCTCCCAGACGATGAAGTAGGCTAGCCCAATAAGTAGATATAGAAGGAGAAGAAGTCTAGACGTCAAGGTAGACTAGAACAGAGTAGAGTGGAGCAGAGTTGAGTAGCGGTGAGAGAGAGAGAAAGAGAGAGAGAGAGAGAGAGAGAGAGAGAGAGAGTAGAGTTGAGTAGAGGTCATCCGAACGTGCGACATAACAGTGGCAACGAGGATGAGATGTTCACGCAGCCACTGTGTAGTATTGCGATATGACAGTTTGCAGCTCGTCCGAATGTACATGAACATATTAAACGTGACTGTACATAACTATTGAAATAATTTTCTCGTTGAACATAGACAACTGAGTACCAGTAATAAGCGCATCATGTGAGAGATAAAAGAAGGAAGGGTATTAAAGCAAATGAAATATTAATAAATTAATAAATTTTGTTTTTGCCCACGTACTTCGTAGACTTTTAACACCTAAGTCGAGGAAAGATGGACTACATCGTTGAAATTGTAAATGGTTTCCATGGCTGGTGGGGCGAAGGGCGAAGATATCCTCAGAGTAGAAATCTAGCTCGAATGCTTTCAGCATAAATAAATTTACCAAAAGTACCCGAAGATCAAGTGGCAGTGTTAAACCAGTAGACTGTTTATGTCGAGCCAAGGAAAGAATGTCTTGCTCTGGTAAGTTTTCCCCTACTTCTGGCCACCAAATTTCATTTATATGATTTGGTATTGAACCTAAGACCATGTTGTTTCGAAACGAATTTCCTACGCTTCCCAATCAACTTAGACGCAGACTGTTATGAATGATTAAACGATTATGAGAGACACAGAAAAAGATTTCTGTGAAAATAAAGAAGTATAAACACCTTGAATAATTCAGCATCTAAGCATAAGCGTGTCTGTTGAGCAAGATGACTGTTTTCCAGCTCTACGCTTTCGGCTTCAGTCGCACTGCTCGGCACCTTGAGAAAGTGTTTTTTACTTTAGACCCAGTATGTAGGTAAGTATGTATGTATATGTGACTGGATGCAGGCATGCATGTGGGTCTGGGTGTATGTGTGTGAGTCCTTGTATTTCTCTCAGCTCCACACAAAACTTAACAACTAGTGTTGGCTTGGTTACGTTTCCGTAACTTGGCGGTTCGATAAAAAGACCGACAGAACGAATAACGGACCTTAACAAAGTTAAGTACTCGGAGTCTATTTGTGCGAGTAAAGCTCTTCCAGGAGGTGTCTCCGTATGACTGCCGTACAATGACAGAAATATTGAAAAGGTAAACATCCATGAATAATATGTTACTGGAACTGAATACGATTCAATAGAACATGTAGGACATGAGCTACGCAATATTCGTGCAAAATGAGTAAAGAACAACGAGGATTTTAACAGACTTTATGTAAGGGTTTTACAAGATAGTTAAAATAGTGGGATCAGGGTTCATAACATATTTATCGTCCGGTATTAGTGAGTGAAACAAAGATGTGGTCGTTGTTAGAACTGAAAAAAAATGTGATCCGATTTCCGTGGAAAAAGAAAAAGCTGGTTGAAATCCAGAGCGTTTCGTTTCTGGAGAAGAACGTTAGCTGCGGGTACTAAGAGGTAGAACAGAGGTATAGACAGAACATTGTATATGTTTGTCACCATGGGTGTTAAAACTTGCAGCTTACTATCTGAAGGGGTGCAGAGTTAAGTAGCTGGGTGATTGAAGAGTTATAGAGAAGACATTATGAACTCTGGAACCAGTATGAAGTATGATGTTGAATCAAATTATCTGGGTGGTTTCTCTATTAATCTAGCTACAAACACTTACGAATACATACACAAATATATAGATTCATACTTATTTATATGTGTAGCTATGATCTGTTTGCATCTACACGCAGATATGTGTATGTATGTATATACATGTGTATGTGTGTGTATGTGTGTATGCGTGTGTGTGCATGTATCTGTGTTTGTATTTATATATCATACATACGTACATACATACATACATACATACATACATACATACATACATACATACATACATACATACATACATACATGCATACATACATATATATATATATATATATATATATATACACGCACAAACTCAGATACACGCACACCTCATATATATATATATATGTATATATAAATATCTTTACATATATATGAATATATATACATATCCATAATATACATGTACAAACATACACACAGATATATATATATATATATATATATATATATATATATATATATATATATACATACACCTAAATATGTGTATGTGTGTGTGTGAGTGTGCATCTAAACACACTCATACAAACACATATAACTCTGATAATTTGAATATTCACCGGAATAAAAATGAATATTCAAAACTGTTATTCTTCTAACACAGAATAGATGTGACAGTAGTGCTTCATTTCTGTCTGTGAACAATATCACTAATTTTTAGAATCATTACTGTAGACTAACAAGTGTACAAGTACAGACTAATTTGTGAATTCTACTTATCTCTAAATACTACAATAATATTGTCTGAGAACATTTAAAGTATTTCTCCTTCAGTCAATACTGTTATATAATTTTCTTACTAAAAATGTTTCTTTATATAGAATACGCTCCTGCTGCAATTAGGGGCGAGGTTTCTGATATGACAAGTGGCCAAACCACGATTATTAACACACTTCACAAAGAGAAGAAGACAGAGTAGTTTATTGTCGAAAATGTAGGCTATTCCCAGAGCTCTATATTGCAGCCACTTCCTCTAAAGCCATCAGCAAGAAAGCCGAAAAGAAAACTTTAGCTCCGAGAAAACCATGTGTAAGGAATTTACAGTAGCAGGATCTTGTACAGACGTACAGACGATGTCAAGAGACGGAATGTAGCAGCCAAGCATCTGGTATCAGTTCTCTTCGCAGTGAAAGGCAGCCAAGTAGATGTGTCAGATGTTGGGTAGTGAACATAGGTCTTGTTTCCTAATCAGAGCAAGTTTAATATGCCATAGGGAAACTAAGATGCTGTGCTTGGCAGAGGACTGGAGACAGAGTGATAGATAGAGAGATAGGGAGAGAGAGAGAGATAACGAGAGAGAGATCCTACTAGTTTGGAGTCCAGCAAATAACTAACGAATCACTGCGTTTCCACAGAGTCATTATGGACTTAGAGATCCACCGAAAGTTCTTGGAGTAGTTCATTCTTTCCTCATTCGTTAGGATATTTGGTGATGCAGAATCCGTCTTACAACAAGATTTTACAGATGCACACAGCATCAAAAGAACTAAAACTTAGTTTTCTTATACCATTAAGATGCTTCCTTGGCGAGATAGTTAACCTGAATTGATCCCTTAAAAAGATCTACTGGGAATAGTTCAAATGAATCCAGCTTGCTTTCTGGTAATCAGATTTAACTGAAGGCGGCTACATGAGGCCCCCAAGACATTCATCACGAATAACTAGTGTCGTAACTTTATCTCATCTCCGCCATTATGTATTCAGCCAGGTATTTGAAGCTAAACGATACCTAAAGAAATGCTAGTCAAAATTCCTTACTACGGAAAGATAATTTAACAATTTACTAATTTTTTTATCACTTTGCTCTGTTGTAATCAAATGTGAAAGGAGAGATAATATAATCTAATGTAGCAATGTCGTTCCCTCTATCCATCGTTTTGTTTCTCAGATAATCACGAACTTAACTGCAACATAACTTCCTCGATCCCTTCAATTAATTCTACTGTTACCTCAGTTTAACTTGACTGTTGTTGTTTGTTCCTTCTCGAGCCATACCTGGCACATAGGGCCGGTTTCCCGGTTTCCTTGGCGTATAGATTCCCCACCTGGACGGGACGTCGGTCCGTCGCAGGTGAGATGCAAGATGCAGGAGGAAAGAGTGAGAGAATGTTGTGGCGAAAGAGTCAGCAGAAGTTCGCAATTATCTTCTGCCGGAGCTGCGCGGAGCTTAGGTGTTTCGCTCATAAACACACACATCACTCGGTCTGAGATTCGAACCCGCAATCCCTCGACCGCGAACCGCTGCTCTAACTACTAGGCCATGTCCCTCCAACTTGACTGTTACTTCAGTTTAATTACATTGTGATTTAAACCTAACTCTTCTTTTTTCCCCAATTTAAACTCCATTGAAATCCAAATTTAATTTTATCGTTACCAAATTCTAACTTCGCTGCCACAACGAAATAACTTCAGAACAACTCGGCATAATGTTTCTCATAATGCCTTAGATATATCCATGGCAATTAACGAGATGTGGTATAGACGATTGCCTCACGAAATGGTCGGACATAATATACCCTACGCAGAGTATTTTCCAGGATCCAAACATCCTGAAAGGGAAGAAGTCGGAAGTTACTGGAATGGTTAGTCCTCTGAAATATACAGAACTATATGTTTAAACCTATGTTCTTCCTTATTGTATATCAATCATTTACCTGACGAACTAACATGGTATTTTATTGATATAATTCTTAACAAGAAACCTTACAATCTCACCTATAAGACTAATTCTTTTGGACCTAAGATCATATATTTAGAGTGATTGACCTGAATAGTGAAGCGGGGAAAATATTCTTCTTGTATCTAAAATTTTCAAGACCAGCCAACTATAACTCCTCCATCATTTTAAATTTCATGGCACCCTGGCCCTATTTTGAGGGAGCGGATTATTTTGAGGGAACTTCTCTCTTTAGGTTTTACCTCTTTCTTGGTCGACACTTAAGTCATAAATTCATGCTTGGTCTGAGAGGCAACACCTAGGTTACATCAGTTACCATGGTGATGGCTGGAATGGTGACCTCGTACAACCATCGAAACGAATTTCTGTCATTTGAAGCTCTATTGTACAGCGCTTAGAAAAGCTGAAGAACTGCTGCGTAAGTGTTGGAATCTGGGAAAGGAATAATTAATTGGCCCCCCTGTATTTTCTTTTTCCCAAAGCCAGGAATTTTTCAGCATCCCCTAGTATATAACATGTCTCAAAATAATTCAAACCATATGACAAGCTTCAAACTACTTTTCCTCTTAACAACATTATACAAAGAGAAACACACAGACAGACAGACACAGACACACTCATACATAGATATATAGAGATACACACCTACATGCTTATATATATATACATGCATACATTACATACATACTCATTTACATGCACACTTGCATAAAACACACACATACCCACACACCCACCACGCACACACAGACATACATACACACACATGTGTATATATATATATATATATCACTAGAAGCTAAAGAAATTTATGAGAAAGAGGAAGAAACGTAATTCTGATAGAAAACTTGAATGTCAACATTATCATTTACTTGCGTATCACGAGTATTTTGTCCTGACAAGAGAAGTGAAGAACATATGATATGGAAGTAGCAAAAGGCGCTGTAGTAGTAGTAGTAGTAGTAGTAGTAGTATTAGTAGTAGTAGTAGTAGTAGTAGTAGTAGTAGTTGTAGTAGTAGCAGTAGTATTTGTTGTTGTTTTGCCTCATCAAATCAGCCATCGTTGTGTAAGCTTACGAACAAAATGTTTTCCAGCCATACTCGTCTTTTGTTGTCTAGGAAACTGTACATGGAATATAGCGTGTCTCTCATTTTTCCATATCGTAGGGTGAAATTTGAAGAGAATATTGTTGTTATTTCTAGCAGATAGAACCGACCGTATGGCAGCTCCATCGTAGGAGAAATATAACAGCACTAATTGCGGCTAGGGTAATGATATGAGCTGGCAAAATAAACGTGTTCATTGTCAAGAGTTGGAGGGCGTGGAATACATTTAGTCTTTGGCGGTGGAGTGTTGTATATAACTATGTGTAATACTCTTTTACTTGTTTCAGTCATTTGACTGCGGCCATGCTGGAGCACTACCTTCTGTCGAGCAAATCGCCCCCAGGACATATTCTTTGTAAGCCTAGTACTTATTCTATCGGCGTATTTTTGGCGAAACCGCTTAAGTTACGGGGGCTTAAACACACCACCATCGGTTGTCAAGCGATGTTGGGGGGACAAACACAGACACTCAAATACACAAACACACACACACACACACACACACACCACACACACACACACACATATATATATATATATATATATATATATACATATATACGACCGGCTTCTTCCCGTTTCCGTCTACCAAATCCACTCGCAAGGCTTTGGTCGGCTCGAGGTTATAGTAGAAGACACTTGCCCAAGGAGCCACGCAG
>NC_043004.1:13884659-13919659 GCF_006345805.1 Octopus sinensis
AATACGACATTGTAATATACGACGTCATCACAACCACCACTACCACCACCACCACCACCTCCACCACCATCATCTTCATCATCGTCATCGTCGACCATGTCGTCGTCGTCATTATCGTCGTCATCGTCATCATCACCCTCCTCCTCATCACCTTTGTGGTCATCCTTTTGATGTGCATCTTCCATGCCGGAATCCGATTGAGGACTGCATCAAGCTCCATTGTCTGCCGTGGCATGGTTTCCACGGCTGTTTATCTTTCATAAAGCCAACCATTATTTTGCAGAGTGCACCGGGTGTCTTTTCGGCAGCATGACACCAGTGTGGGCGCGAAGTAACTCACAAGGCAAAACCCCTTAGTTCAGGCACGAGTAGTTGTAAGGGAAATAGCTTTGTGCCAGGTGATAAGAGGCTAAAGTATTACAGAGGGGCAAAAACAAACATTTTACTGTGTAGAGACTGTTAAGTTTCTTTACTCTTCACTCATTGACTCTTCTACTTGTTTCAGTCATTTGAATGCGGCCATGCTGGTGCACCGCCTTTAGTCGAGCAAATCGACACCAGGACTTATTCTTTGGAAGCCTAGTACTTATTCTATCGGTCTTTTTTATTGAACCGCTAGGTTACGGGGACGTAAACACACCTGCATCGGTTGTCAAGCGATGCTGGGGGAAAAAACACAGACACACAAACACACACACACACACCGACATATATATATATATATATATATATATATATATGCATATACATATATACGACGGGCTTCTTTATAGTTTCCGTCTACCAAATCCACTCACAAGGCTTTGGTCAGCCCGAGGCTATAGTAGGAAACACTTGCTCAAGGTGCCACGCAGTGGGATTGAACCAGGAACCATGTAGTTCGCAAGCAAGCTACTTACCACACAGCCACTCCTGCGCCTATCTTTAATGAAGATGTTAGAAATTGGTGGCTAGCATAAAAATACTGAAAGGTAAGAATTGAGTAGGCCAAACGAGCATTGTAAAGAGACATTGTGTATAGCCACAGTCGTAAAGGAAGTGAGTAACTTTGGATATTGTCGTTACACAAGTTATAATATGAATAAAAGCCAGACAATATGCGTCAAAGCAATGAGAATATAAATGAAATTTAACAATCTGATTCTTCCTGTAGGTAGGAAAACTATAGGTATGTTGGCCTGTAATTCAGTTGTTTGACAGGAACCTACGAGAAGCGACCGCTATGAAATATTGAAAAGTAAAACGATTAGTCAAGCATCATGTACTAAACAAAAAATTCTAAGTCACTGATTTAACGTGAACACGAGATGGTCATGGACTGAGAGGTTTTACAGAAATGTCTAAATGTCATTATTAATATTGGGAAGCAAATATTTTACTGCAGCAGAAAATATTTCGCAAAAACTTTGTTGGATTTCCAACAAATAATATAAATAATATATCGAATTTAACGGTTAAAAAAATTGTAACACATTTGACAAGTAACAAATCTAGTGTTTATGGTAAACAATAAAGTGTGTAAAATACGTCAATAAGATATTTACATTAATGATACAGGCAAAAAAAATAAAGAAAATACAATTTAACTTGGATGAAATACGTTGATGATGTGAAGTGGTGAGAGGCATCAATAGTTCCATTGCTGGAAGGTATCATTACAAAGTTTCCAATGTGTTTGATAGCTGCATTATTAATAACTACTTGGAATTAAATATGAATTGATGCATCACTAAAAGAAACGAAGTGATTTTAATGATGCGAGTCAGTGGTAAACGACCTTGCTGAAGATAATATAGTAGAAAGTGAAAACAATGGTTGTAAAGGTAGGAGAAAATTTAAGTGAAGATATAAGAAGAAAATATAAATAAACAAATAGACGATATGAATAAATTGTTGATATCGTTCAAATAAATGCGATTGTAGTAATCAGCTAAAATAAAAGAGATATCCGAATTTTTTGGGAAAAATGCACATTTTTCAATGAAATTTGTTGTTTTCAATTGAAAGGCAATTTGCAATATATATTAATTGTAAGATAATAATGCGTCGCAACATCAAAGAGAGACTGAAAAGGTGAGTGAAAGTAAGAGCATTACAGGTAGATAATCATGGATTAACTGTTCAGGTAATAAAAAAAAATATTACTGAAAGATTAAGACGGCAAGCGGCATTTCGTCCGTCTTCGCGTTCTAAGCTCAAATTCCACCGAGGTCGACTTTCCATTTCAACCTTCTGGAGTCGATAAATTAGGGGCTGGTTGAATACTGGGGTCGATGTAATCGACTTTCCCCCTCCCCCAAAATTGCAGAGCTTGTGCCAAAATTGGAACTCATGATTATTATTATTATTATTATTATTATTATTATTATTATTATTATTATTATTATTATTATTATTATCAACGTGGTATAGGAGGCGAGCTGGCAGAATCGTTACCGAGCCGGGAGAAATGCTTAACGGTATTTCGTCCGACGTCGATTTTGCCTTTTATCCTTTCGGGGTCGATAAAATTGGGCAGTGAGGTCGAGGTAATCGACTTAATCTCTCCTTCAAAATTTCAGGCCTTGTGCCAATATTAAAAAAAAGATTATTACCTCAGCCTTAGCGAAGACGGAGGTATTCTTTTCAGTCGTGTTTGTTTGTCTGTTTGTCAGTGGACAAGATATCTCAAGAACCGCTGGATGGATTCGGATGAAACTTTAAGAGATGTTTGGCATTTTGACTGGCACGAACTGATTAGATTCTGGGATCAATCCAGCACCAGACAAGGCTGGGATCCTTTTCCTGTTTTTTACTTAATTTTTGAGAGCGCTCTGGTTCATTTTTAGTATTCTCCTTTGTGAGAGCAGTCAAATTTATTTCAGATATTCTCATTTTAAAAATCACCCCCGGCTAATCGTTGGCGGAGGTTTGCTTTTTCGGAGTGCTCTTGTTATGATTAATATTATGGTTAAGGCAGCGAGCTGTCAGAATCGTTAGCACGCCCGGCGAAATGCCTTTCAACCTTTTGGGGTCGGTAAATTACGTACCACTTACGCACTGGGGTCGATGTAAACGATTCAATCCCTTTGTCCGTCCTTGTTTGTCCCCACTGTTTAGCTCCATGTGGGCAATAAAGAAATAAATATTATGTTTCTTCTTCTTATTAATTATGTACATGGCGGCGAGCTGGCAGAAACGTTTGCACGCCGGGCGAAATACGTAGCCGTATTACGTCTGCAGTTACGTTCTGAGTTCAAATTCCGCCGAGGTGGACTTTGCCTTTCATCCTTTCGGGATCGATGAATTAAGTACCAATTATGCACTGGGATCGATATAACCGACTTAATCCGTTTGTCTGTCCTTGTTTGTCCTCTCTGTGTGTAGCGCCTTGTGGGTAGTAAAGAAATAGGTATTTCGGTTGTCCCTACGTTCTGAGTTGAAATTCCACCGAGGTCAACTTTGCCTTTCATCCTTTTGGAGTCGACTAAATAAGTACCAGTTACGCACTGGTGTCGATATAATCGACTCAATCCGTTTGTCTTTCCTTGTTTGTCCCCTCTGTGTGTGTAGCCCCTTATGGGCAGTAAAGAAATAGATATTTCGTCCGTCGCTATGTTCTGAGTTCAAATTCCGCCGAGGCCGACTTTGCCTTTCATCCTTTCCGAGTCGATAAATTAGGTACCAGTGACACAGTGGGGTCGATGTAATCGACTAGACTCCCCTCCCACATTTCAGTCCTTGTGCCTATAGTAGAAAGGATTATTATTAACGATGTGCTACCCATGTTGAACACTTACGATTAATAAATATTTTACCTAATACTATTTTACGGTGCCGTCGAACTCATTAATTTCTGTATCTAAGAAAATTTTGTTTAAAATTAAATTATTCTACACCTGAAAATTTCAGTGAATTTAAATCACAGCAGATTATTTGCGAATGGGAAATAACGATTCGAGACGTACTGCATAAAACGCAAAGAACTCCGTGGAATCACCGAAACTTTACTTACTTTCTTTTCAAAACACATGTCTAACTTTATACTCATCAAAAGCAGTTTTTTTATGTAGCTCATTACCTTTGCTTTACACTCAAGCCTAACCATTTCTTTATCTACAGCTATTTATTACATTCGTTGCAAATAATTCTGAATAATCTGCCTCCTCTCACCATTTTACTTAGTTCTTAATTACGCTGCAGGCTGCAGGTACGGAAAAACCATTAATTTATATATATGTATATATATATATATATATATTATATATATATATATATATATATATATATATATATATATATATATATACTTATATGTATATTTATATATAACATGTGTGTGTGTGTGTGTCGCACTTTCCTTCATGCAACACCCGAAACAGATTCGAAATGGAAGAAAACTAAAATATCATACTAAGAGTGGGGGAATGAGGAATTACAGAAAAGCTTCTTCTGCGGAATAGTCAAAGAACATCGAGAGGATTCGAAGATAAATTTAATTACATTTATATATTACCCCAGTTGCTTGTATGTTTGTTTTTTCACGAATGTTTTCTCGCTGCCTTGCCTATAGTTAATTACCTTAAAAGATCTTAATAGGTGGCTTCATTTAACATACCCGTAATTCTCCGAATATATCCAGCATTATAAGAAGATTAGTGAGCAAAGCGGTAAACCAGGCGTACACCATAATATAATGAAAACGTTAGAAAATATATCCATCACATCTTTAGCAGCATTTAGAATAAGAAACTTCTATTTGAAGTAATGGTGAAACATCAACCAGAATCGAGTTTGTTAAATGTTAAGTAGTCAGGGATCTCAACTTGATTTATTCTGCATTTATCAAATCTAAGACAAAATGGATTTAAGAGAATATCAACGTAACCTCTGAATTAATGAAAACTGCGAGAAAGGAAGGGATCGGGAGATAATAGAGTTCTACCATAACAGAGAAAGAGATAAAGACATCTGATTTTGGAGAAGAAGTAATGAACAGGAAGGGAAGGAATGTTATGCAGTGAGAAATTTGTCGAAGTTTATGGAAAAAAAAGTTAATTAAATCTACAAATAGATTTTAATAGAATATTCAGTAGAAATAAATGGTTTATTAAGATGTGTATGTAATTTGAATTCAACTTTATCCATCATGAAAATTGGTAAAAAAATTGAAAGTTGTGACATGAAGCCAGTGTTAGTTTTGTAAGAAAAAAAAAAAAGAGAAGCATTTCATCTGGTATCGTGATGAAAAACACGTGATGAGAATAATTATGCGGAAATACACGACTTTGCGTTTATGATCGTTGAAAGTGTTTGATTAAAGCATGAAGATATTTTAAATACTGTTTGCTGGTACTGGATTCAGTTAAATGCAGTGGCCATGTTGGGAGGTACTGCCTTAAGCGTGACGGGGATTTTATTTCTTAGTAACTTCTCGGCTTTCTCTCCAGAATTTTTTTTATTGAAGTAGCCAGTTGGACAGAGTTTCTGGTCTTTGTGTTTTCTGCCACGATATGTGTTCATCTGGTACCTAAGCTAAAAACCTGTCCAAATGTGCTTTGGAAACATCCACATCAACGCTTAGTCGATATCTGAGTGTTTGGCTGAGCGAAAATCCTAGAGCTGTTAGGGTAATGTGACCCGGTTCTAGGTGGTGAGGACAGAATCACTGGTTCATTTCATTCGTTGGAACTAGTTCTTTATATTATAATACCATATATGATAGCTAGATTGCAGCTAAATTTTGTAACTCAAATGTTGTTCCTATGATTGTTATATGACCTGCAACAGAGTTCGATGGAGAATTTCGGGCGGCGAGCGGGCAGAATCTTTAGCACATGGGGCAAAATGCTTAACAGCATTTCGCCTGTCCTTACGTTCTGATTTCAAATTCACAGAAGATCGACTTTGCCTTTCACTCTCACAGGGGTCGGTAGAATAAGTACCAGTTGAGCACTGGGGTTAATGTAATCTACTTGACCCCTTCACCGAACCTACTGTCTTTGTGCCAAAATTTTAAAACTATATAGTAGTCTTTTGCTTTTGAAGAGAAAAATACCATTATTTACAATAAAGACTAGCAGTGACATGGATTAAAGTTCGTAGTTATCTGCAAAGGGCAAAGTATTAAATTTTTAAAAAATAAACAGAAAAAAAAATCAGGTAATTAGTGGTTTTAGAATGCCGGTGATAGATTTGTACCAGTCATATGAATGGATCTACTTGGAATACGTACAGTATGTTTGTGTAAAATAAACAGAGTAGGGACATTACATATATGAATCGCTACAACAAAATCGGATTCAGTTTTACAGAGCAATCAGCAAAAGCAGGTATATATAGCAACAATTACAACTTATGAAATGCTAATCATTTTACCACTGAATTTTAATTTTATTTCTTCTTCGATCATACTTTCCTTTCAGTTTATCCATTCAGGATATTATGATCTACAACCCCAAAATATTGTTTAACATTCTTTTGATCATGATATTCATTTATATATCTACCCAACCGAACAACCAACTCTGCCTCTCAGTATTTCTACCACTTTCTATCCATCAATATGTTAATCACACACGCATCACATATACCTCACTCTTCCCACACAGAAGCATATATTTCTCACAAAGATCACAATTTTATGTAGTATTAAAAGGAATATATAATAAATTAGGCTATGTGTAACATAACCTGGAACAACAAAATTCGGTTTCAATTAATGAGACAGTGAGAGCTAGTTGCAAAGAAGAGAACACTTCACTTTCTGAATTCAAGTTATGCTACAGTTGACATCATGTATCACAGCAATGCAAGATGAAATAACAGTTCAGGACTAGAATACGCTATGACAAGCAATGGCCTGTTTATGTGTCCTACTTGATAAAAATTGCCAATGCATCCACGTGCATAAGCATGGTGTAACACAGTGGGTTGGGACTAGAAACGACAGCAGCAACTAATAGACTGATGTTGATGCTGTTTCGTTACTGTATTTATTTTGAGATGCTCTGTGTTTCTTTCAGTTATTTTAAATATAACAAATAATAAGGTAAAATAGCTTAGTTATCATTCAGCTAATGTTAGGGACATAAATTGTGACTAAGGTTTGGTGGAAGATTTTAATTCAAACCTTATGGAAACAAGACATGTTTACTCAGAGCCAGAGCCAGTTTCAGCGGGTTTTTTTAACGAATGAGTAATCCAAAAATTATGATTGTGGAGCAACTTTATGTTAGAGACGTTCTGACCACGATTATGGTTTCTCTTTTTACAGATGCATTCTATCAAAATCTACATTATCTTTCATTGCGTTCTTTAAAAAAGCACAATTGGGTGAGAATTAAGGACGGTGTAGAGACTCCTTCTTTGTCTGGTGGCGATGAGAATGATGCTGATGACGCTGATGATAGTGTTTGACTGCAATAACACACAAATTCAATTTTTATTACAAATGATTTTGACAGTATAGAAGATAATAACACTTGTCTGCTCTGTTTCCATGGTTGTTATAGATGATGTCAACTGTAGCATAATTTGAATTTAGAAAGCGAAGCGTTCTCTTTTTTGTAACCAACTCTCGTTGTCTCACTAATTACAACCGAAGCTTCTTGTTCCAGTCCATGTTACAGCTTACTTTCTTACGTATTGCTTTTAATACAACAGAAAATTATGATCTTTGTGAGCAATTTGTGTTTATCTGAGTGTTTCTGTGCTTGTGTAATTTTGTGTAGATGTGAGATGTGAGAGTGATTATCAAATTGATGGATAGAAGAAAGTGTAGGAATATTAAGAGGCAGAGTTGGTTGTTTGGTTGGGTAGATATATAGATGAAATGATTATGATCAAAAGAATATTAAGCAATATTTTTGGTTATAGATGGATGAACTGAAAGAAAAAGTATGATCGAAGAAAAAATTAAATAAAGATAAAAATAAAATTTCCATGGTAAAAAAGATTAAAATTTGATAAATTGTGATTGTTACTAGAACATGGAAATAAAATCAAAGACGTACAAGAAAAATAATGTATAATGTAAATAAGGAAACAATGTTATATAATTGGATAGTTAGACGGAAGAAGTAGAAAGAATAGGAATACAATTATGGTATCGATTAGCTTGAAGATATAACGACAAAAACAAAAACAAACAAAATACTAAACACATGTCAGAATCCCATGCATTTCTTTGCGATAGAAAGAAAGGATAAAGGCAAAACGTGTTGTCTCATTGATGTAATTCATTCACCGGGACACGTTAGGCAGATGACTCTTTATCAATAACTTTAAGCAAACTAGTTTTGGCATGCAGCAGTTATTGAGAGAATAGCTGTATGCATACATTAGTAAGTGCAAATCACACAGAGCTGTCATTCTGTGAGACCAAAAAAAAAAAGAACAAAAAGGGAAGAAAAATATATGTAGTATCTTGAATGGAAAATAAGGTAAAGAATTTTTGCGTTAAACAGAGAAGCCAGCTGCAGGAAAATGAATGACGAAAAAAAAATGGTAAAGCTGTATATATAAAAGAAAATAATGAAAGAGAAATTGGGAATTTTCTGCCTCTGTTTGATTCTCTGATTTTCTTTACAAGCTTCAATGCTGTCACTTCAATTGACAAATATTCCATTCAGTTCATCTTAGAAAAGTTTATTCTGATAGTCGCAAAACCTTCGGGATGTTTGCAGGAAATGTATTTGTTGAAGTCAGGTTTGCTCGTCAGTTTATTTAACATTCGCTGACATTCTATAAGTAACGTAAGATTTAGTAAAACTTGTGTTATGTATTAGATTAAAGAAAGATAATAAATCGAAAGACATTGAAATAAAAATAATATTAGCAGAGAAAATAAAACTTATTTCAGTTACATTGATTAAACCGAAATCAATTATTCTAGCCTTGCATTTGAAATTTGGAATTGTATATTCTTATCTTTTTAAATCATCGTCGTTTTCCTTTACTACTATACTCTAACAGCATACAACTACAGATTCTTTAATTTTAAATTCCCCAACTCAACACAAGTATCTTCTGTTGTACGGCACCGAAGATATCTTTTTAAAGACGTGCATATTCCCAACGGTTTAGTAATCGATTTTACATCCATTCAATCTAGGTCAAGATGTTACCACAAATGATTTGGGATTCTATATCCGTATGTTCAGAAGAATATAAATGATGTGAATATTTCAAATTAATTCTTAAATTAACATTCATCATGACATCTCTCTATCTATCTATCTATCTATCTATCTATCTATCTTCTATCTATCTATCTATCTATCTATCTATCTATCTATACATGTATTTATGTGTGTATGTATATATATATATATATATTATATATATATATATATATATATATATATGTATATATATATATATATATATATAATATATATATATATATATACACATACATATATACATATATACATGGTAAATTGTTCCAGTGTAAGTTAATTTTCAGAAACCTAATGTAATATTAACAAAAGATGTTTTAATTCGCATCAGAAGTTCTCGAGTGAAATCTGTCTGACATTCTTCAGGGAATGTTTGATCTCTGACAATGTAACGAATAAATTCGACTTCGCATTTGATCGATAAATCTTCAAATAAAACCTCAAAACTAATACATGCCATTCTTTTGTAACATTATGTCATGTGACTTAGTCTTTCCATAAAGTTCATATCAGTATCCTCAAGGTAAGGATATATAGAAATTATGAAACAGTCGTTCCTCTTTGAGATTCAGTCCGATTTATTTCATCTCTTTCAGATCTACGGAAATATTTTATCAAATGCTTATTGAAGAAAATTTCTTCATCAGTCACTGGATATGTAAAATTCCACTACAATCATATAACTTATATATAAAACTGGAGAGAAATAGCGGTTTCTGTATGAGGATATTAAAACTGTTTAATGAATTGTTAAATTAGAAGAGTGGTCCTCAACCATTATTTGCCTATTGACCCCTTTCTTTCCTGTTTTACTTTACTGCCCCCCCCTACAGCCATTCGATACTCTTTTTACTCTCTTATACTCTTTTACTTGTTTCAGTCATTTGACTGTGGCCATGCTGGAGCACCGCCTTTAATCGAGAAAATCGACCCCCAGGACTTATCCTTTGTAAGCCTAGTACTTATTCTATCGATCTCTTTTGCCGAACCGCTAAGTTACGGGGACGTGAACACACCAGCATCGGTTGTCAAACGATGTTGGGGGACAAACACAGACACACAAACACACACACACACATATATATATATACATGTATACGACGGGCTTCTTTCAGGTTCCATCTCCCAAATCCACTCACAAGACTTTAGTCGGCCCGAGGCTATAGTAGAAGACACTTGCCTAAGGTGCCACGCAGTGGAACTGAACCTGGAACCATGTGTTTCGTAAGCAAGCTGCTTACCACACAGCCACTCCTACGCCTATAATTGTATTAAAAAAATTTAGAATATTTTGTAGATTGTAGAAATAGAGCCAATTTATGGCAGATAAATTATAAAAGCAAGATCTTATATGGACACACAAGAGCCATAAATACCCTGGTTGAGAACCCCTGAATTAGAAGGTAATTATTATAAAATGCTAGATGACCGTTACAATCAGTCAACAGTAACCTTAGTTTCAGTTCCTCTCGTACAGTTGTCCCGTACATTGGGCGCAAGACGTCTCCAATAATCCTAGTTCATTTTAATCCTAGTTTATTATAAGCCAATAATCCTAATTTATAACCACCTGAATCTTCCCAGCTGAAGGTGAGTTGGTTCAGATCATCTTTGAAGGTGGCGCACCATGATTTATTGGGTCTCGCTGTAATTCTTTGTCCCTCTAGTGCTATCCATTATATAGCTGTCTCGGTTATTCGTTCTTGTGGCTGTCAGAAAACGTAGCACGCAATTCTCATTCTTCTTTCCGTCACACACTTTAGCAGGTTTCAAAATGATTGCTCTTCTCGGGACTTCAGAGTCTGAGATTTCGTCCGTGTGAGAGTATTCTGCATTGACTGTAACGGTGGGATGCCTTCAACCTCAGAGTGGTCTTGGCAGTTATCTTCCAAGTTTCTCCTGCATACACTACTGTTGGCGTAGCAATACCATAGTAGAGCAGGATCTTTACAGGGTTGCTAATTCTATTTAAATAGCGATTGAAAGCACGGTAATTAAGATATTACATATTTCTATGCATTTAACATAATCAAATTAATTGAATCTATATTAAAACATTGATTTATAACACCTGAAATTCTGAATGTTATAATCGATATAGTACTTGACTGATTTATTTTTTTACTAATGATCGACAAGCAAAAGATAACCACGCAACTGATAACATAATACCATGACTACAGTGGGATTCAAATAGAAACAAAAGTATCAATATAGGTTATTGACGCGGAATATTGCAGAGTGGGTTGTTTCTAGCATTACTGATATAGCACTTAAGATTTCTAATATCCTGTTTTAATATATCCTGTTTTAATAATATGACAAATATTTGTGAACGATATTTTCTTCTGATATTAAGGTCTAAACAGAAGTCCTCTGAGAAAAACACACTGAAAACAAGAACGAGAATAAAAATCAGAACGGGAAACGAATAGCGGATTATTTATTTATTTTTTTTTCATGAAACTGGCGGTTAAATGCTTACTACAGCTTCTGGAAAAATATTTCAGATTGCGATGGCTGATTATAGAAAGCCTATTTTTAACCAAGAGTAAAGTGCTTTACATCATGTATGGTGAGAGTATAACTTATAAATGACGATGTTGCATATTTTTTTCTGTAATAGCAGTAAATAGTATAGCCATGATGACTTAAAAATAATTTTACAACTTCAACAATAAAAATAATATAAACCATAAGCACATCAACAACAGTAGCAACTTATGCAGACAGTTAAGATATATAAAGTATCGTACGTAAATGGCATAAGAAATTTAGAAATTGTAATCTTAACAATTGAATTATATCGGATGAATGATTTAGCCACTTATTAATTTTTTTTTATATCTGAAATCAAATTAAATGCAGTTCTGCAGCATCTAGAACTTTTAAATTTTAATATCACGATACATAAATAGTAAATAAATATAATAAAACGAAATGGAATAATCAATATATCAAATTATATATTTTTATATTTAAAATATATTTTCTAAGAAATTAAATTCGAAGTGTATACTCCATCTTCGCTGCGGCTCGGCGTGATTTAGAATTTAAATATTTTTTCCTAATTTCAGCAAATCCCTTAGTCACTTTGGTGCCGAGTTAAAATCACAAAATAACCGGACAAAAATACTTCCAAACACACGAGGGGTTTAGACTATTAGTGGTCCTGTAACTTTAAACAATGATATACGAATAAATATGTATATGTGTGTGTGCGTGTGTGTATGTGTGTGTGTGAGTGTGTGTGTCTCTGTGTGTGTATGTGTATACGTACATTATATATGCATGTATAATATATATATATATATATATATATTATACATGCATATATAGGCGTAGGCGTGGCTGTATGGTAAGTTGCTTGCTTACGAACCACATGGCACCGTGGGCATGTGTCTTCTACTATAGACTCGGGCCGACCAAAGCCATGTGAGTGGATTTGGTAGACGGAAACTGAAAGAATCCCGTCGTATACATATATATATATGTGTGTGTGTGTGTGTGTGTGTGTGTGTGTGTGTATGTATGTGTGTATGTATGTTTGTATGTCTGTGTTTGTCCTCCCAACCGATGCTGCTGTGTTTACGTTCCCGTAACTTAGCGGTTTGGCAAAAGAGACCGATAGAATAAGTACTAGGCTTACAAAGAAAAAGTCATGGGGTAGATTTGCTCGACTAAAGTTGTTGCTCCAGCATTGCAACAGTCAAATGACTGAAACAAGTAAAAGAGAGAGATACATATATATACACACACACACACACATACACATATTATTTCTTTACTGCCCACAATGGGCTACACACAGAGAGGACAAAGAAGGACAGACAAACGGAATAAGTTGATTAAATCGACCCCAGTGCGTAGTTGGTACTTATTTAATCGACCCCGAAGGGATGAAAGGCAAAGTCGACCTCGGCGGGATTTCAATTCAGAACGTAGCGGCAGACGAAATACCGCTATGCATTTCGTCCGGCCTGCTAACGTTTCAGCTCGCCGCCTTCAACATGCACTTATATATACACGTTACGAGTGTATGTATGTGTGTCTGTGCGTATACTATGCGTATACTGTATATTATGATCATTAATTAACCTGTGTGCGAGATGGGAGAACAGAATTTCTCCATACACTCCTGTCCTGTCAATGCTTTATCTTCATCCTGTCATTCAATACGAGAGTTTCAACCGTTTTAACCGAGTGACAGAAATTCCTGACACCTTCTCAACAGCTAATTCTTATTGAACCTGACAAATACACTTTCTCACCAAACCAACGAATGACTCATCACTTCCGTTTATTTATGGCTACAGATGTTACTTGAATTGATTTGCTAGCGATCAGGCTATACAAAATCATTTTCTCTGCCACACGTATTTCATCTTGTACTGCCTTTCGTTTCGTTAATTGTGTATAAATTCTACTTGGAGAAATTAATTATATGATGCTACCACTTGTTGAATAGGGAAAAACCTATCATGCATTAAAAGATATAATTGCTTCATTCAAACTCGTAACAAGTTCAATGATGTATCGTATGGAATAATTGTCAAGATTTTAATGTAACTGATCATTTATATTATAAGCACTAATTTGGGCAGAGACAAATCAACTGGACTCATTAACGTTTTCCCATCAAATGTTGGGTCTCGGTAATGAATAGTTTGCTGGCAATTTATTCTACTGAAATCCAGTATTGTGAAGTGTACAAGTTTTATGCATAAATGTTATCTATTTTCATGATGTAAATTGCATGGTTACCTCATGATAACATATTATGCAATTTAATTGCAATAGCTACGTCAGCTATCTAAAAAAAATGCCTAGTAAACTATCTCCTGTATAAAGTTCATACAATAGCCTTTCATGATACAAGAAATTAAGAGAAAAATTAAATTAGTAAGAAAAGTCAAAGATAATTTATGGTACAGAAGTCGGCACATTAGCATGGCAGGTGACTTTTAATGTAATCACGAACAAAATATCGCAATATACGTGACAGATATATAATTTGGGATTCATTGTGCATTTTATGCTTCGTTTAAATAGATTTTTACAAATGAGTAGCTTGATGTGGTAGCAAAATATATCAATGCTGATTTGACCACGAGATTAACTTTTATGAGGTGATATAAGTTTTATGAGTAGTATCGTATTTGGCATGCATGGAAATGTACTGAGAAAAATTAATAGAAATGCCCTTTGTAAAATGGCTGTGAATAAAGGAATAAACTCCATATATACATGTATTACTATGCTCTCTCATTTATACACTCAACTTCTAAGCGTATATCTTATTAATCTTGTTACGTATAAACTAATTATCTTAGCATTGAAAATAGCGAATAAAGAAGCTAATCATTGAGTTATATAAAGCTGACTTTATTATTTTCTGCTTTCTTTTATACTTGTCACTGCCTATGTTCTTCATTAATACGATTTCCCGCTGTACATCATAAATAACGATTACAATAATTAATCTACCAGGTGTTTGAACGAACCAATTATTATATCTTTTAATATATTTTGGTATACAACGTTCACATCTTGAAAGAATGAGAGCATCGGAAGTGTTTCTCTGCACACACATTCGCGCACAAAATCTATATCGCTGCACCACATAATGTTTTCCTACGATTATAAATTAAATCCGACATATCTACTCTCATATACCCAGCGGTATAATCTGACACGATAATCTTATTACTGCTTCTGTTTTGTTTCTCGTTTTTAATCTTTGCAATTCTCTTCTCCCCTTTACGCCACAATTCTAGTAAAAACTAGTTAAGCACATTTTTCGTTTTCTCTTTTGTTTTTCGTTTCCTAATTATTTAGTGATACATCATGAATTGGTGACAGTAGCCTATTACGCCTAATATTTCATTTATAGAATTTCCATGGATATTTCGATATCAGACAATGATTTATAGACACAAATACCTAAATAGTGATAACAGTAAATTAATTTTGCAATATCTAGCCAAAGCTTGGCAATTATTTAAAACCAATTCGTATATTCTGTATAGTGAGCAGCTAATGCTTTCACAAAATATGGTGGCTTGTATAATCCAAGTTTATCATCGGATGCGCTCATATATTTATTTTTGGTAGATTTCAAATCTATGTCTATAAATCAAGCCTACATGCATGAGGAAAACTGTAGTACTGTGCAAAAACACAAGCTTCCTTCTTAAAATTATATTTGCTACATGTTTTTATTCTGAATAGAATATTACGCTCGTAATTTCATTAATCATATCATCGGTCATAAAAAATATGGAAAACTGTCTTTTAAATATAATCTAATTTTTAAGCAGTTTCGTTTATTCCAGTAAACTGAAATAAACAGAAAAAATTGTATCATACATTAAAAAATTGCATTAACATCTTAGAAGTAAGTTAGTTTAATATTTTGTCATTTTAGTTAGAAACGAACATAATGGAAAACAAGCCAATGAGAAAAATCCTCCACATCATCACATGGTCATCTAGAAGCTACAGCCAGATCTTAATTCAAGTCATTCTATAGCACCATGTGATTAACGAAGGACATTTTCAATAAAGATGTCTGGGAAAAATATCAACATCTCAATTTCTTGGTCGATAATAAGTAGTGCACTTCCATGCAGTGGAGGTGGGAGTAGCTATAATATGGGCTCAGCAGAGGCGATATAAAATCTGACTAGTTTAATTAATTAACATAATGAATTTTTGATCCGCTACTCCCACCTTCCCAATAATTCTACTGAGCGAATTTAGCTAATTTAGCTGATTTTAACGATATTAATGCTAGCAATTTTACCGTTTTAACTCGGTCAACTCCCGTTTAATGTTAATGTAATGTTAAGTTTTTAATTTAATTATTGGCGACACAATATTCTAGACTTCACTACCAATGTTTTCTGTGACTCTATTCTAGACCCACTTATTTCTTTCATGTTCTATATTAGTTTTTTTTTATTCTTTCTATTTTTCTTTTTCATATTACTATTGGGTTGTCCGGAAAGTTCGTGCCGATTTATAGTAGCTTAACATTCCCCTTATCTTAGAACATGGTTGAGTCCATAAAATAGGATTTGGCTACACCTCCATTTAGAGCACAGTTTAAGCTATCTTTTCGTGGAAGAAGGTTTATGTTCCTATAAGAAAGTACATTTTCGGCACTTGATGCTTTGGGAACCAGACAAAAATTGCTGCAGCTCGGCTGGGATGTGTTGCCCAACACACCATATTCACCAGATATTGCTCCTTCGGATTTCCACTTATTCAGGTCTCTGCAGAATAGTCTTAAGGGTAAAAATTTCAATTCTTTGGATGACGTAAGAAGATACATTGATGAATTCTTTGCCATGAAACCACCTCAATTCTGGGAAGAGGGTATTTTCAAGTTGAAGGAAAGATGGAGACGCATTGTGCAGCAAAATGATTCATATTTGGTTGATTAAAAATTTAATGGCAAGTATTTATTGACCTTTTTCTTTCCTTTAAAAATCGGCACGAACTTTACGGACAACCCAATGTTAATATATTTTCTGGTACTTCTGAGATTTTAGTAGTAAATCACCGCCTCTTTGATCTTCCTGGTTTAACCTTTAAATTTCTGTCTTTCCAGCACTAAATATACGTGTAAATAATAAAATTGACTACGATTTGACCAGTGAGATACAGTGTACTGGTTGATTTCTGCTATATCAAATGAGAGAAACTGATATATATATATATATATAATCTTCAATATTCATCTTCTGAGATTACGCCAAGGTAGTGTGACGACATACTGTGTAATTTATTCGGTACCTTGCCATCTACAATATATTTGTGCGGAACAGCTTAAAATATATCATATATTCCTGTATGATTTTATCGTATCCAAAGAGATGTTGATAATCGTATTGTTAATTAATTGTCGTATGCATCGACATACTTATATGTATATGTGTGTGTGCGTGTTCAGTCTCACTACGTAACGCCTTGGGCAAGGGTCTTCTACCACCACCAGGCTGACCCTAAAATTTTGAGAAACAGAAAGTATGTGTTTGTGTTTGCCCTGCTTCACAACAGATATTCTTTTGTTTACGTCCTTGTAACTTCCGGGTAACAGGGTAGATAACATGAATGGGGAATATATATATATATATTATATATATATATATATATATATATATATATATATATATATATATATATATATATATCAGGATCACAGCATATAGGTACACTACGACATAATTTCTCCTCCTCAACAGGCTCTGCCCTGTTTAACATTGTCCCGAGAGAGATCAAAGAGGAAAAGGATACCATCACCTTTAAACGGAGTCTGGACAGATTTCTTCAAGGAATACCGGATAAGCCACCCATACCTGGCTACAACTCACTCAACAAGAACTCACTGCTTGAATGGACTATAAACAAAACTTGACTTAAACAGGATTAAGATAATCCTATTAAGTGGTGCTGTTAAGTTAGACATGGCTTTAGCAATCTTTGGTCGAAACATATTTATGTTTATCCAAGTTTATATATATATATATGTATGTATGGTTGTTGTGATTCGCAGACCATGCGGTGGTTTGTGTTTTTGAGCAAAACGCTTTATCACTTCAGCTTTTGTTGCTCTGCAATCACTACAAAATCTCACATGTGGTACACTGTGCACCATTACTAGCGAGACCGATTTTGTGGAGTGAGTGAGCTAATCTATAGGACAAATATTCGATCACTATAAACATACAATATGTCAACGCTGTACAGCAAGAAGTCGCGAAACCCTCATCTGATGTCTACGACAAGAGTGTCTACTGCATACACACACACACATGCACAAAAACATGCGTAAGTCTATATGCAGAGTACTACACATACCTTTTATTAATAACTGGATATTCCGTTCCTGGAGCGAACCTATTAGTTCCACAATGATGTGCTTTTCTCATTTGGACTTAAGGTCAATTATCACAGCCTCACAAACAGTTATTTATAAATAGAGTAAAATATATATGGAGTTTGAACTATAACGCCACTGTCTAATGAGATACGCTATGGCGGAACTAAAAGTTCAAATGTAGAAGTAGAAATCCAGCTAGTACCACAATACCGCACATTAGGTATAGATGTACGTATATGGATGTGGATATATGTGCGCACCATTGTGTACGTGTTTGCGCATACATACGTTCATAAACACGGATATATATACATACATACATACATACATACATACACACATACACACACAGACACAGACACAGACACAGACACACACACACACATATATATATACATACGTACATATATATATATATATATACGTGTATATATATATATATATACGTATATATATATGCACACACATATATATACGTTTATATATATGTGTGTGTGTGTGTTTGCATGTGTATATATGTGTATATATATATACGTGTATATATATATACATATATATATATACATATATATATATATACATATATATATATATATAATATATATATATATATATAGAGAGAGAGAGAGAGAGAGAGAGATGGACCGGTAAAGACAGATATACATAAACAAGTAGACGCATACTTAAACATACATGTGTATGTGCGTGTATATATGTATATATATATATATATATATATATATTATATATATATGTATGTATATGTATATGTATGGATATGTGTGCATGTGTGTGTGTGTGTATGTATACGTGTACACTTTTATTATCTCTTTCTGAGAAGTTTGAATTATTTCCTTTCTTCTATGTCACTGAAAGGTTAATCCATGGGAAGCAATTTTCTGTTGGTGATCTAGCTTAAGGGTGATCTATATATAATATATATATAATTTAAAAAATTTTAAACTTTATTAAATTAAAATTTTTAAAATATTTTAAAAAATATTAAAATTTATAAATATAAATTAAAAAAGTTTAATTTAAATACTTTAAATTTAAAATTTTATATATTTATATATTTGCTCAAAAACACAAACCACCGCATGGTCTGCGAATCACAACAACCATACATACATTTGTCGCCTCTATTAGCGACTGATTTTAATAAGATACTTGCAACATGCATTTCCGATTTCATTTCTTATCTATAGTTAAAATTCCAATTCGAAACGAAGTAATTTTCTTAATCGAAGCAACATGTCGGTGCCTTTATATTTAGCAAACAAGTATTAATTAATTTCTCATGAGTTTTACTGCTATATGATTTCTTAGCTGTGGTAGCAGAAAGATTTATGTTGGTGACAGCGTTAATTCGTGAACACGTTGCCAAGTCAATTAACATGTTATGAGACTGAAGGTGGATGAGTCGGTCCGTTGAATAGCCAAATATTGGAGTTGATGGCTTTTTAAGGAAATAGGACATGTACGTATATGCGCGCATGTGTGTGTCCGTCTATCTATCTATCTATCTATCTATCTATCTATCTATCTATCTATCTATCTATCTATCTATCTATCTATCTATCTATCTATCTATCTATCTATCTACGTATACACATGTATATGTATATACATATATATATATATATATATATATATATATATATATAAATTAAACTAAAGATAAAACCACTATTAAGCAAATCAAACAATGAAAAAACATAAACGAAAACATAAAATAAACATAATATAATACGCAAAATATATAAAATTTTAAATTTAAAGTATTTAAATTAAACTTTTTAAATTTATATTTATAAATTTTAATATTTTTAAAATATTTTAAAAATTTTAATTTAATAAAGTTTAAAATTTTTTAAATTATATATATATATATATATATATTATTATATATTATTATTATTATTATTATTATTATTATTATTATTATATATATATATATATAAAATTCTATAATTATGAGTATGATTATAATTAGGGTTCAGCAAAATTTGCGTCACTAAATACCGAAAATTAGAAAGAGCATTAAAACTACTATTAGAAATAGCAGTTAATCTACTATTTTACTACCATAAGATATCTCCCAGACAGCAATACTCAACAACTCACGCAGGCAAAGAGAGAAAAAATAACAAATCCACCCGGCTCTGATTAACTGTATACGCGTTTCGGAGTTAAAGAGGTGTGGAAAATATAAAATCATATTTCTACTCACTCATTCTCCTCCTCAGTATAGTATTTCAAGATTTTAAATTTGAGAGTACTGATAATTAACATACGCATTTGACCAAGCGTCACCAAACAGCATATTTCCAAAGACCAGTACTTCCAAATTCAAACAGACGAGATCTCATTGACTTTGAAGTAGGTTTTTTTGGCATTTTCCGCCCTACGTGTGGTAAATAGTAGTAGTAACAGAAAGGAGGAATTTAGATTATCCCCAGGTGGTTAATTGTAATATATATAAAGAATTAAAAAAAAAATACGCGCACGTTACATAGTTTTAATATAATTTTTAATATATCGACCGGTTTCACTCAACCCCAGAAACAGTGAGGCATTCAACACTATTGTGAAAAATCTTCCTTTACTAACAAGAGATCCAAAAATAAACGACACCCTAAAAACACACAAACTCATCAAATACAAAAAGCAAGACAAATCACTAAAGAGACTACTAACAAACGCGAACCTTTACAAAACAACCACGAAAGCAACGGTTTAAAAATGTGGACACCCAAACTGTGGAACCTACCCCAACTTACTTGAAGGCTCGGATTTCCTTTTCAAACAAGGACAGAGGTTCACAATTAAAACTAGTTTCACTTGTGCCTCAGAGAACCTAATTTATGTAATAACCTACTCGGGTTGCAGACACAGCTATATTGGACAGAAAGAGAACCACTCTACATAAAGAGCAAATCCGTTTCCCGCAATACAGGCAAATTCCTCTCAGTGAACATATAGAAAAATGTGCAGATAAAATCAAACCAAATTTCAGTCTTCTCCTTCTACCAGTGCACAGACACAATCTCTCCACAAGAACGTTTAAATAAAGGAACTTCTTTCATTGAAAAATACAGATCACGTCTGAATATGCACGCATAACCAACATTTATCATTTTACATATTTCAATTCACGATTACATCACTGTACATAAATCCCCTCACAAAACAAATTTTTTTCAAACCTTTTTGTTTTGTCTATACATATATGTTCCCCTCTGCCTACTTAATTCATAAGTTGGTAGAGTTCTACCAAATTACGAGGCAAGTTTACAGGACAAAGATTCTTGCATCAGCTTCTTTGCGTATTTATGCATGTTTGCATGTATGAATATGTATATAAAAATATATGCATATGTATACATATATGGATATGTAAAAGATATAGGCTTGTGTATATCCACACACACACGCACACACATATATACACATAAATGTTAATATATCTCCTTATATATGAGCATATCAATATACATGCATGTAAGTGTAAGAGTGAATAAATGTATGGAGATCTTTCTACCCATCTATTTATCTATGTATCTATGTATGTATGTATCTATCTATCTATCTATCTATCTATCTATCTATCTATCTATCTATCTATCTATCTATCTATCTATCTGTCCGTCCGTCCGTCCGTCCGTCCGTCCGTCCGTCTGTCTGTCTATCTATCTATCTATCTATCTATCTATCTATCTATCCATTCATCCATCCATACATACATACATACATATGTGCGCATGTGAATGTGTGTGTGTGTGTGTGTGTGTGTGTGAATGTTTGATTCTGAGTGCCTATTGTTATATGTTGCAAGCTGTATTCCTTTTAAACAGACATAGGCGTTAACACGCAAATACACTCTGATGCACATTTATAAAATTCTACGCTGAGAATTTAAGAGAGAGAGAAGGAGAGAGTGGAGAGAGAGAGAGAAACAGGGAGAGAGTGGAGAGAGAGAGAGAGAGAGTGAGTGAGTCCAGAAATGTGTGTTTAAAAATTGTTTAAAATATACAGAAGCGAAGAGGAAGAAAGTTAAATGTGGCAGACGAGACGAAGAGCAGTAGGGAAGAATAAAGAGAGCCAATGAACAGGGAGAGCCAATGACGGAAGAAAATGGAAGGTCTTAGAAAATTTAAAATGGAGGATTTGAGAGGCGGAGGAGAGACAAAGAATCTTATTTTAAGAGAGGAGCCCACAATAAAGTACGATAAGAAAACATAACGTATTCATACATACATACATACATACATACATACATACATACATATATATATGTATGTATACATATATATATGTATGTATACATATATATATACTTACACACACACACACACACATATATATACATAAATACATACATACATACATACATACACACATGCATACAAACATGCGCACACACAGACATACACACTTATAAATTTACATACATGCAGAAGCATATATGTGGATATGTATTGTATGTATGTATGTAGATATACACACACGCACACACATATATGTACATATATATGTATATATATTATATATACATATGCATAAGGTACAGAAACGTGAAATTAAGTATATATATATACATATTTATATATATATATATATATATATATATATATACACACGTACGTATATATTCACTTTCACGTTATATGTGTGCAAATATATACACATATATATGTATACATCAATACATATAACGAATGTGTGTGTGTGGTGTGTGTGTGTGTGTGTGTGTACAATCATTGATAAAGGCTGTAACAAAGCACTAGAAATACACAAAAAATTTTATACAAACATAAAATTACATAGATTAAGGTAACACTATTTAGACATATCAGGCGCGTTTCCAACTATGTATGATATTCATAGAGAGAAATACAAAAGCACAAACAAGTACATAATTATTGAATGACACTGGAAGCGTAAACGAAATTAAAAATGAAAGGGAAGCCACCAGGTCGAAGACGAGTGCCTGACACGAACGTGAAAATTTAATTAGAAACCGCGAAAAGAAATGTTTGTTGAATTGTGCCTGAAGATAAAGTGGAATAGACAAACACAATAATAATTCTATTGAGACATTAGATAATAAAAACAAGTAAGCAAACGAAGGAATAATAAAAAGAGTTGTAGAAAGAGGTAACTGCATGTGATAAAAGGAGAGAAAATAAATCGTAAAAGGATATGAATTTGATGGTGGTGGTAGAAGAATGATGATGATGGCGACGGGAAAGATAGTGGTGGTAGGGATGAAGGTGGAAAGGAAGACATTTTTATTTTTTTATTTCTAAACAGGTGTTAAAGATTATGAATACGTGGTGAAGAAAGCGGGGAATATTTAAAATATTTTAACGATTGTCTGTGTTTTCAAGTGTAAAATTTTCGAGGAGACATACAGGTGACAGAGTTCATCACTGTTTTTGCTGCTGCTGCTTGGTGTTGTTTTTGGCTTTGTTTTTGTTATTGTTGGTGTTTTTCTTCTTGGCGGTTGTGGTGGTGGTTTATCTGTTTGCCAAAAGGGAAATCACAGTCTATGATACTTTACAGGCTGCCAAGATTGGTGTGAAGAAGCGTGAAATTTATACAGGAAACTGACCCCAGGCCCAATGCTTGCAACCCAATGCTGAATCATATGAAACGGATTTAAATTTCCAAATTGTGGTGTTAAATGGGGTTACGGTTGCCCGTCTACGTTCCGTGAAGGCAATGTAGCAGTTTGAACACATAGCATCAGGAACTGAAATAAGGTCCTCAAGCAGGAGTGGCTGTGTGGTAAGTAGCTTGCTTACCAACCACATGGTTCTGGGTTCAGTCCCACTGCGTGGCATCTTGGGCAAGTGTCTTCTGTTATAGCCTCGAGCCGACCAAAGCCTTGTGAGTGGAATTGGTAGATGGAAACTGAAAGAAGCCTGTCGTATATATGTGTATATATATATATATATATATATATATATATATATGTGTGTGTGTGTGTGTGTGTGTATATGTTTGTGTATCTGTGTTTGTCCCCCTAGCATTGCTTGCCAACCGATGCTGGTGTGTTTACGTCCTCGTCACTTAGCGGTTCGGCAAAAGAACCCGATAGAATAAGGAATGGGCTTACAAAGTATAAGTCTCGGGGTCGATTTGCTCGACTAAAGGCGGTGCTCCAGCATGGCCACATTCAAATGACTGAAACAAGTAAAAGAGAGAGTAAGCGATTCGCCCTGGCATTTCGACGATTCTGCCGACATTGAACTGGGAGGTAATATCATGGACACCGAAAATCAAAGGTGAGTGGCCTACTAGTTAGTGTTAACCATACGATCGACTGAAAGTGGTTTCGATTCTCTGACTGGGCGGAGAGTTATGTTCTTGAGCAAAACATTTCATTTCAGCTTGCTTCAGTCCACTCAGCTGTAAATGAGAAATCATTTCTCCGAACTGAGACGCCAATTTCATTCTTATTTCTTTATTGCCCACAAGGGGCTAAACATAGAGGGGCAAACAAGGACAGACAAAGGGATTAAGTCAATTACATCGGCCCCAGTGCGTAACTGGTACTTTATTTATCGACCCCGAAAATATGAAAGGCAAAGTCCACCTCGGCGGAATTTGAACTCAGAACGTAACGGCAGACGAAATAACGCTAAGCACTTCGTCCGGCGTGCTAACGTTTCTGCCAGTTCGCCGCCTCATTCTGGAGGAATGTTGTGCTCTTTGTCACTAATACACAGAGAAAAACAGGTGAACAAACCCTATAAGTTATAGCACTCGAGACAGAAATGTCCAATGACGATGATTATGACGAGGCGGATGAAAACCGAACTTCATCAAGGATCGATTTAAAATTAGAGAGAAGAGAGGCTGAGAAAATGCGAAGATTTGTATACGACGTTCTGAAGGTATCTCCTAGTTCACCTTTGTTATTTGTTGATGTTTGTTATTTTTGTCATTGTAATTTTTGTTGTTGCTGTTGTTGATATTTAACTTCAGATCAATTCTGTGTGAGCAGACCAATGAGGAAAGACATTCGGCTCCTTGGAATCCTGTCATTTCAGAGGCAAATAGGATTATATTGTTTAATATGTGCTTATACAAAGAAGGTACGCTTTGATTTGAAATAAATTTGCTATTTCCTGCAATGTCTTAGGTCACATTTGTGTGCTGTTGGTAATACATAGCCCAGTAAAACCTATCGCATGGTCAGATCGCCGGTGAGTAAACCAGCAATCAGACGAAGCTTGCTTAGTGAGAAGGGTGATTATTGGACATCCTGTGGGATAAAAAACAAAACCCGACAAAGGTCAGAACTCAGGAGAGTCAACGGCCTTCCAATATTGAGTAAGAAACGAAAAGAGGAGAAAAGGTTATAACTACCTGGTATATGAAAAGATCAAAGGAAATTACAAGGGTGAGATGGAGGCTAAAAAAAATCAACCAAAAGGCAGTCGCACGAGCTATGTTTTGTATTTCGAATAATACGACTGAATTACGTACCAAGGTTGATTGTGGAAGTCGATCGTATAGTGAATGCCGACTGGTTGAGATTGGTTCTTCAATCCTGTCGAATGATGATGATGGCTTCCAGCAAGGTGAACTCCACCGTCGGCTTGTGTTGTTGCTATTATTGCGCATCAGACAAAATGCATAGTGGTATTTGTTCCAATTCTTTGCATTTTGAGTTCAAATCCTACCGAGGTGGACTTTGCCTTTAATCTTTTTGTGGTCATTGTAATAAACCATGAATTAAACACTAGGGTAGTTGTTACCGACTAATATCATCTCAAAATGGCTGGCCTTTGACCTCAACAAGAATCAATAATTTATATATATACATACATGTATATATATATATATATATATATATAATATATATATATATATTATATATATATATATATATATGTATATATATATAGGGAGAGTTTACGAAAAAAACAAAAGTCGAAGACAGGTGGTGTACAAAACAAACAGATGTATTAGTATAGCGCTCAGTAATAGAAAAAGTCTTTTACGTTTCGAGGCTACGCTCTTCTACAGAAGGGGACACAGAAAAAACTAGGAGAGAAAAAAATGTGTGTAGTGGCTAACGAACTATCATGGTGACTAAAAAGTATATATATATATATACTTTTTTTTTACACGCATACTTGTTTCAGTCATTTGACTGTGGCCATGTTGGAGCACCGTCTTTAGTCAAGCAAATTGACCCCCAGGGCTTATTCTTTGTAAGCCTAGTACTTATTCTATCGGTCTCTTATTCCGAACCACTAAGTTACAGGGGGACGAACACACACCAGCATCGGTTGTCAAGCGATGCTTGGGGAACAAACAGACACACAAACGTACACACACACACACACACACACACATATATATATAGGGGGGAGAGTTCACGAAAAAAAACAACAAAAGACGAAGACAGGTGGTGTACAAAACAAACAGATGTATTAGTATAACGCTCAGGAATAGGAAAAAGTATTTTACGTTTCGAACCTACGCTCTTCTACAGAAAGGGACGCAGAAAAAAACAAAGAGAGAAAAAATGCATGTAGTGGCTATCGATCTATCATGGCGAGATATATATATGATATTGTTGTTAATGTTAGATGAGCTGGTGGTGGTGGTGGTGATGTTGAAAGTGGAGGTAATTTTAATAGTAGTGAGATATGAAACTCTCGGCAAAAATAGAATTATTATTATCCACATACTCTGAGTTCAAATTCCGCTGAGGTTGAATGCCTTTCATCTTTGCGGGTTCGATAAAATAAATACCATTCGAGAACTGGGGTCGATGTAAAAGACTGCCCCCCCCCCACCAGAATTTCGGGTCTTGTGCATATAATGAACTGGTCCTTATTTATATAATGCCACTGAGCTCACAGAATCGTTTAAATGCCGAGCAAAATGCTTAGCAATATTTCGTCCGTGTGTACATTCTGAGATCTAATCCCACCAAGCGCAACCTTGCCCTTTATCATATCGATGCCGATAAAATAAGTATTAGTCAAGTATAAGAGACGATGTAATCGACCTATCCCTACTTTCAAAACCATTTTTATCCACAAACACACTCGTGAATAAGGACACATTTGTATACATCTGCTACCACTCATTCCACTCATGCATACACCCAAAGACATACACACAGATACACACACGCATGCACACACACCCATGCATGCACGGAAACACGCACACACACGTTGATATATATATATGCAGGAAGATGTACACACAAATATAATTTACTGCAGTAACACCATTGCTATTATTGGCATTGCGTTGCTAAAGAAATGAATGAATCAGAAATCTGAAGACCAACAATAGGAGTAATACCACTCTATGACCTTTAACACTTATGATCTTCTTTGTTATCTATTGGTGAAGAAAGAAAATATATTTATCATTTATAAGAGTTTACCAGTAGTTTTTAAACAATATTCCGTGATTTTCACACCTGCTCAGATTTATCGTTATTGAAATCAAAAGAAAGAAGTGAGGTTTATACAAACCGAAATAAGTAAAAAAAAAAAGTATAAACATTTAAAAATGTAAAAACTGCTACAAAAATATACAAAGAAAAGTAATTTAAGAAAGCTTCATTATAATTGGAATGCAATGGGTGATTATAGCTTGGTTCTTAGAATCTAGCTTCGCATCAAGTACAGATCTTGTTTCTTTGTATTTAGCTCGAGAAAGCTAATACGTTATTAAGCAATTGGTTATCTCGAAATGTGTTCACATGTTGAAGGAAACCTGTGATAAAGATGCATTTATTCAACCAATGCATCATCATTTATATAGTTAAATCACATTATAGAAGCGACTATTATCTCTTTTCTAAAGAAGATATTGCTAACATTTCTCATCGTTAAATTTTCCAATTTAAAATTCATGAGAAAATACTGAAAAGTAGAAATATATCAATTCATTGTACCTTTCTCTTGCTTGTTTCAGTCATTAGACTGCGGCCATGCTGGGGCACCGCTTTGAAGAATTTTTAACCGAACATATCGACCCTGGTATTTTGATTTTTAAAACTTGATACTTACTCTATCAGTCTATTTTGCAGAAAAACTAAGTTACGGGGACAGTAAACACACCGCCCCGGGTCGTGAAGCGTCGGTTGGGAGACAAATACAGACACATGGACACACGCACACACACATACACACACTTTTGTCCTTAAGTGACAAATGTATTCCGACGTCTTACAAAATTTTCACGTCTTGATAATATCTTCGATGAAATATGGAGAAATTTAGAGAACATATCAACAATAATTAACTACATTTTACTGTAAAATGTTCGGCTCAGCGGATATGCTTTTATTGTCATAGTAAAAAAATATTTTTAGTTATTCAAAATGCTTCTATATATTTTTTAACAGTTGCCCTAGCAACTGGCTGATTGTTGACTTGTGTTTTTACTATTGCTTTTACACAGAATTATATTTTTGGCCAGTAGCACTGTCTACGAAAAGTATTCTCCCTATTAAGGGCATACCACAGTGACCTACATGTAGTGGAGTAAAAATTGCATTTTGTAATATTTTAAGAATAATTACTCTTGGAAAACTTGACTGCAAAAATTAATAAATTCCCATGACAATTTATTTCTTCTAATTATCTCAAATATTCTCTTAGAAGATCAAATTTAATATTTAGTTTCTTAGCCAACCCTTATGGAGGAACTGTCTAATTTGATTTATATCAATATTAGACTTCTTGACTGATTTGATTTTTTTTTAGCAGCAACCAGTATTCTATCTAGACATTCGTTTATGATTTGACGTTATTTCGAATTTAGAAAGTACGGACATTTCTGAGTTGTTTGGAATCTATGTTGTTTGCTTCTTCTCGAACCACGCCTGGCTCATTAGGGCCGGTTTTCCGGTTTCCTTGGGATGTAGGTTCCCCACCTGGACAGGACGCCGGTCCGTCGCATACCGGAGCCGCGTGGAGCTTACGTTATTCGCTCATAAACACAGACATCGCCCTGTCTGTGATTCGAACCCCGCGATCCCTCGACCGTGAGTTCGCTGCTCTAACCACTAGGCCATGTACCTCCACGTTTGGAATCTATAAATGATATATATTATTGTCTAATGTTAAGAGGATAGTCCAAAGAAGCAGTCAGCGAGACTTAATTTTCGGTATAATCTTATTTAACCTGGATGTCTGTCTTAGTGATTGATGGTCAGTGATAAATTCAGAATGTTTCTATGTAGGAACTGAATGAAAGTGAGGAGATCGAATTTAGAAAAATAATCCATTTTTTTCTTTATCTATCTGCAACCAGTTATGTACATTTATTTTGGTGCGTGAACTGTGGATATTCATCCTCTATATTCGTGTGGTAAAAGAAAGAATTGCTCCAACATCAAGTGTCTTGTGTTAAAATTAGAAGCAAATTTTCATTACATTGTTTAAGTTCTGTAGTCTCAAATCAGTAGACACTTTAAGTCTTAAAACTTCCTTAATAATTGTCTGATTGGTTTTCTTTCATTCTAAATCGTGAAAGCGTGCTGTAATATTTGCCATTTTTTTTAGTGAATGTGCGATAATACCCGACATCCGAAATAAATGCTAATATTTCAATCGATTTTTTGGGGGGAATTAGAAAATATTTAATACCATCGGTATTCTTTCCGGATTAACTTTTTCCAGATGCACGAATCAGATAACCGAGATATTCAATTTCGGCCCCATTTTTGTCTTTGAGACAAGCTGCAACGTTGTAATTCTTTAAATATTGGTTTCCAATTTTGTCACACAGTCAGTAATTTTGGTAGAGAGGGTAAGTTGATTACAGCGTCCCCAGTACTCAACTGGTATTTATTTTATCAACTCCGAAAAGATGAAAGGCAATGTCGACTTTGGTGAAATTTGAAATCAGTGTGTAAAGTCAGAAAAATACCGCTAAGCAATTTTTTCAGCATAGTACTGACTATTCCAGCCCATATATTTGTAACTATTTAAATATTAATTCCAAATTATGTGGACAATATTTTTTTTTTCTTTCACTATAAAATGCAGAATTACCTTGCCATTTGTTACTTGATTTTAAATTATTTTCTTTAACTGACAACCACATTATATGTGGATTCTTTCATATAACTCTTTTACTCTTGTACTTGTTTCAGTCATTTGACTGCATCCATGCTGGAGCACTACCTTTAGTCGAGCATATCGACCCCATGAATTATTCTTTGTAAGCCTAGAATTTTTTCTATCGGTATCTTTTGCCGAACCGATAAGTTACGGAGACGTAAGCACACCAGCATCGGTTGTCAAGCGATGTTGGAGGGGACAAACACAGACACAAAAACACACACACGCACATATATATATATACATATATCCGATGATCCAATTTCAGTTTCCGTCTCCCAAATCCACCCAGAAGGTTCTGGTCGGCCCGAGGCTATAGGAAAAGACACTTGCCCAAGATATCGGGCAGGGAAACTGAACCCGAAACCGTGTAGGTGGGAAGCATGCTTCTTACCCTATAGCCATGCCTGCGCCTGTTGCTCAAACTTACATTTCAAAGAGGCCATTTTTGCTTGTCGTCGAATTGTAATGTACGTTTGTAAATGCACTTTCAGAAATTCAGAATTAATTCCCCAGTTATCACAATTTTGGTCAAGTTGTTAATATTCAGTAAAACTAGCATCAGAGACACCCGAGATATGTTGTGGGACAACCATGATTTTCTGTAACATAGACAACACACATTTTCATTGGCTGTTGTGAATATATTGTTGTCCTTCATTTGTGGATTTACCATTTCACTGTATCTTGACTAGGTTACTTCTTTCTTGAATTATCGTAACGACTCGTGTTAAAAGATCGGGCGAAAATTATGACGAAAACATTTGTCGAAAAAGAAAGAAATTAGAAAGCAAATAAAGACGGCAACAACAACATTGATGATGATGATGAGGATAATAATAATAATAATAATAATAATAATAATAATAATATAATAATAATCCTTTCTATTATAGGTACAAGACCTAAAATTTAGGGGAAGGGCATAGTCGATTACATCAACCCCAGTACTCAACTGGTACTTAATTTATAGGCCCCGCAAGGATGAAGGTCGACCTCGGCGGAATATGAATGAGAAGATGGACAAAATGAAACTAGTAATTCAATAATAATAATAATTCCTTCTGCTAGAAGCACAAGGCTTGAAATTTTGTGGGAGGACTGTAATAGATTACATTGACCCCAGTACTCAACTACTACTTATTTTATTGATCCCTAAAGGATAAGAAGCAAAGCTGACCAAGATTTCAAGTATTTGAAATCAGGACGGAACGAAATACTGCTGAGCACTTTTCTGCAAAACGTTAACGTCTCAGCCACTTCACCGTTTTAACAAACAAAGCACAAATGAATTTAATTGTGGCGAATAATTTTTTTATTATAGATATCTAAGATCAAATCTTTCTCCAGGAATGAGTCCCACATTTAACATCAAATTTATTGTAACCACAAATAAGATTTTATAGTTGTACCAACACCCATCCTTTGTGTAAGGATTTTTCTCGTCTGTGGTTTATCTAGAAACCCATAATTCTGTCTCCAAATCTGCAGTCCCCGGTTAAGATGAAAGGAAACTGGAACACACATATGAAACGAAAGGTATTTTACAAGATATTCTCTGAGGTGTACACAGGCAGATGTGCGTGACACATATGACGAAATGTCCCTTAAACAGTGCTACAAACGAGTGAGCAGTAAAACAAAAAGTTCCATTGTAAGCAACACAACAGGTATTGGATGAAAAAATAATCAGCGGATCGAAAATTTCGAGTATCATACGCCTTCTTGGATATTTCATACACACGCACACGCATACAAATACCCGCACGCGCGTGCACACACATACTCACACACACATACACACACAAACACATACACATACATACACAAATATTTTTTTACGTCATATGAATTATACAAACGTTCAAGAAAACGTGAAATAGTTCTTTTTAGGATATTACATCTGGAGAACATCACACGAAGCTATAAATAATACAACAGAAAACCTTCGACACTTTCTATCTGAAATGGCTTTCAACCCAATCTTTACATGCTATTATTTATAGCTTTTATGCTGATATGCTCGAGATCCAATGTTCCAAAAGAGAAATATTTCAAGTGTTTCATGTCTTCTCGAATGTTTAGAAATAACTTAAGATGCCAATAACATAAAATTGTAATAAGTAGAATAAGGATAAAGTTTTTAACAGAGGTCAAGAATTTCGAAGGTTTGCCTCCGTCTAAAGGCAGAATAACTGTCAGGTCAACAGCAGTTGAGGGTTCTAGCCTTACGAGTAGTCTTCATCTTTTCTTTCCGAAAAAAGGCTTTTCAACTCAGGACTTATTCTTTGTAAGCCTAGTACTTACTCTGTCGGTCCCTTTTGCAGAACCACAACGTTACGGGTATGTAAACACACCAGCATCGGTTATCAAGCGATGTTGGGGGTACAAACACAGACACACAAACATACACTGACGCACACACACACACACACACACACACACACACACACACACACACACACATACAAACGACGAGATACTTTCAGTTTCCGTCTACCAAATCCACTCACAAGGCTTTGTTTGGCCCTAGGCTATAGTTGAAGACACTGAGCCTAGGTGCCACGCAGTGGGACTGAAACTGGAACTATGTAGTTCGTAAGCAAGCTACTTACCACACAGCCATTCCTATGCCTATATATTCATCATGTTGAACCATTAATCTCTACACAGTTTTTTCTCTCTTCGTTTTTTCAACATTTAATTTGTTCTGTCGAAGGGCGCAAGCTCGAAACACCAAAGACTTTTCCATTCTTCTTCACCGAGCGTTAAACTAATACACTTACTTGTTGTTCCATCTCCTGTCTGCGTCTTTTGCTTTCTGTAAATTTGAGCTATATATAAAAATTGATAGACTGGCAAGACACCAAGAGTATGAAAGAGACCTCGATATTATGTAAATAGAGGAATATATATGTAAATGTAATATGTGACAATTATTCGTTAGCCATGATAGAACTCCGGGTTTCGGATGTCGGGGTGGAAATCAACGCCGATGGCTACTGAATAATTTCACATATTACGCTTACAGATATATATATATATATATATATATATATATATATATATATATATATATATATATATCATATGTAGAAAAATACAAACTGGGACAAGGACGTAAAACATATAGAAGACGATACAAAAAACACGGACGGACATTCGAAGCCTTCAATCTTCAGTCAAGATCGCTCCGATCCGGCCAGCCCCAAGGAAAAACTAAGCTATGAGCATTAGATTTCTTGGAAGAAGGATCGAATGTATACGAAACAGGGACAGAAAAACGGACGATGCCACACGAATATAAAATACAAAAAACAATATATATATATATACATATATATACATACATTCATATATATATATATATATATACATATACATATATCACCGTGATCACCGTGACCGACCAGGCTATCAGATGTTGCTACACATCGCTGGTCACAATGCGCTTCGCATTGTTCTAGCCTTCAAATGACGCCACCCCGCTGGCTAAGCGAGCAGTCCAACAGAAGAAAGAGTGAGAGAAAGTTGTGACGGAAGAGTACAGCAGGGATCATCACCACCCCATGCTGGAGCCTCGTGGAGCTTTAGGCGTTTACGCTCAATAAACACTCAGAACGCCGGGTCTGGGAATCGAAACCGCGATCCTACGACCGCGAGTCCGCCGCGAGTCCACATATACATATATATATATATATATATATATATATTATATATATATATATATATAATATATAGATTATATATATATATATTATATTAAATTAGAGACAAAACCACTATTATGCAAATCAAACAAAGAAAGACTTAATCCAATACATAAATTAATATATATTATTTAAAATTTAACAATTATTAATATCCACTACGATCGTTTCATGTCTTCTTTTCATCACATCTTTGAGTAGTAGACATTCTTCAGGTGGTTTCAAAGCAGACTCAATATTCAATAAACCATTAAATATTTATTATTCAGTAATAAAATATTTATTAATACAATGAAAAACCATCTATAATCTAACTATAATTAAAAACAACGTAAATAACTAAAATAAATTATTATAATATGTACTACAAATCACTTAATATATTTATAATACTAGAACTTAAACCAAAAATAGGGAGCTATTTAAGGCTAATAAAAAATTATTATTTATCAAGAAACTTATTATATAAGTAAAGTAACTTGTGTCTGCATTTTATTTTGCGTTCATCACCAGTATTCAGTAAATTATCATGCTTATAAAATAAAATTTCCTTAAACTCATTAGAGCACAAATAACAAAAATTCGCTCCTATAGTATATGATTTAGTTTTACTAATTATTTCCCAAGATAAATTATAATTAATATTTTGGGATTTAAGTCTCCAAATGTACTTGCTAAGTCCAGTGGAGTTGAATAAGTTTTTAATTTTAAAAGAATTCAAATGTTGTGCGATTCTTAATTTTATTTTAGAGGAAGTGGACCCTATAAATATCGCGTTTGAGTTATTATTATTCTTAAAATTCTTATCATGTAATGTAACTACACATTTATACACTACATCATTAATATCACATTTATTATTTAATTTACATTTAGATTTATCTCTACATGTACAGTTAATTAGTGTCTTGTCTTTATTATAGGTATTATTAAATAATTTATTTTTATAAAAATTATTTAGTTTAAATTTGTTAAAAGAAGAAATGATGTTACCTACACTATTAGTGGTGGAATAACCTACTCCAAAATTATTACTAGAGAAAATGTTTTTATATTTACGATTATCTCGAATAAATAGTTCAATAATATCTAAAATCTCTTTAATAATATTCGTTTTAACTTG
>NC_043004.1:13922159-13934659 GCF_006345805.1 Octopus sinensis
TATCTATCTATCTATCTATCTATCTATCTATCTCTCTATCTATTTGTCAGTGTGTCTGCCTGCCTATCTGTATGCCAGTCTCTCTGCTTGCCTGAATGCTTGTTTGTCTATGCATATACACGTTCATTTTATACACATGCTCATCTATATTACTATATATCTATCCACGTATATAAATATCTATATCTGTATCTCTCTCTCTCTCTGTATGTATGTATTCATAGATGTAGGTATATATCTATCTATCTCTCATTCTCTCTCTATATATACACACCATAAATATATATGCTTACATGATACACACATGAAGACATACATACCAGAAACACAATCACACATACACATACGCAAACACAACAAACACACACCTAAATATGCATACATAGGCGAACACATTTACATAAACAGATATATGTGACAGTAGTCATGATGTTGTTAGACAACCGGAAATCTCATCATTGAAAAGGAAAAGGAAGTAGGAAGAAATAACGAAAGTGATTAACAACTTGACCTAAGTAATATAAATATGGCGGTTTTATGTGTGGGTCTTGTTGCAATTTCACAGAAACACCACATATAGTTATACGACTATTGATTCAGTCTATAGGCACCACATACAGCAAGTCACATATCGTTCTTACAGACATACACAGGCATGTATTAAGTAGATTCCCACTCTTTGATACATCTCAAAATTTACCGCCTTCCCTCTCTCCCTGTCTTTCTCTTGATATATATATATATATATATATATATATATATATATATATATATATATATATGTGTGTGTGTGTGTGTGTGTGTGTGTGTTGTGTGTGTGAGTGTGTGTGTGTGGTGTGTGCGTGTAAAGTGTTATATATATATATATGTATATCTTGTTTCCCAACCACATGGTTCCTGATTCAGTCCCACTGCGTGGCCCTTGGGCAGGTGTCTTCTACTAAAGCCTCACGCCGACCAAAGCCTTGTAAGCGAACTTGGTATACGGAAACTGAAAGAAGCCCGTCGAATATGAATATATATATATATATATGTGTGTGTATATATATATATATATATATATATATGTATATATATATATATATGTGTGTGTGTGTGTGTGAGTGTGTGAGTGTGTGTGTGTGTGTGAGAGTGTGAGTGTGTGTGTGTGTGTGTGTGTGTATGTGTGTTTGTGTGTATTTCTTGTTTCCCAACTACATGGTTCCGGGTTCATACCCACTGCGTGGCACGTTGGGCTGGCATCTTCTACCATAGCGTTGGGTCGACGAAAGCCGTGTGAGTGGATCTGGCAGACGGAAGCTGAAAGAAGCCCATCGTATATTTATATACATATGTGTGTGTATGTATACGAGATCTGATCAATAAGTATCTAGACTGTTGCCATAGAAACGAAGCTAAAGCATGCAGAATGTAGCTCCTTGGTAAAAACAAAGTTTTAACGTCGTAGCTCACTTCCGCCGTTTACAGCATGCTTGGAAAGAACGTCTGTAGTGTGTGATCGTCGCATTCACCATGACAGAGAAAGTTGTCATGGCGATACCTTCTCAGAGGCCTACACATGGTTGCACAAAGTACATGGAGAGATTTGTATGAGTTGCACACAAGTGTATGAGCGGGTCAGACGTTTCTAAGATGACCAAAAAAATGTCGATATTGACAAGCATTCTGGGAGAGCTGCAACCAGCAGAACTTGGAAAATCATCAGAAATGTGGGTGCAGCTGTAAGGGGAAATCGTCCAATCACCGTCCGTGAATTATCAGATATGCAGATTAGTTAGAGTTCAGTTCAGTCCATTAGCATGGAAGTCCCAAGTCTACGAAGTCTGCGCCAAAACTGCTTCCAGCTGACCATAACGATCTCCTTTATCGCGTCGAGAACGATAAAAAACCTTTTTTGAAACCTTTGCCCAGGCCTCTGCGCAGTCATCACCAAGGTCTTTGCAGAATTTGATGCAGATTTTCTGCTCATGGTCAATGCGACGATCACACACTACACACCTTGATTCCAAGCACTGCTGTAAACAGCGGAAGTGAACTGGAACGTTAAAATTTAGTGCGCATGCAAAGTATAGTTGAAAGTCAACTTGCGTCAAGCGGCTTTACGCTGTTTGCTTTAGCTTCGTTACTATGGCAACAAACTGGATATTTATTGTTCAGGCCAAGTATATATCCACACGCAAACATATCAATAGAGTAGATGTTTGTATGTCTGTGTACATAAATAAATTCATACACACGCACACATACACACAAATGTATGTATGTACGTATATATATATATATATATATATATATATATATATATATATATACATGCACAAACATATGTATGTATTTATGTACGTTATCTTATTCCTTTTAATTCAGAGTAAATTTTTATCGTCCGAGATATCGTGATCATTTGTAGAGCATGAATTAAGGATTTGCTTCCAACCAGACAGGTTAACATATGTATACTTTGTATGTATGTATGTATGTATGTATGTATGTATGTATGTATGTATGTATGTATGTATGTATGTATGTATGTATGTATGTATGTATGTATGTATGAATGTATGTATGTATGCGTGTGCAGATTTCTATGTTTTGTGTATGTATTCTCATGCATATAGTTACATATCTAGACACGTTCGTATATATTTAAAAGAGAAACGTCTGGAAAGTTTTACAGAGTTTTACTGTTCCAGTAATGGATTGGATCTGTAGCCCTCGAATTATCTTTCTCCTTTCTGGTTTTGTGAAGCCTAATTTCTCAAGATTGGTATTAAGCCAGTGTGTTACATATCCCAGGGCCCTAATAGTTACAGGTGTAAGCCTGAACTTGTAATCTGGATAGAGTAATTGCAGATTTCTCAATACCGTGATAACATTTTCGGACAACTGCTCATGATGTGGATGATATCTTCATTGTGACCTCCACAAAGTCTGCATCGTGTGTACGTGTGCATGTGTTTGAGTGTGTCTGCTGTATATATGTTTTTCAATGCATGCATGTCCTTGCATACGTCTGCTTACATTTGCGTATATATATATATATATACATACATATACACACAGAGATACACAGTCACACACAGACACACACACACACACACACACACACACACACATATATATATATATATATATATAATATATATATATATATATATTATATATATATATATATATATATATGTATACGCACATTTAGATTTCAATGTGTATGCTCTGATTGCACTTCCTGGGGCTCTTCGTATCCTACTTTCAGGCCTGTATGAACATTATCGGCATAGCGTTTATTTTGTGCGCATTTATGTTGAAAGACGCTTACAAAAATAATTGATATTTCCCCAAAAAAGAAAAAGAACACACATATTCATATTGCTTGTAAAGAATTCATGAAATTTCTTGTCATTGTGGAAGTGTGTGTATTGATTAAGAAAATTAATTCTTTAGTCATGTAGATTATAACGTGTCTCTATTTGTAATTCTCTCGCGGGTATGGTGTTTTGTTCTAGAAGCTGAGCTGTATGCTGCTGTCATATCGAAGAGCTCCTTGGTGAGTGTCTTACTGTACTTGACACTGTCTCTATAGCCCGAGGATATAGTAGAAGATACTGGCTTTATGTGCCACGGAGTGGGACTGAACCCAGAACCATGTGGTTGGGAAGCAATTTTCTTACCACGTAGCCACGCCTGCGCCTATTTATTTAGTTTATTTATTTAGTGAGGTGAAACGCCTATAACCTTCTATGATTACCGGGCCTCAAAGACTGGCGGAAAGAAGGGAGAGAGTTTTGAAAATGAAGCTCTGAACCGAATAATAGAAAGAGAATAAATTTCGCTAAATACACCTAAGAACTAAGTGGTGGTTTTAGGTGGAGGATGAAATCTGCCTCATACAACCACAGGTCATATAGGAGCTGAACAAATATCACAAGAAATCGCATCCAACGCTTTAAATTCGCCAAAATCGCTGACTTTGATGTCATACCAGTTCATCGTCTCCGAAAGGACGAATGACGAAAATGAAAGACTTCGGTAAGATTTAACCTTAGAGGGCAGAAAGCCAGTGGCACAGAATTTTGATCTCTGCTTTAGCGATTCTGTTAATTCACCGTTTTCATTTTTACCCTATTTTATTTCTATTTAATATTCATTTAAACTACTGCTTTCTATAGCTTTTATTATAGACACAGGTAGTTTTCTATGCCACTGTGCAGCTGTGTAGTAACTCCTAACATTATTGTATGTTGGCTTTTTCACAATATTTTGAACAATACGTCTCCTTCTCTCTCTCTCTCTAACTGATTTAAAAAATATTTTAATCTCTATTAAAGCAAGGTTTGGCCATATCTTTACTTCCATCTTATCTCTTCTCTTTTTGTCATATATGTTCGCTTTTGAAGCACTAAATTTTCTATCTGCCTTTTATTCGTTTGTTGTTTTGTTTTTTTTTTTGTCTTCAGTTCAAAAATGATTTCAACAAATCCACATTGGGACCATTTAAAAAAAATATCAGACAGTATTTTGAAAAGAAAAAAAAGGGGAAGAAATCAAGACAAAACAAAACAAAAAAGAAACTCTTAATCGATATGTTGGAGTGACTTGGCAAATTTATAATGTTTGTTGTGCTGAATTCATGCAGATTTGAATACAACAGAAATCATGAATGGAAACTTAAGAAAGAAAATCAGACATTTGCAATAAACCATTGTCTAACAAAACATAGATTTAAAGAAATAATGTCTCATTTACTGCCCTCTGGTATTAAAAGCGATAAATTGAATTATATTCTCGATAACGAAAACTATATAGTTATAGCTATTTTGCATTTTCTGTGCTTTCTCTGCTAATGTGATTCTGGTTTCTAGCGGGCAATCACAGCATGGGAAATATTTATAACAAATACTTCATCAAAAGAGTTTGTTTTTAATGATTTGTTTTCTAAAAATAAAACAACAAACGAATACCTGAATACACATATATATAGTATTGTAAAGAATAATTTTTATTAGCAATGGTCTGATTTTGATATTTTGGGCTATGGAGTAGAACAATGAAGACATACGTAACAAACTACAGGTAGAAAATAAACTATAATACTTTTGATTTAAATAAATTTACTGAACATAATACGAATTACAATCTTTTAGAAAATATTAGATCATTTCAGGTTTTTCAATTTATCTTTTCTTGTGATTCTGGAAATCCTTCAAGTAACTAAAAAAATAAACCCACAAGGTTGTGAGGTAGAATCGTAAGTTGATACACATTCAATACAAATGTCGTTCAAAAGAAAGACACTATTTTAATTAGATCGAATTCCGTTCTGTTTCAAGGCAATATTTGTAAATAGCTTGTCGAAAATTATTCAAGCACTCATCTAACAACATCGTTACTAAACATGATTAAAGATGTTTCACATCTTACAACAAAAAGGGAAGTTCCTAAACAGACTTTTATGGAAGTTTAGTAGCCTACTAACTTGATAAAATTTGAATTATATTCAGCAAATGTAATTACTAGTGAGTCTTAAAAGAGTTTTACTAATTCTGTAATTAAAGTAAACTTGCATCTAAGTTATTTGATTACAACTATCAAAGAAATAAAACGATGTCTAGTTCATGTTCCATAACTCCACTTTCTATCATTTTCTGTCATAAACTAAAGCCATAGAAAATCAAACGCATTTAAGTAAGAAACTATTTCTCTAAGACATTTAATATATATGAAGAATGACGTAAAGAAGAATAAATCAAATACGGCGTCTAAAAAAGATAAAAATGATATATTGTGTATAAAGTAAGAAAGAAATAAAGTATAATACGTTTTCAATTCACATAATGAAAAGCTAATCATTCGAAAGTTTCTTCAGGAAATTCCTTAATTGCTCTCGATTTATATTCTGGTTCCGTTCTTCTCATGAGTCGTATATTTCATGTTTCAATTTCAAGAACTTTTTTTTCACTTCAGTTTATCATAATTGTTTACGACAATATCACGTTGTAAATAGAGTTTCTTTTCAGTTTGCCGAAGTTAAGCAACGTCAACCTTAGTTATTACTTGCATGAGTGAGCACATAGGAAATGTTGATGCTGGGTATGACTTTAAAAATGCATCCGATTCGAAAGTTCTTGGGTTTTTTTTTATTTATGTGGACTTAATTTCACTAGCCCCTATTCGACTTTAAATTGGTTTTCCTATTTATTTATCCATTGAGTAACCCCCCATTTTTTCATTGTGCATTTCCCTTTCATACTTGCACTCTTTTCAGAACCCACCGACTGTAGAAAAACCTCTTAGCCATCATCGTTCCCAGGTCTACTCTAACTCGGAGCTGTAGCACTTGACAAGGTCCCAACTATGGGTTAAACTGTATGTCTACACCCGAACCAGGGTACATGGGATGCAGTATGGTTGATGTGAACTATTTAGGTACATGAACTTGTTGAGTCAATGGTAATTATCACTACATACTCAAAGTAAGAATCGACGGCTAGGATCGGGATCAACCACTTCAGTTAGCGATTAATTGTTATCATCTGTAGTCGTGGAGAGCGCAGATGAAATGTTTCAACTAGCGAAACACCAATATCGTTTAAACTTCGGCCACTTATTCAAGCCTCGTCGCTCGACCGGGATGTCTGGTTGAAACGGTTACCTTGGTTTGGGCAAGTGGTTCGACTATGATGGATGGATGGATGGATGGTGTAGGACAAAATATCTGTTGTATTCAGTTTATCTTTTCAGTAGATATACGTTAACAAAGTAACATAATTAGTATGTAATATTGGTGTCTTCTAAGAATCGGTCGTATATAGTCATCGACATACCGTCCTCCAGAAATTGTAACCCTGAGAATAGTTTAGAAATCATGATAATTGCATGGACTATATCATGCACCATCCGTCAACACCCTACTGCAACTAAACAACATGTTATGTAAGCACAGCATCTTCATAATCCTTTCTGCTACAGGCACAGGACTTCAATGTTTGGGGGAGGGGGCTAGACGATTATATCGACCCTAGTGATGCATTTGTGCTTATTTTACCATCTTCCGAAGGATGAAAGGCAAAGGTGACATCGGAAGAATTTTAACTTTGAACGAAAAGACGGATGACATTACCATTTAGCAATTTGCCCGGCAAGCTAGTGATTCTTTTCTATTCTAGGCGCAAAGTCCGAAATTTTTGGGGAGGGGGGCCAGTCGGTTACATCGATACCTGTACGCAACTGGTACATAATTTATCGGCCCCGAAAGTATGAAAGGCAAAGTCGACCGCGTTGAAATTTGAACTCAGAACGTAAAGACAGACGAAATACCACTGAGTATTTCGCCCGGCGTGCTAACTTTTCTGCCCGCTCGCTGCCTTAAAAATGTTTCATAGTATTCACTTCAAATTTTGGCTCAAGGCCTGCAGTTTAGGGGTAAGTCGATTACATTGACCTGGTGCTTAACTGATACTTCTTTTTATCGATCCCGAAAGGGTGAAAGGCAAAGTCGACCTCAGCAGAATTTGAACTCAGAACGTAAAGATGGACGAAATGCCGCTAAACATTTACCCTTGCGTGGTAACGATTCTGCCTGCTCGTCGCCTTAAAATGTTTCATAATATTAGAAAATAATTGGAATTAATACAGCCCAGGAAACGGTCCACCAACGTCATATTATTATTTTCTAATCTAGGAACAAGGCCCGAAAGTTTTGGAGAGGCAGCCTGTCGATTAGATCGACCCCAGTACGCAACTGGTACTTAATTTATTGACCCCGAAGGGATGTAAGGCAGAGTCGTCTTTACTAACGTCATATTATTATGAAGCAGCGAAGGCGGTGAGCTGGCAGAGTTGTTAACACGTTGGACGAAATGCTTAGCGGTATTTCGCCCGTCGCTACGTTCTGAATTCAGATTCTGCCGAGGTTGATTTTGCCTTTCATCCTTTCGGGGTTAATAGATTAAGTACCAGTGAAACACTGGGGTCGATGTAATTGATTAATCCCCTCCCACGAAATTTGAGGCCTTGTGCCTACAGTAGAAAGTACAAGGCGACGAGCTAACAAAATCATTAGCACACGAATAAAATGCTTTAAAAAACGTTTGCACTCGCGCGCGTGTTTGTGTAGATATTTTCATAGATGTACGTAATGATCAAGCGGATTATCTACTTTTATGATATTGGTTTCAAACTTTTACATAAGTCCAGCAATTTCGAGGGAAGAGGTGAAACAGTGTTTAATCGGTACTTATTTTATTGACCCCGAAAAGATAAAAGACAAGGTCGCCCTCCGCATAATTTGAACTCAGAACGTAAATTTGGGAAAAGTTCTGCTAAGCTTTCTGCTCCGTGCGGCAACGAATTCTGCTCGCTCACCGCCTTTCATCTATTTTATGATACTGAAACGTTGATGTAACAGTAATACACTGAGGTCTTATTCAATCACCTACTTCATTCTACATTTATAAATAATATTATTTATATCACTATTCCAGTAATAGACCTATAGTAGCAACACATCTTTTTTTTTTCATACATTTAGTCATTAAGATTCTTTAAACTCAGATTCAATCAACCTGCATTATTTAATTCAAGTTTTGCTTTGCATCCTTTCGGGGTCGATATAAAAAGTAACAGTTGTATATTAGGGGCGATGTAAGCTACTTTTGCTGTCCTTGTTTCAGAATTAGAAACCATTATTTTATTAAATACTCGCCGAGTACAACGTTACCTTTCATTATTTCGGAACCGATAAACAAATTAATTAGCTCTCCCTGCCCCCATTCCGAAATTGCTGACTTAATCCCAAAATTACAACTTCTTTCATTTAATATGTAACACTTGAAAAAAATGCGGTGAGGCGGCAGTGTCGTTACCGCACCGGACAACATGCTTAGCGGTATTTATTCCGACTTAACTGTTCTAATCGCAAATGATGCCGAGTCGATCGTGATTTTTATCCTATTTTATCGGAGTCTTTGAAATAGCTACCAGCCAAGCACTGGGGGTCGATGTAATTGACATAGCCCCAACCCGGAAATTGCTGGCCTTGTGCCAAAATCTAAAACTAATATGTAGCTGAAGAATCCATGCATTTCTACTCAGGGGTTTTCTGCATGAAGTACATGCAAGACTGATTAGACTATATATATATAGCAATGAATGAATGTGCATGCTAGGCAATGCACCAGCTAGTCTGATTCTAGTTGTTCGAATATAGCCACGCCAGAACAGCTATTATTTCATTTATAGCAACGAATAAAAGTGAATGAACAACAGCAATATTAATATTTCATAAGCTTTCCGTTATTTACTTCCAGCTGATATTACATTTTGTTATGATTTCTCCATGACAGATAAACTAATACAGAATTTAGTGCGCTGCATGACTTTCTTAGCTTGCTTTCAAATCAGAACAATTCTGAATCACGAAATTCATTAACCGCCTCCTCTGAAAGACTGGAAAAAAATATATAGAAAGACACAAACAGATAGATAGACTGAGTGCATGAGTGTGTGAACGAGTGAAAGAATTTGTACTAGATAACGACTAGATACGTTTTAGAAATATTCTAAAATTAATATTTCAAAAATAGTTAGAAATAATTTTGGTGGGAGCGTATTCTGCGTCAAATCGGCTCCAGTAGAAAATGTGTAATTATTAAAAAAACCCGAGTGAGATGAAAGGAAAAGTCAATTTTGTCTGTATTTGATTTCGGAATGAATGAGACGTGGAGTCTAAGATTTTTAAACCAAGGCTCTGTCGGTTTTGCCAGTCACTTTCTTTGGTGCATCTACATGAGACATCGAGAGAATTGTTTCAAAATATTAACGAAGCTGTATGAAATCACCCAACATGCTAAATAATGATAGTTACATTTTACTCAAACCATACACAGCAACTTTGAGACGATAAGGGCACATGAGCATAATATTCGTAGAAAACTCTGGAAAGCGGTGTTGGTCCTGGCTAAAATGTTGATCATAAGTCTAGGCGATTAGAACTGACTTGTAGATAAACAGCAACGATGACGACTACGACGAAATCAGAACATACGATCTGAAGTAGAAACCTGCACTCTTCTATTGAACCTGGTAAAATTGCACCCAAAATAAAATTTCATTACATCATACTTTACTACCTTAAAGAATGGAAACATTAAATTATATAATCTCTGCGGCGAGCTGGCAGAAACGTTAGCAGGCCGGGCGAAATGCGCAGCCGTATTTCGTCTGTCGTTACGTTCCGAGTTCAAATTCCGCCGAGGTTGACTTTGCCTTTCATCCTTTCGGGGTCGATAAATAAAGTACCAGTTACGCACTGGGGTCGATATAATCGACTTAATGCGTTTGTCTGTCCTTGTTTGTCCCCTCTATGTTTAGCCCCTTGTGGGTAGTAAAGAAATATATATAATCTCTGTGCAAAAAAAAAAAGATGGTAAACAGCTGATGGGATTTTTATCATACAGAGAACTGAGGGTGATACAACTATAACTTTTGATGGCTTTTATAATTTTAAAATCAATAATATGCCAATCAGATATCGAGGTAGACTTCTCATTCTGTGTCTCTGGCTTATACTTCTGATCCAGAGATCCAACCTGTCACACTGTGTCACATTGTGTCACTGTATCACACTGTGTCACTGCATTAATATGACTTTACGATTATTTTAACAATACTCTTGTCTGTGAACTATTCAATCGCTTGCACTATTAATTTCAAGAGTTGGAGTTCATTAAACAGCCAGATGTGGTGCTTATTTCTAAGCTCTATTCAGGCGTGTTTACAATAGTACCACACTTTGGTCACGAGCATTACAGTCACAATCATCTCGTTTGTTTTTCAGGAATATGGGGTATTTAGGACAACAGCAATCACCAATATGTTTCGTCACTTATTATAGAGAAGACGAAGGATGATCTATGAGAGACGGCATCTTTGTGAGGAAGTGGTGAAGCTGGTGTAATCTTTTCCAGACGTATTAATAGTTTCTGAATCAGGCACAAGGCCAGCAATTTTTAGAGGACGGAGATAAGTCGATACGATCGATCCCAGTTCTTGAGTGGAAACTTAGTTTATTAGTTTTAGAAAGAGCAAAGGAGACACCGAACTGAGTGGGAGCTGAATTCAAAATGTAAAGAGCCGGAACAATTACCGCATGACATTCTTTCCGACGCTCAAACGATTTTTTCCAGCTCTCCACCCTTTCCAAGTGTATTAACACTTTCTGCAATAAGAACAGAGCTTGAAATGTTGGGGGAATGGGACTTCATCGACTCTAGTGCTTGGACTGGAAAGTTCTTTTATCGACTTCGAAAGGATGCAAAGCAAAGGTGACCTCGGTGGAATTTTAACTCGAGCCGTAAAGACGGACGAAATACCGTGAAGCATTTCGTCCGACGTACAAACGATCGTGCCACTTAGCTGCCTATTTCGAAAGGTACTAATGAAAGCATTTGCATCGTGAAAGACAACGTATGAATTTAGATAGAATATACAAATTCTTTAATTCAATATCTATTTTATTTATACAAATGTTCACGGTGGTATGTATGTGAAAACTTCGACTATGGGGCATGAATGACGATATTAAATATCCTTTTTATAGCTAATTAATGACATGTTGGTTGATTGAACCCGTGAATCTGGTGGTTGAAAGATATACTGTAATATTTACATATAACAGTTATATACACTTATCTTTTAAATTTTTAGTTTACAGTGAATAAATTTGGCATTTCAGAGCAAGTGCAGTTGTATTTTTCAAGCATAACAGACAGTAACTAGCTTAGTTGTGTCTTTCACGTCAATCCCATTACGCAGGACTTTGATCCTAGAACTGAGCTACTGAAACACTCCATGTGTGTATGTGTGTGTGTGTATGAGAGAGAGAGAGAGAGAGAGAGAGAGAGAGACAGGCAGACAGAGAGAGAGAGAGAGCATGTACATGTGTGTGCAAGACTGTCGCTGGAAACGGAGTCTTGTAATACCGCGTGGCGTCATATTACATTTGAAAGTAACTTAATCATTTGATAGATAAAGATTGATAAAATACATTTTATGGTTCAAATAAGCAACTAAAAACTAAAGAAGACGGCACCACAGTATGTCTGCAGTTCAAGGGACAACTCGATTCGTCTAAATGGAAGTTCTATAGTCAAAGAGGTACTGGAACAAGTAAGAATACTTGCAAAATATAATATTTATATGTGATATATGAAATAATCGCTATAACAAATACTTCTTAACTTAATATTAATTTATGGAGATAATTAGGTTATTCAATTATGATCTAATATTATAAAGATGAAAATTTGTTTTGTTCTCTACTTGGAATTAAAAACAAATATTTCGCGTAGTTAAAATATGGAGAATGTTAAAATTGTACAAAAATCTCATTATATATGTTTTTCTCTTACATGCATAATGGAAATTATTTAAATGAATGTACTCTTAATAAATTATTATGCAATGTTTGAGGTTTAAATTAGACTATCTTTTAAATTTATGTC
>NC_043004.1:13939659-13972159 GCF_006345805.1 Octopus sinensis
ACCACCACCATAACCAGCATCACTACCGCCCTCACTATCACCACTCTCACCACTCTCGCCACCACCGCCACCACCTCCACCACCAATGTCAAAGACATTAACAGTTGTAACACTAAAGAGAGTTAGCAGTATAACGATTCAGTTAAAACAAGAGGATCTTTTGCTGACGCTGCTCGAATCACAGAAGGAGTTCAGCTGCAAAGGGGAAAGCGTAAAGAAGAAAATTCATTCCTAAAACGAAGCGAATCTAGAGTAAACATAGTGGCACTCAGCCATGTCATCGAACAGCAGGGTTGGCAGGTAAACATATGAAGACGAAGGCGGGTAGATAGTTCTCTGAAGCCCCGTAGGGTAAGAAAAAGCGAAATCGTCTCGCAAGGGAAGTAATTTCGCAGAACTGATGTTAAATTTGTTCCTGAATTCGAATCGGGAAAGCACTCAATTGCCCAATTTAAATTCGTTCGTTATATATGGAAAAGCGAGTTGCAAATGTTGGTTGCTAGATGTGGCACCAGAGATAAATATCTGATGTCGATTGTTTACCTGATGCCAAAAATTGTGTAATCTTGAAGGATCACCAAATGCGCTAAGAAAACTGAACGGCACAGGGAGGGAACTGTCTTTGTTTTTTTTTATAAATCCAAACGAACCAAGAGGACATAGAAGTTATCTCCGAAATATTCGATCTGCCAAATGGAATCAGTTAAATGGTAAGGGTAGAGGGGATGAGGCCAATGTTCACATGTTTGGTACCAGAAATCAAGTAATTTTAAGGATTTTCTGATTGTAGCACCGATGAAGTGATAGACCCGTCTCCACACTACTACCCACCTCTCAACACTGATAAACAAGGACGCTAACAACGGTATGCAGTCACAATAACATGAATAAGAAAACACCGACTGCATTATGGTAACATCAACAGCAGCTGCGAAAGCAGGGCCAATAGTAACAGCAACAAAAGTAAGAACACTACAGAAAACATCGCAATAAAAAGAGTAGCAACATAAACCCTCGTTCCTAATAAAGCTTCACATGACATAAGCACTCCGCATTTCATATCATTCAGATAAATCCTGGAATGAGAGTAACAAAGATAGAAAATAGAAAAAAATCTCTCCTTCCTCCAAACTAACTAGGGTCCTTCGCTGCAATTTTCATACTGCCTCGTTCTATGTATTATAGAACAACTAAAAACATATATGTAGAGGCGCAATGGCCCAGTAGTCGGAGGATCGCGGTTTCGATTCCCAGACCGGGAGCTGTTTGTTTTTATTGAGCGAAAACCTAAAAGCTCCACGAGGCACCGGCAGGGGGAAGGGGGCGAGCCCTGTTGTACTCTTTCGCCACAACTTTTTTTCAATCTCTCTTCCTGTTTTTTGAGTAATGCTGCGATGGACTGGCGTCCCGTCCAGCTGGGGGTGGGGAACACATGTGCCACAGAAAACGGGAAACCGAGCCAATGAACCTGGCTAGACTTGAAAAGGGCGAAGTTTATCGTTTAAAAACATATAAGCAGCAGCAGACCGACTTATTTTCCCGCCTTGACATCACTTTTGAAAACCAGGTATACGGATCTCTATGCCCTATTCCAAACAATAGAGGAACTATCTCATATCGCATTTCTCCCAGGATTACTTCCTTTATTTTGAGAGAACAAGAAAAGCTCCTGTGCTTTTAAAGATGGAGATAATTTCCTCTGCGCTTGGTCTGGGACTGCAGTTAATTATATATTTTCCTTCGCGAATATTCCGCTTTGATGTAGTTGCTAGTCTTCGCTTTGGCATACTTAGTTACTCTCCCGCACAGCTAGTAACGCTAGCGAAAGAATCTCAAACAATTTCAGTCTTGTTAATCGAAAGAACAAATTTACTCATGAACGCATTTGCTTTAATTTTGCGAAATTTATATTTATGTGTGTGTGTATTTTTCTCCTTTTGATAACAGTATCATTCAAATTCTTAGAAGTAACGTTGTTATACTTTGGCAACAAATATTCTTTGTACACTGCTCAGCTCCTATATCAAGGTTCTGTTTATTCGCCTTTATGTCATGTTATATTTGTTTTTGGTATAATTATACTTATGTTCACTTTTTCAGATGGTATTCTTCTGACAAGAGGTCATTACATGTCAGAAAATATAATTAAATCATCGCCTTAAACAAGAGATCTTGTGTCTCCCTTAACGTAGAGCAGACCAGCCATGTACTCAGGAGGTTACATGTCGAAAATTATCTTAGAGGAGATATTCTTCATTTAATGTCACTAGGAAACAATTTCAAAATTCTCAAAGCTGGGCTAAGATATATCAGCTCACAGCAATAGTCAATGATGACGCCGCCACCGCCGCTGACGAAGACGATGATGATGATTATAATAATAGTGATCCTTTCTACTAAAGGCACAATGCATGACATTTTGGGAGAAGGGTCTAGTCGATTACATCGACATCAGTGTTTCACTGGAACTTAATTTATCGACTCCAACAGGATGAAAGGCAAAGTCGACTACGGAAGAATTTGAAATAAGAACGTAGCGGCAGACGAAATACCGCTAGGCATTTCGTTCAGCGAGCTAAGATTCAGACAGCTTGCCGTCTTAATAATAATAATAATAATAATAATAATAATAATAATAATAATAATAATGATAATAATAATAATAATAATTTCTAATGAAAGCACAATTTGGGGAAAGGGATTAAGTCGATGTAATCGACTCCAGTGAGTAACTGGTACTCGAAGGATGAAAGTTAAAGTCGACCACAGTGGAATTTGAACTCAGAACGTAGCGGTAGAGGAAATACCGCTTAGCATTTGTTCCAACACACCAACCATTCTGTCAGCTTGCCACTTTGATAATAATAATAATAATAATATAATAATAATAATAATAATAAATTTCTTTTTTCTTTTTTCCCTATATTTTAGTTTCTTCTCTTTTCTTTCTTTCTCTCTTTCCCTTTTTTCTATCACATAACTTTGTAAATGAACAGTCAGGTGTGTTTATTTTGATGACCTACCAATGCATACCGTGAGTCTCTTTGCGCTAGGTGTCGAGAAGGCACACGGCAAGAAACGGTAGCAAAATTGAAAGAAGATAATAATAATGGTAGTTGTAATAATGATAATTATTGTAATGCCGATAAAAAAAGGGCCATAGAATGGAATGGAAAATAGGTAACATTTGAAACTGCATAGTTAATCCTTAAAGCACAAGTCACAGTACTTTGAACATGCGGCGTAAATTCTGTTGTAATTTTATATTTTGAATCACCGGTATGTAGATTTCATACTAAACAAAAAATGAAAGCAGTAACAACGAAGTCAGCGATCGCAGCCATCTTGCACGCAGAGAATAAAAAAAAAATGATAGAGCGGAGCATTTTACTCATTGTTCATTGGAAAGAGTGTGAATATAAATATATAATTGGGAAAGAAGTGATGGGTGGTACGAACATCAGCTTAATATCGTGAAAGAAAATGTGGTCGTTATGTTGTTGAGGGATTACAACCTTCATTGACTGAGGAAAGACGACCAGGCATTGTTGTCGTTAATGAGAGAGAAAGACATTGCACAGTAATTGATATAGTAATATTTCTGAGTAACAAAAGAATGTGTGAGCACGTGAGGACGAATAAAAAAAATATTGGAAATTACAAAGATCAGCAAAAAGTTGCAAAAATGGTGAACAAGAAACAAATGATTAATTTTTGCCGATAGTGGAACTCATGTTTGGTAAAGTGATCAAAGGAATAACCTCAATGTTGGAGAAGACTAATACTGAAATTCGAACAGAAATATTAGATTATCATGAACCTCAAGACACCTAAGTAAAAATATTGTGCTCATGAAATAAATCATCAGTTCCCTTGGTTGCTACCGATAACACTCCTGTGGTGTAAAAAAACCTCACAAGATATGTAATCGACATGTATAACTACTACCACTACCACCACCACCACCACCACCACCACCACCACCACCGCCGCCAAAAAAATCACCACCACCACCACCACCATCACCACCACCACTACTACTACTACTACTACTACTACTACTACTACTGCTACTACTACTATTACTACTACTACTACTACTGCTGATGCTGCTGCTGCTGCTGCCGCCGCCGCCATTATATTGTATTATAAGCACAATGTCTAAAGTTATCGGTAAGTGGATATTCGGTTACATCGGCTTAGTAGACATTAATCATTTTGTCCGGCGTGCTAAGGATTCTGCCAGCTCTCCGTCTTGATCATGATGGTGATACTACTACTACTACTACTACTACTTATTTTATCGGCTCGGAAAGGATAAAAAGCAAACTCGACCACATAGGAATTGAACTCGCAATGTAAAAATCTAGAAGAAATAACGAAAAGCTATCTCCAGGTCGCCGCCTACAAGATTTTAATAATGATTAAAGCTAAGTGCTTTACAACATATGTGTAACTTTAGAATTCTTCAATTTTTTTTCAATTATGGTAACGAGATTCTAGAATTAAAATACAAGAAGTCACAGAAATGATTGAAATGCAGCATTAACTTCCTTACTTTTAGGAAATTCTAAATCACCACGCCTACGTCTTTTCCAGGCAAGATGTCTAACCTTCTATATTGTCAATTGAAATATGATGGGTTTTGTTTTTTTATGGTTTCAGAAAATATTTTTTATTGTGTTTTCAAATATCTTTTGTAGCACAGGAGGCCCTCATTTATCTTTTGCGAGACAATGGATGTAAATATAGAATCAATGCATAATTATCTAAATGGATGCATTTACGATCGTAATATATATCTCCAGCTAAAAAAAGCTAAGCTGAAACTAAGCACACACACAGACACGCGCGCGCCCGCGCAAGCAGACACATAATATACACACATATACACAGATGAATACACAGGCACATAGATGCGTGAGCGTATGCATACACACATAACGCACATATGCACTCGCGCGCGCGCATGCAGATACACGTACACAAAAATGCAGACATGTACGGAAACGCACGCACGCACGCGTACACACACATGCGCGAATGCAGACACACATACACACATATGCCGATATTCGCACACTTACACATACACACAGATATAAACACGCAAGTGTGAAGACACATATACACACATATTCACATATACCCCCCACACATTCTTTTATTTTGTTATTCTTTTACTTGTGCCAATCATTTGACTGCGGCCATGCTAGAGCACCACCTTGCAGGGTATAAACCGAACAAATCGACCTCAGGACTTCGTTTTTAAACGAAGTATTTATTATTGTTTTGTTACAGGTGCCATTGTAAGATATATTTTCCTCCACCCATAGATACCTGTAACATTCCTCATCAGATACAGGGGAAAGAGTCAAATCCTTAATGGAGATGTCAATAGTCTGGTTTATAGTTTTCCCTCTTTCCACAACCATGTAACAACATTTATCATGGCCAAACTCCAACCCTACATCTTTTAAGAATGTCGTAATTAGGTCACGGCTCTTTTTCATCTCATGCATATTCTTGGAATAAAGTTTTAAGTCATCCACGAACAAACTGTCCTTTTGGTATTTCTTTGTGAACCAGTGAGATATCCTTCACACTTCCTTAACATGAATGACAAGGGATTTACAGAAAGTATAAACAACATCACAGAGAGGCTGTCTCCTTGGAATATGCCTTTGCGATATTGTATTCTATCGGTGATAATACAGTCGCTCTTTGTGTTTAATTTCAAGATGGTGGCCACGATGAATTCAGATTAGCTTTGGCTTTGATTATGCTCACTGGAACTTTAGCAAATTGAAGGGCTTCAAGCATCTATGAGTGGGGAACAGAGCCAAAGGCTTTCTTATAGTATAGCAACATTGAAACTAGGTTTCTCCTATGCTCTCGCACCTCTGACATCACAGTTTGTTGATTAACAATTGCTCGCCACATCCCCAGACTCCCTCATTCTCAGCTGCTTGTTCTGCTGTGACAATGTTATTGGTTTCACAATGGTCTTGGAGGAAGAGGTTTAAACATGCTGTATATGTCTTATATATTAAGTTCTGGCATGCAATTGGCTGTTAGTTTTTTGCCATGTGGGTGGTTCTGCATTTGGGAAACAATTTTGTCTCTGCCAGGGCTAACCAGTGTGGTATGCTACTGTTCCCGATGAAAGCTTGCTGGTACAGATTGATAAGATATAGTCGGTAGAATGTTAGCTTCTTGTTCCAAGTCTCTTCCAGGTGCTTTTCCATCCTGGAGTTTCTTGATCTCAGTTGCAAGAGTTTCACCATCAACGTTATATGTCTTGGATGTAACGCAGGAGAAATAGCCTTTCGGATTTCTTCCATCAACAGAGCATCTTGGTTAAATTCCTTCTCTTCGATCCGGATTTTCCTCCAGAAAGAGTCTATGTCTTCTCACGAAGGAGGTTCCGTGATATTTATCGTTCATCCTCTCATGTCTCTGTATACTTCTGCCTGGTTGCGGTTAAATTTATTGTTTAATTTTCTTCTCTCGGTTATTCTCTTCTCATGTCGGAGTCTTTCACTGACAGCTTTTAGCTCCTGCTTTAGTGTAATCAGTTTGCAAGTGAGCGTTCCTTTTTTGCTGTCTCCAAACGTCATTTCTTACTTCTTTACTGCCCACAAAAGGCTACACACCGAGGGGACAAACAAGGACAGACAAACGATTTTCGTATTAATGTGGTCAAATTCTTGTAGTGGTCAATGCTCTTAAGTGAAAAGCCAGATGTTTTTGCATTTCCAGGTCTTGTTCTTTTGTATTCATTAAAAAAAAGTTGTATGAATGTGCTCATCTTTTTTTTATTGAAATTCTAGATATTTTCGAAAGAGTGATTTTTGAGTTCACTATACACTCACACAACAGTTACACACGCACACATATATATATGTATATATATATATATATATATATATATATATATATATATATATATATATATACATATATACACGCATATATATAAACACACACACTCAGAGACATCTATATATGCAGCTGTTCAAAGTTGTGAACACATAGACACACCACATATACATAAGCACACATGATGTTTATATATATATATATATTTATAATATATATATATATGTATCCATATATGTATGTATATTTATATATATATATGTATATGCAGATTTGTGTATATGTACACATACATACATATGTGCGTGCATATATATATATATATAAACATACACATGCATATATATATTATATATATATATATATATATATATATGTATATATATACCTTGAATAATATATCATTTGAATACTTGAATACTGATTGCTGTCAGACATAAATGCCAGATGTTGAGGGCATTTTCAGATTATATACATATTCCATATAGCTAAAAATTTCATTTCTTTAATTGTATATCTATAATGTTTGTACATCAAATGAAATTTTCAAAAAATTCAAGAACTATGAGCTAGGTATTCAATAAATTTATTACAGTTTCTTCCTATAACTCATAACGTTGTCTTAAAATTTTGACACAAGAGCTGAAGGGCCCAAGTCGACTTCAATGTTCAACTGGTAATTATTTTATCAGCTTCGAAAGGATGAAAGGCAAAGTCGACCCTGGTAACATTTGAACCGAGAACGTAAAGACGGACGAAATGCCACTAAGCATTTTCCCCGGTGTGCTAACGATTCTGACATCTATTCACAGTAAAGAAAAGTGTAATCTTCTTCCAAGAGAAAAGGAAGAGTTAAATAAATCTGATGTGATACTGGTGATTGTGTTTGGATTTTGATTTAGAAGGGAACGTAAGTCGCTTACTTGAGGATAAAACTGAACCTGAGTGAATTCAAGCTAAATATATTGTTTGCATGTTTCGTCGTTGGCATTTTACCGCAGGCCGATAATTTATTTGGTTTCTTCTTGACCACTCCTTCCTCTCTGTCCGTGTTTATGCCTCTCATGACGAAGGTCGATTCTTGCATGGGAGTGTGTGTTGCAAAGTTCACAATGGATCTGTGGTGGAGGCTTTGGTTGTTGTAGCCGCCATTTTCTTACTTGTCGTTTCTTTTCCACTTTCCTTTGTCGTTCAGCTTCCGAATGATGCCGAGGTCCATTCCTAGAGACAATGGGTAACCATGTACTCTCGCTCCTCTCAGTCACGGTCGGGTCGTCGGCGACTAAACCGGCTCCCCTCTTGGTTCAGATTCCTGGAACTTGGAGGAATGTGTGAGGGCACCCATCAGAACTAAAAACAAGATCTGTTCAAACAAGGGCACAGGGGCGCTGTCCTTGTCCCTCACCATGTCAAACTAAGACACCAACGATGGTTCAAACGGAGGAAACTAGATCTCCGAACTCAATGATTGATCCTAGCGGTAGAGGACAATGCCAGACGGACTGGTTATGCATGTTTATGATGGAACTAGCATAAAATTCTCGAAAGAAGACGTTAAAATATTTTATGATATTTTATTGCGAAAATAGAAACAATACGTCGTATAGTGCCAGGAATTACGAAACTGCTACGTAGTTGCTCGACTTACTAACATTAGCAACAGCATGTCTTTTATATCATACTCCAGTTGTGTAAAATTATCTTAAATACATTATGAATGAAATGTCACGATTCGTGCGTCTTTGACTGTAAGATTTATTCAACCATTGTCAATCACTCGTTAAACAATTACAAGAACAACAACAGCATCACTAAGGTGGTCCTTTTTCAATTAATTCTTACGAAAGGAACAAACCTGTTAGGAGCACTGGCGTACCTTTTCTGAAAATATACTTTTGACATAAACTACACATCTTGAATACATAATTAAAGTTTCCCATTTCAAGCTATTATGAAGTATAAAAGATATCAAACCTTTAAATAATATCATAAACACCAATATATCTGATTATAATTATCATTATAGTAAATCAAATAAATTCATTATCGCAAATATGTACATACAAATATGTATATACAGATGTGGGTATGCGAATGGAAGCATGTGTGTAAGAAAAAACTTACCTATTTACTTTCGTCTTGGTCCCCAAATCATTAGCTATAAAGTAACCTTCATTACTCACCACCATAGCAACCTGAATAAGATAATTTATGAACCTCGACACACGCGCGCACACGCATGACGAAGATAATGACAAAGAGAAAATCCCTCGCTGGCCATTGCCCATGCAAAATTCCGAAAATGAAGTTATTGCAGAGAGCAGTTGGCTTCACCGGATTGGATATTGATATACCAATATGTTAGAGCAGCGGATTCAGTACAGTGAGAGTCTTTAGTTCGATTATTGTCACGAAGTATATCATCAAGAATATTTATACGTACTTATGTACATGAAGGTGAACACACGTTTTGTGTAGGAACGACTCATTTATTTTCACGACTAGTGTTACTCGTGTTGTGAATGATATTATGATAATGCAAATTGCTTTGTTGATACGGTTCTATATTTAAGAGATGAGGAATTATATACGTTATTTACATTATTTAGATTTGACGGATATTTGTCCTCATCTTTGTTGTTACCACGTTTCGGATGATATACCCTCCAGCCTTCATCAGGTGTCTTAGGGAAATTTCGAACCTGGGTTCTCATTCTTAAGACATTTTTCGATGTTGTTTTTGAGGGGTATTTACTGTCTTCCAGGTCGCTTCACTACATAGTGCAGTCAGTCATAGGCAAATTGCTGCCTGTGGGGATTTCTGAATGGCACGCTAACGAAAATTATCCAACGTTTTTACTAGTGTGACCCGTTTGATGATGAGCCATATTTCATGCGGCCCACTTATCGGAAACGTTTGCCCATACGTGACGTAGAATCTTTTTGGACGTGTACAATACTGACGTACATACAAAAATAATTAAAACTAGATATTTTTTGTGAATACTTTTCGGTCTTGACTGCTAAGAAATATGCTCGAGCGTCTTCAATGAAGGTCGTTAAGGCATTAGTAATATGACCTTTGCATTACTGGGCAGTAACGAGAAATTAGAATGTCATTCGGACTATAAAATCCAGTTGTTATTGAAGAGTTGTTGTTACTAGGTCAAGTTTACCATTTACTCTTTCACTTGTTTCAGTCATTTGACTGCGGCCATGCTGTCGCACCGCCTTTAGTAGAGCAAATCGACCCCAGGACTTATTCTTTGGAAGCCTAGTAATTATTCTATCGGTATTTTATGCCGAACCGCTAAGTTATGGGGATTAAACACAGCAGCATCGATTGTCAAATAATGTTGGTGGTGGGACAAACACAGACACACAAACACACACATACATATACATATACATATATACGATGGGCTTCTTTCAGTTTCCGTCTACCAAATCCATTCACAAGGCTTTGTTTGGCCCGAGGCTATATAGAAGACACTTGCCCAAGGTGCCACGCAGTGGAACTGAACCCGGAACCACTGGTTGGTAAGCAAGCTACTTACCACACAGCTACTCCTACGCCTATATTTCCCAAATTAATTAGATTAACATTTCGGAATTAAAGTTCGAATAAATTGTGACACTAATCTTTACTTTGATATTGATATGTTGGTTGTCATAATTATTTTTTAGATGAAGGTCAATTCCGATCACACTTGCAAAGCCTGTGCAGTATGATATTTTATGTGTGACCACCCCGTTTTTTTTCCTTAGAGTATAACGTAACAATGAATACAGCATCTGTTGAATGCTTTCCTTTATGGTGCAGTATGTGGTGTGATGGAGAATTTTGTATTCATTTTTAGAAGCGCTTGTGATGTAGAATTACCCATATTGGATGAAGTGTTTTTCAGTTTTCTACTTATGTTCAAACTGACGTTCCTACATAATGTTATAAATACATAGGTGAATGAGGAATTGTGTGTGACTTCATGTCTCTACTATATTCATCTGAAATGCTTTATCTCCTTCCATTTAGTGAGATTCGGGAAAAAAACATTTACGTGTGTTGAGAAATGCATTTACGCATCTTGCTGCCATTTGGTTGTGAACATTTACAATATTCTGAAATAAATTCGGAACACTTATATCAATTTTCTTTGAAATAATCCAAGGAGACAATAGATTTTAGAAGTAAAAGATTAGAATTAGGTTTTTGCATAAGATAATCAAAATGCGATGGCATCCACTTTGTTTATATTTTCATTTTAGACAATTCTTAACATTCTAACGAAAGTTGAACACGATAGGATTAAAATTTGTTCAAATGTCGCTATTTCTAGCATTTGTAGGTATGTTCCATAATCTGAATGGATGAATTCAACGTAAAGAAACTAAAGAGATTTACAGCATAGTAGCACTTACTTGAAATTTAGATGTGTCTTAGAGAAGAATTTACTTGAAGTATTGTGATTTATATCAATTGCTTTGTCTGTGTTTTAAAACTACAGACATAATTATCGAAGCATTCTCAAAACCTTACAACATTCATATAATCATCATCTACTTAGACTAGTCTCATTCAACTCACGAACTTAGTGATGGAAACTAAGTATTGTTTAGATAATTCTTTTAATGACTCTATTAACTACAATGATAAAACTCTCTTCCTCTTCTTATCAGCTAGTAGTATGCTGCATATAAGTGTTAAGAATTAATATTTAAGTAATCTGATCTTTTGCAGAATCTCATAGAGTCTCCATCATCAGCTGCTTTTTAAGACGCAAAATTCGTCGAAGAGCAAGATAAATAAATGAATACATAAACAAAATAGTGTAACAAATAAATAGAAATTTACGCTAGCAAAATTATTGAGAAATACATATTATAGAGCCAGCATAGAGAAATACCAGTGTAAACAAAACAAGCAAAATGTGTACTTCTGTTGTAGATCTTGCTGATCTGTATTGATTTCTCATATAAAGTAATATTAGTGATCAAAAACATACAAAAACCTATGTTGTTCTTCCTTTATATATATTTATATATATATATATATATATATATATAATATATATATATATATGTGTGTGTGTGTGTGTGTGTGTGTGTGTGTGTGTGTCTGTGTCTGTGTCTGTGTTTGTGTATGTGTTTGTGTGTGTGTAGTTTACTGTTTTGTGTAGGTAAGATCAACAAATAAGTATTCCATCCAGTGAGAGATAAATATCCTTTAATGTGCACTGTAATAAAATATGAGCTTAAGAGCCACCAATGGTTTCTTGCTAATAGGACACGATGTTAGCCAGAGATTTTTCTTGTTTGTAGCAAAAGTAAGCATTCATATTTCATTTGGCAAACTCGAGAACACCACCCCCTCTGGATTCAACAGTAGTCTCACAGAATTGGTCTCCGTTGAATTACTGTAAATCCTCGAGTATAATCCGCATTTCCCCCCAAAATTTAAAGGTCAAAATCCATAGTGCGTATTATATAGGAGATTAAAAATGAAAATTATTTTCTAAGCAATGTTTATTCAGAAGCATTTTGTGATGTCGAGCGCGAAAATGCCTTAAATCATCCATAACTTGCAGTAAGCAACATTTATTAAACGTTATTACTGTTATTTCTTTATTTTCTGCAAACAAAATGCACAAAAAATGTTACACGTTTACCTTATGTTATATATACAATAATAATATGGTACGTTACCGTATACATTTTTTACAAACCAAGGACGTTATATAGACCTTCTTGCCTCAAGTTAGAGAAGGGGTGCGTATTATACTCAAGGTTTAGGTTTTTCAGAGGTACAGCTCCCTAAAAGTCCCCTGCGTATTATACTCAAGGGCGGACTATACTCCAGGATTTACGATATTCTGTAACAATTAGTTTAATTATGATTTCTACTGGGCGTTACTCTAACTTTCCGTTATTTTTCCGTTTTTATTCACTCTTATTCTTCCCATTTTACTTTTTACATCAGCAGTTTCCTCGGTTTTTTTCTCTCTCGTGCTTCCTCATAAACCAGATTTTCAAATAGAACAAACCACTTACTCAGAGCCCGAAAGTCACTTGGAGACACTGTTTTGCTTACACACACACACACATATATATATATATATATAAATATATGTGTAAGCAAAACATATATATATATATATATACTTCTGTGGTACAGAAGTATTTTTGACGTCTATTTTTAGCGATGTAGTTCTTCATGTGGTTCCTTCATGTATATATAATATATATATATATATATATATATATATATATATATATATATATATATATACTAAGCAATAAAGGGTTTAGCAACGAATTGCCTTACCACATACCGAATTTAGAAATAGCAGTCAAAGATTTATAGCTATTTCTTCTACTAAAAAGGGAGATCTCAGTAAAAACAGCAATTGGAAGGCAGACACAAACAGGTAAGAGAGAATGAATTGACGGCAATCTATCATACATTTTTAAGTTATCTACGGACGTACGTTTCGAAATCAAGTTTACATGCCGAAGACTACTTGGTGTAATTGATAATTATTCCAAATTAATTAATTTCACCCTTCATTATTACGGATATATATATATATATATATTATATATATATATATAATATATATATAAAATATTATTAGAGACAAAACCACTATTTGCAAAACAACAAGGAAAGACTTAATCAATACATAAAATTTTAATAAATAGTCAAACAAACCGCCACTACAATCGTTTCTTGTCTTGATCGACAATCTTCAGGTGGACTTCCAATAATTCAGTGTCAAATTATGAATTTCACTTCATAATTTGACACTGAATTATTGGAAGTCCACCTGAAGATTGTCGATCAAGACAAGAAACGATTGTAGTGGCGGTTTTTTTGACTATTTATTAAAATTTTATGTATTGATTAAGTCTTTCCTTGTTTGTTTTGCAAAATAGTGGTTTTGTCTCTAATAATATTTTATAATATTTTACTATAAAATCGATTTAATCCTAAATCTGATTTTTTTCCCTGTAAATTTGGATTTATTCCCTAATATTTATTATTATTATTATATATATATATATATATATATATATATATATTATATATATATATAAAGATTGTCAAAAGCAAAAAGTAAATCTTTGTATAAGCTTTGTTGTGTTGAGTACTGGTTATAAGTATTAAAATGCAATTATACATTCTTTGATAATGATAAGAAAATATTAAAAACAGTTTACAAGAAAGTATTTAAGAAAGTATTCAGAACGGGACTACAATAAGTATTATGAGTTCAATTAAAATCAAGTTTGTTTGGTAGGGGATATATTTAAGAATTTACAAAAAATTGGAGAGGAATAACTGACCTGTCTCTCTGACATTTTCTGACAAATCAGAGAATATCAGACTGGTCTAATTTTTTGTAAATTCTTAAATATATCTCTGTGTATATATATATACTACCAAACAAACATGATTTTTATTGAACTCATAATAATTACTGTAGTCCCGTTCTGAATACTTTCTTGAATACTTCCTTGTAAACTGTTTTTAACATTTTCTTATCATTATCAAAGAAAGTATAACTGTATTTTAATACTTTTGTGATAACCAGTACTCAACACAACAATGCTTATACACAGCTTTACCTTTTGCTTTTGACAATCTTTTTCTAAAAAAGTGAAACCGCTTAAGTCAATAAACATCTTTAAAATTGCATTTTCAAAACTTCTTTCATATATATTTTCACTTGTGTGCAACATTACAAATTTACTTTGTTTTATATATATATAAATACATGCGCACACATACACACACACACACACTCACTCTCACACACACACACACACACACACACACACACACACACACATATATTATATATATATATATATATATATATATATATATATACACATACATACATATATATATATAAATATATCTTATATGTATATATTTTATTAATTTTCCTTTACGTGTGTGGCACCTGACTTAAAATGTATGCCCTTGGGTCGATTTCTTCGACTAAAAGATGGTGCTCCGGAATGGCGGCTGTCGAATGACTAAAACAAGTAAAAGAATAAAAGAATATATATATATCGAAAGAGAGAGAAGGAAGAGGATATAGAATATGTGATGGATAAAGATTACATATTTTGATTCTGTGGATTTACAGTTCTGTGTTAAAATAACCGAATAATACAATTTTTAATATGCTGATAATACCGAAAATTTACAGTTTTCTCCAATATCAATTTAGTGATTACTCAACAAAAATGCTTTAACTTATAAATAACCTTCTTAACCAAATACCAACTGCATCTAAATACCTGTGAGAGAGGAAGGGAGACAACTACCACCAACCTTACTGCAACTGTTTCTGCTACGTGTCAGATGAATACAACCATGTCTACTATAGTCATTAGGATTACTGTTGTTGGTGCTCCTACCACTTATCCCCCCCCCCTACTGTTTCTACAACTAATAGCCAGACATGTTTCTGCTACTGATAGGATGATCAAACAATAATCAAAAGGAAACGAAATTTCAGCACTATGTGATTTTGTGAGAACAAAAATGGGAATATCCAGAACTGATATCACGAAAGATTAATTTATTTCATTTTATTATAAATTATTTCCCATTTTATTTCAAAATGGGTAAATTGTCTTGTTTAAAGATCGAAAGCAGTTGCATATTTTTGTTAAAAATGTATAAACGTTCCTTCTTTTATCCTTCATGATAAAATTCTGGAAGAATGTTTTTCTTCCTCTCCCTCCTTCTCTGTCTCTTTATCTGTCTATCTGTCTGTCTATATACCCATCTATCTATCTATCTATCTATCTATCTATCTATCTATCTATCTATCTATCTATCTATCTATCTATCTATCTATCTATCTATCTATCTACCTATCTATCTATCTATCTATCTATCTATCTATCTATCTATCTATCTATAAAGTATATATATATATATATATATATATGATATGTTAGTATGTGTGTGTGTGCGTGTGCGCCTGTATGTATATTCATTCATTTATTCATCATGTTCAAAATCTATGCGAACAGAATTCGCTTGATACACAATACCTCTTACTAAACCAACATCTATGTGATGTTTAACCTGAATAAAATTCTCCTGTACAATAGTAGGGGTTCCTTAAATAAACAGTGGGGCAGCTACAAGTAATCACCAAAATGAATAAATCTCACGCAACCTAAAGTGAAAGTAGGCAACAGATGCTTTATCGCGCATGCGTATTGCCTGAATGTTAAGATTGTATGGTCACCGTTTAACGATGTCAGATATACTCACACGCTGTCATGTGGTTTTAGAGCTATAAGTCAACAACGTTAATAGATCTCGGCTACCTTGAAATAATAATCATATCCTTCTCATATCCTTGTGTCCTTTTAAAATACAAAGGAGTCTGGGTAATATGAGTTCTATCTGTACAATGTCTGAGAGAAAAACGAAATGTCCACGGCTTGAATGTTTTTGATCATAATGTGTCTTCGTCAGGGATGAATAGGGACTAAGGAACAGCTATAACAGCACCAGATATTATATTCCGTACACTATCCTGTAATACATCTAGACAGATCATCCGTAATTCTTCCTTGAATCATTAGGTGTTTCAGGTCTTTTAACAATCAGATAAAATTACCCAGGTGGCCTCATCTTGATGACAGTTAATACTGCTCTAGTTAGCACTTCTTTAAGAACTCACATACCTTGAGCCATAACCCCCAAAAAGTTATTGTGCTCTTTGCACTGCGATGTTAACGGCCCTCTGCATACTGGTCTATGTCAAGCGCAGCATGTTGAAGAGTCTATAAAAGAACTCGCTTGCACTGTCCCAATGGCATCACACCTTAGTTGCTGCCCATTGTTTCGACGTATCTCCTCCAAATCAGTGTCTTGAAGTTGAAACAAATTCACACCAGCGAAAAGGCAATAGCATAATTTCGCTCAGTTAGGTAGAGAAAAGTCATTACTATATCTAGCTTTAACACTTAGCACTTAGAAGCAAAATTACACACACAAAACAGAAAAAAGTAACAGAAATAAAAACAATAACCGACAAATGATAGTATCGTTTGAATACCTGTGATATATATGTCTCGGTTTTAGAGAGAAAGAAATTATCAGCTGATGTAATGTAATTTTCAACCAACACTTCAATATTCATCACACTATTGGTAATTATTCAATATTTCAGTAGTCAAGTGTTCTTGTTTTTATTTTTATTTTTATTTTATATATTTTTATATATTTTTCAAAAATAACCGTTTGAACATTAACAGACTTTGAAGTTGCTGAATTCTATCGGCAATAACAAAATAGCATAGAAATATTTATGAAGTATCATTTTCGTGATCTCGCTATATCGTTAGTCACTTAATTTGCTGTCGTTTGTTTAAAAACGTAGCAATACATTCCTGCATTATACATGTATGTATATATATAGATGCACACACACACACTCACATATATACATATATGTATGTACGTATATATATATATATATATATAATATATATATATATATAATATATATATATATATATATATATACATATGCGTGTGTCTGTGTCTGTGTTCATGCATTTATACTTACGTTTATATGTAAAGTGAGTGTTTGTGCGTATATGTGTGTTTGTGTGTGTACGTATGGGGGAAATGTCACAAGTAGCTGTATAATAGTCAAGAGTAAGTTAATATAGAGTGATAGAAAGAAGAAATGAAAGTAAGAAGGAAAATATTGACAGAAATTTTGAAATATTAGGAAGGCAAGTAAAAGGATACAATATTTCTACATATAATGATGGTGTAATAAACGGCGAAAACTTGGATATATGTATAAATACATGACAGAAAATGTCACGAGTAAACGAGATACTCTAATATTACATTACGGACTGCCCTGTTGAAATCAAGATCAGTAGTTTATATAGAAATATTGGACACCTAAACACTGTCATTATACGTAAAATGTATAGCAGTTTCGCTGGCCATAACTCTGACTTAAATGACAAATTATCTGAAACGTAAGATAAATGCTGAGAGGAGAGAGCTGAGTGTAGTCTAATAGGTTAGAAAGAGGGACAGTGATCTGTAATTTCAAAACTTTTATTTTCGTACAAAATACGAGAAGCTAGAACGCTCCAATTCCCAGCGGTTGACAAACTATTTATTGAAATATAAATGTTATTAGCATAAGGACATTACTCAGCAATAACTAGAATGATAGTGGCAAAGAATTCTAAGTTAAAACAAGTAAACCCAGAATGGCCTAAGTCGTAAAGTTATGAGTTTCTCTTATAAATAAATGCATTTGAAAATCTTTATGCATGTGACATTTTGCAACTTATCGTTCAGTGCTATAAAAGCAATCCGAGAGAACGGTGCACTTATAACCGATACTATGGTAATGTATATTCTTTCATGCTTGTAATGATCTCATGGATGGCATAAATTTCGCAAGTCTCACCTCTAATATAATAGCAGAAATCTTCCGTGTATAATCAAAAATAAATTTATGTTTGCCGGTATGAAAATTATGTTCTATAAACGGAAAGAATCTAATAATCAGGATATGGTTTGTAAATGTTTGCGTATTGTTATTCATAATATCTCAATAGTTGCGAGGATTGTAGATCGACAAAATCTGTTGAACAACAAATAAAATACCTTTGCAATATATGAATGCTCTGGGTTCAAACATCACGGAAGTAACATACAACTATTTTAATTACGGGATCGATAAATGCAATTACCAATCACATGCTACAACCTCTTCAACCTTTTCTCCGCGAAATTAAATTTCATGGTTATTCTAGTAATGATGTTAAATATCAACGAAAAGGAAAAAATCAAAAAAATACCCAGAAAGCCCCAATAGAATTGGTATTTTCTGCCTCAATAAACTTGACAAAATCTCAACAGAAAATAGTTTGAAACATGACATTCCTCAATAAAAGATAAATTTGTATATAAAATTGCTTTCCGCAATTAATGGTAATGAAATTTTGATTGGATATATCTGCTTTCGGCTGTACAAGAGTTAAACAAAATACACTCATTTCTCCCAACAACATGCATTTGAGAAAATGCATTGTGGTATACCCTCCAGTGCTTTACTTTCTTATTTCAATCCCCACACTGATGAACTTTGCTTCTCCTCCTTCAAGGATCGATAAAATAAAGTACTATTTAAGAAGGGAATTCGGTTAATTCGGTCTAACACTCCTCTCAACTGTGTAGTCTTGTGACTAAGTATTTTCAACATCCCATTGCTACATCTCCGAAAGGAATTAAACAGATAATTAAGTACGACACTCATTTCATAACATATTATAAAACCATGTTATCCAACACACATCTATCTATCTATCTATCTATCTATCTATCTATCTATCTATCTATCTATCTATCTATATATCTATCTATCTATCTATCTATCTATCTATCTATCTATCTATCTATCTATCATCTATCTATCTATCTATCTATCTATCTATCTATCTATCTATCTATCTATCTATCTATCTATCTATCTTTCTATCTATCTTTCTGGCTGTCTGTCTGTCTATCTATCTATCTATCTGTCTATATATCTATCTATCTACCAATCTATCTACCTGTCTGTCTGTCTATCTATCTATCTATCTATCTATCTATCTATCTATCTGTCTATCTGTATGTCTGTCAATCTGTCTGTCTGTCTCTCTACCTGTCTGTCTGTCTATCTATCTATTATAAGAATTTATAAACTTCCGACAGAATATGTTTTTGGAACTGAATTTCGAAGTAGATCTAAAAGTCATAGTTTCAAATTTTGGCACAGGGCCAGCAGTTTTTGCGGAGAGGCAGAAATGGATTGTAATTATATCGACCCTAGTACTTGATTCTTTTATTCGTTTCAACAAGAGAATGTTACCATGTTTAGGCACTGCCATATATGTGTATGCGTGTGTGCATGTGTACATATATATATATATATTATATATATATATATATATATATATATATATATATATGTACTTATATATGTTTATATATGTATGTATATATATGTACTTATATATGTTTATATATGTATGTATATATATATGTACATATATATATATATATACACGTATATATGTACATATAAATTTATATATGAACACACACACACACATATGTATATATGTACATATAAATATATATGACCACTTTTTTCAGGAAGTTCTATCCTATTTATGCTATTCAGCAATATTATGCGTTTCAGAATAAAATATTTTCATGTCTTTTTGTTTCAATACATCTCAGCGCTTCTATAAAAGCAAGACTTGTTTGTTTACATATATCGTAATTCATATATATACATATACATATAAATATACACACACACACACACACACACACACACACACACACATATATATATATATATATATATATATATATATATATTCACATATATATATATACACACATATATATATATACATAATACATAAGTACATACATGCATACATACACACACACACATATATATATATATATACATATATAGATAGATAGATATAGATATATATAAAATTTACTTGGAAAAGGATGCGTGGAGTTCGATCATATAATAATATACATAATATATAAATATATGCATATATACATACATATATGTACATACCTACATATATATATATATATATATATATATATATATATATATATATATGCATATATGGGTACAGGACATCAAAAATTCTAATTTTTGGCACAGTGCTAGCAATTTTGAAGGGAGGTGAAAATCGATTACATGGACACCATTACTTGATTGATAATTATTTTATCGACTTCGAAATGATAAAAAGTTAAAAAAAATCAACGTCAGCAGAATTTGAACTCGAGACACAAAGATCTTGAAGAAATATTATCAAGTATTTCGTCAGACATGGAAAGGATTTTTAGATGATAATCCTTTCTAATATTTGTTACAACCTGAGCAATTTTGCGGGGAAGGGAACTGCTTACATAAAATCTAGTGCTCAGTCTTTATTTGTTTTATCGTCCCCCAAATGATGGAAACCAAAATTGAGAATAGCGGAATTTGAACTTGGAAAAGCAAACAGTTGGAAGAAACGCTGTTAAGTATATTATCCAATACCCTAACGATTCTGCCACACTTTTGCCTTTTTGCAGATTATAAATACATCAGAAAATTTAGTTATAATTCTATTCTGTTTTTATTTTTGATCATGTTGGACTTCCCAAGTTATTTCTGAGATGAAATATGAGAAGAGTATTTGATTCTATCCAATATATATATATATATATATATATATATATATATATATATATATATATATATATTTTGTGAAATAGAAAGATGAATAATCTTGTTGCAGATTAATCAAAAGTTTAACCGATACCTTGGTAGCAAAAATCACAGCAGAAGACAGCACGGTTGGAGGTACAACCATATGGTGTTGCAACCATGCGTTGGTGCGGATAATTGAATTTTAATACTATTAGTGAATTGAAGAAATGGAGTTGAACGAAGATTGAACAGAAATCGTTTTATTGCATTCTACACGTGTTTCGAAAGCCACAATTTACCAAATTCCGATTGAATAAGGAGACCATATTGTGTCTTTCTCTTCAGGAAGAAATAGGAAATCCGTTGGAAAAAACAAAAACAGAACAGAGGCGGAGTAAAACAAATCGAACGAGGCTCCTAAGAGCCCATGGCCAAACTCTTAGGAGCTCTTAGGAGCCTCGTTCGATTTGTTTTACTCCGCCTCTGTGCTGTTTTTGTTTTTTCCAACGGATTTCCTATTTCTTCCTGAAGAGAAAGACACAATATGGTCTCCTTATTCAATCGGAATTTGGTAAATTGTGGCTTTCGAAACACGTGTAGAATGCAATAAAACGATTTCTGTTCAATCTTCGTTCAACTCCATTTCTTCAATTCACTAATATATATATATATTATATATATATATATATTATATATATATATATATATATATATATATATATATGGATGTATTTACAAGATTATAATCTTTCTTATCTTTTAATGTTTCAAGTTTCTGAGAATGAAACATTGGTTTAAAATTTTGGCAAGGGGGAGGGTAAATAAACTTGGAGGAGATATAAATCAATTACATTGATCCCAGTGCGCAACTGGTACTTATTTTATTGACCACGAAAGGATGAAAGGCAAAGTTGAAACGGTGGAATTTGAACTCAGAACGTAAAGACAGACGAAGCGCCTCTAAGCATTTTTCCCGACATGTTAACGACTCTACCAGCTTGCCGACTTAACTCTCAGAGAAATACCACCATTATCACCAGCTGGCTCTTGGTTGCTTTTGTTAGAGTCCGTTACATCGCAAGCATTGAACGTGAGTCTACGCTCTAAGCTTAATTTCGTCAATTCCTCATATTTTTAAAATCATCATCGGCGTCACAATTCCTTCTTGAAATAAGCGATAAAAATTCAAAGAAACAAACACACCAAGGAATCTTTAATGAACTTCAGTATTATAAATCAATAACAGAATAGTTTAATTAATTATCCAGTTTACATGGATCTGCAAAAATGTATAAAATTCATGCCTAAAAGATCTTAAATATGCAATATTGTTTCCGCTTTGTGCTTGAAAACTAATAAGGAATATGGTTAAGCTTCAGTCATTTCCAATTCCAAGTGTGAGGAAAATGGGAAGAAAATCAGAAACGGTAACTGTAAACAAGGGAGGTGCAAACAAATGGTTTGGGGTAAAATAAATTTGAACAGGAACTCAGTCTCGTGAATATTACGCGATTTTATGGAATATTAACCTAATCCAAATGCCAGTGGCATCTTTGAATAAATGCTTAAGCACGACTCCTGCTGAAATGGTTTCCGTCCAGGCACATAATGTGCATGGTGCAATTTCTATCTAGTCACATCTTGACAATTTTCGTGCTGCGATTAATAATAATAATAATAATAATAATAATAATAATAATAATAATAATAAAATAATAATAATGATGATGATAAAATGAAAATAATAATAATAATAACAATAATAATAATAATAATAATAATGGTGGTGGTGGTAGTGGTAGTGATGATGATAACGATAAAAATAATAATAATGGCAGTAGTACTGGTATTATTATTGTTATTATTATTATTATTATCATTATTATTATTATTATTATTATTATTATTATTATTATTATTATTATCATCATCATCATCAACATCATCACTATTAGTAGTAGTAATAGTAGTAGTAGTAGTAGTAGTAGTAGTCGTAATGATGATGATAATGGAGATGTACTCAAATACATACAGTTATGAACACATGTACATATGTAAGTTTGCATGTGCGCATACTTAATTGCATGCACGTACGCATAAATTTAGAAACAGCATACATACATACATACATACATACATACATACATACACATATGTGTGTGTGTACGCATGTGTGTGAATGCATGCATGAGCGTGCGTTTCTGTGTATTTGTGTATGCGTGTTTATATATGTTCGTGTATGCGTGAACAAAAGTTTGTTTTGCGTTATCACAGTAAACCATTTCACTTCAATAAATCATTATACATGCAATATCCGGGCGTAGTCAATAAATTGGAAAATGGTGGATTGATGACATGGAAACGAAAAACACATTCAGCGGTAAATCGATGAATAACTAAGTACTTCTACAAACAGACACTATATAACTTACTCTGTCCTAATCCCTCAATCTCCCCTGTGCCCGCCCATACACATACGCTAGCACACATTTCCACTATCCGTAAAATACATACATATCAACATACACATACAAGCATACATATACATATCTGTGTATATATCAATTTACATATGTATTCAAATATGTATGTGCGTGTACGTGTGCATGCTTCTGTGAGTGTGTGTGTGGTGTGTGTCTATTTTTGTTTCTCGCTCAAATGTCTTCAACGAGACCCGGTCGTGTTTTATTTAATTAACTAAATAATGGACGGTCTTCTTGAAAATTGTTTATAGTACTATGAACATTCTTCTGTTAAAGCCATAACATGATGCTAATGACAACTGCGAATGATCAATCATATAATTAATAAATAGTAAAATGAGTAATAACCTAAATGTGTGCCTTCGTTAAATAACAGTAAAGCATACGCAAACTGTATCAGAATATAAAAAAAGAAATATGCGCACTTCTATTTATCTACCTCTATTCATGCTTACATATATATGCATATCGTATGATGGTGGGGTGGTGTCGGAGACGAAAATAGAAGCAGAATTCTGCTTGGTATGTACGGTTGATTTCAGACCCCACTGCCTGAAGAAACACAATACCTGCTTAAGGCTACCCAGTTACGTGTGTATCTATCTATCTATCTATCTATCTATCTATCTATCTATCTATCTATCTATCTATCTATCTGTCTGTCTGTCTGTCGGTCTGTGTGTCTTTCTGTATGTCTTTCTGTCTATCTGTCTGTCTGTCTGTCTGTCTGTCTGCCTATCTGTCTATCTATCTATCTATCTATCTATCTATCTATCTATCTATCTATCTATCTATCTATCTATCTATCTATCTGGTGCAAGTGCACAAAACAATAACAAAAGACAGAGACAAGCGAGGGAACAAAAAACGATGTGTATTAGTTTCACGTTCAGGATAAAAAGGTAAAGTCTTTCAGGCTGGGTTGTTGAATGTCTCTAATCACGGTACCTAAAGTTCACACCCAGTGGGACATCGAATATTACGTTTTGGTTATCCAGATACAACAACCATCTTTCAATTTTTTTTTTCTGTGACAAGAGACATTCAACATCCCTTGCAGCTTTAATCTGGAAACTGAAAGACGAAGGGACCAGTTTCATCATCAAATAGACAATCCTCTCCAAATCCAGACACCATATTAACGGGTCCAAAAGACATTCAGTATTTTCACTTTAAAAAAATGTATCACTCAAAAAACTTGAGAATCTCTAACGAATACATTTATTCGAGGAATGAGATTTTTTTTGCATGTCCATATTTTCAGAAATACATCTTGTCAGAACATAAAAGTAGACCACTGGACACCTAGTAAACCATTAACAGCCGGTTTACATCTGCTTGACATCGAATTATCGTAACGTTGGTTATCTACCCCATAGTTTTCTTCTTTCCCTCTTCTTTACCAGCGTCACTTGTTTAAACTTTATCTGCTCAAAGACAACTGACACACGGTCAGCTTGATGAATGGCGGAATAAATTATTATTTCGATCCAAATTTGAGTCATAATATATGGATTCATTTAATCCGGTAGTACACATAAAAAAGGATTATTTTCTTTAATGGATTTCTTTTAACCCGAAGAGCTAGCTTAATAGATACATTAGTTCAACGATAGTTTATATTAATTCAGACATAAGAAATTTATTACTTAATAAAAATACATGCTTTACTAAGTTACGAAACAATTGTTGAATAAATTTTTATATTATATTTCTCTCTCTCTCTATCTATCTCTCTCTCTCTCTCTCTCTCTCCACACACACACACACACATATATATATATATATACATTCGCTGCTTTTTTCCAAGGAATCTAATGCTCTTAGCTTAGTTTTTCCTTGGAGCTGGCCAGATTGGAGAAATCTCAACAATAATCAGCCGAAAATGCGAGGATAATCTGGTGCTTGACTGAGGAAAGAAAACTTCGAAAGATCCGTTCTTGTTTTCTTTGTATCGTCTATCTGGATGTTTTGTTGTCCCTTTTTGTATCACCTAGATGTCCGGATGTTTGCGCTCTTGTCCCATTTTGTGTATATATATATATATTTAGATAGCTGTGTACGTACAATTTGGTCTCTTATACGTAAATATATATATATATATATATATATATATATAATGTGTGCGTGTGTGTGTATGTGTACAAAGATATAAGCACGAGAAAGTTAAAATTTCTAGTTTGGTGCCTAGGTGCATATTTAACCGAATAGAGCGAGGTTAGACCCTAAACCACGGCGAAGAAAACTGAGCTAAGAGATGGAAAACTCAAACAGAAAAACATGAGGTATGTGGTTCGTTGATGTTGTGAGAAACCTTTGCACCAACATTTTGCGATCATGATTTCCGAAACATTGGGCAGATTTTACAAATCGTCTGTGTGACCAGTCAAACGAGTATTAACTGTTAAACTCTCAGGTATCAAATAGATTGAAGCCTTTACTACTACTACTACTACTACTACTACTACTACTACTACTACTACTACTACTACTACTACTACTACTACTCTTACACACACATGATGGCTCCGGCCAGCATGTTTGGGCTGGAAGTAAGTCGATTACATTAACACTAGATATCAAATGGTTTTTATATTATCGACCTCTAAAGAATGAAGGGCAAAGTCGACTTCGGAAGAATTTGAACCGAGAACGTAAAGATGGATGAAATGCTGTTAAACACTTTTACCGGCTCGGTCTCCATTCTGCTACCACACCGCCCTCGCGCTTATGTAATATTAAAAGTTTAATTGTTAACTTAAACCACTGTTTCCAAATTTTAATGGAATAAAATATAGAACAACTCAATTTATTTTTGATACCTCAGAGATACGCAGACTCAGACCAAACATCTGCTTCAAATAAAGACATAGAACAATGTCTCTTATTATGGGAAACATAAGAAAATATTTATAACAACGTAGGTGTAGTGATTTCAAGATGTTACCAGGCGTCATTTTCAAATGTTTGTTTCATATGCATTTTTTTTCTTCATTAAGCCAGATAAGATTTATATTTAAGCTTAACTAATATCAAAATGATGAAATCGGCGCAGAAATGACTATGTAGCGAGAGAGTTAGCTTTGCAACCAAGTGGTATCGGGTTCCATCTCAGCGCACGGAATTTTGCGCAAGTGGCTTCTAGGAATGACCCTTGTCGAGCAAATCCTCGTATTTGAATGAAGAAAAAGATAACTGCGTAATATATATATATATATATATATATATATATATACAGATAATCAATAATGGTGTCTGTGGGGACATATTTTTGTAGTAAAAGAAATAACAGTCCTCTGGCTGCTATTTGTAATACTTTCGGTATGTGGTCTAGCAACTTGTTGCAAATACCCTCATTGTTATAATTATATATATATATATACATATATATATATATATATACATATATATATATACACATATTTATATATATATATATATGTATATACATACATACATATATACATATATATATATATGTATATATGTATATATGTATGTATGTATATATATATATATATATATATATATATATATATATATATATATAAATATATATAAATATATACATATATATACATATATTACTCAAAAAAATTCCAACTTTGACTTACACGTTTTATTTAAAATCTTATAATAATATTTTGAGATGATAAAATATTAAATGTCCATCCTGATTGAACTAGTACTTTCATGCATTAAACTATACTATCTTCAGGTTCATGTAATAATGGTGACAGTTATGTCTTACAATTTACCACTGCATATTAATGTCTCCTTTCTAAACTTTAATTTTTAACTTTTAAGTTAAGAATATATAAGTTATATATAAGTTGAAGTAAAAGTTAAAAATTAAGGTTTAGAAAGGAGACGTTAAAATGCAGTATCCAAACCTTGTTTCGGGTAAGTCCCACGTAGTGTACGTGCAGAGCACGATCACTACTTATGACTGCCAGGCGTTTACCGCATTACTGCGCTTTCGTCGCTGGATTAACGTCAGGAATTCCTAGGTGCACGTTGGGCATATTTTAAACGATTGATATGGAAGACGGAGTGAAATTACAAGCTTTATTTAGACCACCAGATGCAATGCAGAGTACAGAGGAGCTCATCAGGTGAAGTAACATGCTTCAAAAGTTATAACATTTAAATTTCGTTTCCGCTCAAGTTATATGCCCGTAGTGTGTTGCTAGTAGTTGACACACATTTGGTGAAGCGAGGAAAGTTATGGTCAGGGTGGGTGGCTGTGACAGTCAAGCCTGACGGCATGTTCAAGAATTTTGGTGGGAGTATGATTCTCGTCATTAGACGTGGTGGATGCTTACACCGACACACACATATATAAACACATATGTGCTTGTGCGCGTGTATATATTCACACACATGCCCTCACACACGCACAAAAACACACACATGTACATACATACGTACGGGTACACATTCCGCATCCTATCAATTCACATCCCCGCCTATATAGACAAATACAACTACACACTCATATACACATGGACACGCTCACTTATATATACACGCGTGCCAATCGGCGTATGTACATACACGCATCCATCTATATTTGCGCATACACCGTCACATACACACACAGATGTCTGTATGATTACACACGCACATGCGCACACATGCGCACATATACATTTTTTCTTTTATTGATTTTAGGCGTGCGTGAACGGTGTTGAGAGAACGTTTTCTACGAATTATATTTCTTGACTCAGGGCAACTCTAAGAGGGCCACCAGACACTGAACGAAAATAAATGAACAGCGACCAGGCTCAATAAAAGGAGCCCGAGTTATTGGCTGCAATTACATACTTGAAGTCAGTGTTCGCAGAAATTAAATTAATGAGAGTAATCGCAGTAATGTGGAAATTGAAGAGGAGCAAGAAAACCATCGCAAATATATCAAGAGAAGCGACCCCAACTCCCTCTCCCAACGCGGCAGCCAACTAGAGGAACCAGCCGCAAGTCAGATACAACAGAGTTCAAACCAGAGGCTAAACACATAAACGCAACCTGTAAATTCTACATAAAAGGGGACTGCTGGCATGGAGAGAAGGGGATACACTGCCGCTTTGTACATCCAAAGCGTAGGCAAGATAGAATGCGCAGGCGCAGCAGTTACCACTCTCCACCTGGTTTTCAGGATAAGCACCCACGCCCAGAAAAGTCCACATCCCTGTGCACACCTACAAAAACACTACCAAATAGCTGTGCGCAGATGCAGTGCGAACTGCAGCAGCCGAGCAGCGACATTTTTTAAGTATCGCACAAGCGATAATGCAGCAATTATCATGGCTACAAACGAAATTAAACCATGTACACCCACACACAAGACCACCACAATTAATGGACCTAGGATGGCGACCACTGCCGCCGAGTCATCCATCACACCAATTCTACTGATGAACATCAGAGGCCTCTTGCAATAAAACCTCGTGAGTGGATTTTTAGTTGACAGAAACTAATAGAAGCTCGTCGTATGTGTGTGTGTGTGTATATATATATATATATATACATACATATATATCAATGTGTATGTCTATGAGTATGAAATTTTCTCCCACCTATGTTTGACAATCGATGCTTACGTCCCTATAACTTAGCCGTTCTGCAATAAAAACCGATAGAATAAATACCACTCTTAAAAATATAAGTCCTGGGGTAGATTTGTTTGACTAAACCATTCGGTGTGGTACGCCAGCTTGTCTGTAGTTCAGTGAATAAAATAAATAACTGATATATATTTTTCCAAACGATTCTAAGTTTGCGATGGCCATTGTAGATGTTACAATCCCAAATTTTACATTTTCATTTCATCTCTTACTTCCTGTTATTGCTCTTTTCTATGTATGAATCCACCTGATTGTTCGAGAGATGTCGCCAATATTTAAATTTCATTTACTGTATATTTTTATTGTTTCATCAGCAATATTTCAGTAGATATTTACATTCGAAGTCGTTTTCCTGCTATATCTACATGTGTTAAATATTTGAATTATTGATATTAGCCTAGAAGAACGATAACATCTATACAACGAAAATAATGAATTTTTTGTCACTGAGTTAGAGTTTGCTTCGCAAAATCTTCAAGGTCTTATATCATTACACATTCCAGAAACACATTGAAAATGTCTAAAGGAAGGATACATGTTTCTCTGGCTATACTTTCTGTGTTTTTTAAATTATACCTTGGATGAATTTTCCCCAAATTTAAATATTTAACGCTTGGTGCATATATATATATATATATATATATATATATATATATATATATATATATATATATATATATATATATACATGCATACATACACACACACCCATATAGTATCTAACAGAAGTATGTACACCCGCCAAAAATTTCAGTAGAATTGCCATTACTCTAATAATATCGAAGGAAATCAGACGAAATCTATACCGAATAAAATATATTATACATGCAAACATTACCCAAACTTGGAACACAAAACAATTAACACTTTCAAAGATATGAACAAAATATTAATCTTCAAACGTTACATAAATGTGTACACCCTAAAGGAGATTTGCTATATTTAATATTTGTTTCCACTTTTTTTCTGCTAAATTAAGATATAGCTGACAATTTCAATTGTAATAAAGTATTTCTCCTGGAATTTTAGCACCGGTCGTTTTTATTGCTTCTGCAGGAATTCTGATTTGTGTACCGTGGTGAAAATGTTCTTCATTGTGATTAAAATGACACCAAATGGAAAAGAATTGTCTGAAGATTTGAAGTAAATTATTTTTAATTTGCACAAGAATAATTTAGGATACAAGTTAATTAGCAAACATATACATATTAGCGTAAACATAGTTGCGTAAGTAATTAAGAAATATAAACCTACTGGATGGCTAAGCAATAAACATCGTCCATTTCGTCCTTCTATTTTAGCTGCGTGTGATATTCGGCACATCCAACGTTGCATGATGGACGACGTGCCGGTTCCGCTTTGTCCTAAGAACTGTCTTCTGCTGTTAGAAAGAATGTATCCGACCAAACAGTATGCCGAAGTTTGAACCAGTGTGGTATAAGGAATAGAGACCAAATCCGCTTCTAATACAGCCTCTACCCAATTCTATAGTAGAAAAAACTTGCCCAAAGTGCCACATACTGAGACTGAGCCTAGAAACCTGTTGTTAGAAAGCAAACGTCATATGACACAGCCAAAATTTAAATATTTGGTATTCACCTAACTAAACTGTTTGCATTTTCTCTCCCACAATTATATCCCGCAGATACAGAAACATAAGCCTATGTCTATCTATCTATCTATCTATCTATCTATCTATCTATCTATTTATCTATCTATTATCTATCTATCTATCTATCTATCTATCTATCTATCTATCTATCTATCTATCTATCTATCTGTCTGTCTGTCTGTCTGTCTATCAGTCTGTCTGTCTGTCTGTCTGTCTTTCTATCTATCTATATATCTATCTATCTATCTATCTATCTATCTATCTATATATTTATCTACCTATCTATCTATCTACCTATCTATCTATCTATCTATCTATCTATATATACATAAATACATACATACGTACATATTTATATATATATATATACACACATACATACACCTATATATATACATGTCCATTCACCCGTCCAACCATCCAGCCCATCCTACATACAACCATATACATATGCATATATACATATACCTATATAGAGATACATACACAAACACATACACATACTCATATATATATAGAGAGAAATATTCGCATATTAACGATTACGCAGATGACTTCATTGGCTTCAGTATGCATAAGTCTATGAATTTACGAGACGATGTGTGTCGGTTTCTGTGCTTATGTGTTTCTGTACCTGCATGTCTATGTGTGCATGTGTATGCCTGTGCTTATATGGATATGAACCCCAGTGTCTATGTGTGCAAGTTTATGAGCACGCATATAAACAAGTATGGTTGATGAATGCGCAGAAAAAACAGGCTAATTAGTCATGTTTCTTTACATAGCTCCAGGGTCAGAATGGACTTCACTTAAGTATACGAATGTGACTTTGAAGCACTGCACGAAAGCTTAGCTTAAATAATCTGTTCATCTCTATATTTGTTTGTTTATTTCTTCTTTTTTTTCTTTGCGTTCTTCCTTGTCTTTACTTTTTGCCTTTAGTTTCATCCAACCATTCTCTATATTTTTCTTTCTCTCCCTCTTTGGCCCTGTTACTTTTTATCTCTAACTATCGCTCTCAATCTCTCTTATTTTCTTTACTCAACTCTTCGTATTCAATTTCTTATAATTCTCACCTTTCCCTCTTCTTTTCTCTTTCCTCGCGATGCTGTACTTATATCGCAGTTTTCTTTATCGATTTCCAGTAAGTTTTATTTCGCTTTTAGCCATAATCTTTGTTGTTTTTACTTACACAAAAGCTCACCGAGCGCATAATAAACCATCTTGGCTTGTCATAATTCCTACACTGAATCAGGCTATACAGCCTTATACGCATATCTATATCTCTATCACTCTTCTCTCTCTCTCTCTCTCTCTCTCTCTCTCTTGTAATCATAGAGAAGCACGCATACTCACACACATACTCACACACACACAAACACGCACACACTGAGGCACGCACGCCAGATCACTGCGAGTTTCTCATTGCTCATTGGCGATCTTTTCGCACCCTTCTCTCTCCTCTTAACATTCCGCTCGATGCTATTCCCATATTACAGTTTTCTCAATAATTCTTCACTAAATTTTATTGGCTTATGACCTTAAACTCAGTTAAACATATGTATATATATATATATATATATGCACAATGACTCATAT
>NC_043004.1:13974659-13999659 GCF_006345805.1 Octopus sinensis
CAGTGATATCTATAACAATAATATACAGTTGGATAAAAAGACTAACAATAATAATAACATTACGAATAATATAAGAAATCTTGGTAGGACTTTACACCTAAATGATAAACGGAAGGATCAATAAAATAACAATACTTTAGATATCAGCACCAACTATAGAAATGATAATCAAAATAATAGGAACCTTAAACATCTACCCAGGAATAATCCAAGGCCTGAAGTTGTTCCTCCTGTGTGTAAGTGTAGAATAAAATCAAATGCCCGGCACCTGGTCTATGTAGGAAAATAATGTAATCTATAAATGTACCATATCCACGGAGAATAACAAATATTTTTACATTGGCTGTACAATTAATTTTTTAGCCAGAGTTAGAAATCACATCTCGACTTTTAAATTACGTCATAAAGCTGGTACCACCACACTTTCAACAAAATCTGGGAACTCAAAAATAATAACAAAAATTATACCCTTAATTGGGAAATAGTTAGGAGAGCAATTCCGTATAAAAATAGTAGGGTTGGTTGTCAACTATGCTCCATGGAGACGTACGAAATTCTAAAGCATAGTAAACATAGAAACTTATTGAATAACCATATCGAACTAGGTCAAGTTTGTGTCCACGCTAAATTGAAGACTTTAAAATATTTTAAATGATTGGAATATTCATAACTAGATAGATAGATATAACTTGATTTCTACTAGTATAGCACTGCTTTAAGTAGATAACTAAGAGTTCTCACATTACAGTTATCTTTATCTTTTTCCTTATATCTGCATCAGTTTTTGAGAACAGGGAAATGAATAGTACTTATTCGCTACTTAATTGAGGCTTTATTTAATTTCAAACTCACAATTTTTAAATTCTTAATTTTAAATCTTAATTGTAATATTTAATTTTAATTCCTAACTTAATCTAATTTAAATAGCATAACTCTAATAAATTATAATTAGTTACTGTAGCCCCATAATTCTATTTCATAATTAAATAAATAAGGCTATTCCCTCGGTGATATATTATCTTCATTATGATAGACAATCCCCTAACACCTTGTAAATGATCTTATAAGATTTGACCTGTAGTCAGTCAATGTATGAATAATAACGACAACTCCTTAAGACAATAAAATGAATAAATTAATAAGTAAATTTTAATGACTTTTTGATAAGATTATACTTAGATTTTCCTAATGTATTTTCTGGTGATTTTAGCATCTGACCCCTTAACCCCTGACTGTGTTATCTCTTTAGATTCTCTTTAAACTCATAGCTGATTTCAACAGCAATAATTAACGGTTTACTGGTCAAGAATAATATTCCCCTCTAGTTCCTAGATGCCTGTTGATTAAAACCAGACTTACAGTCTACTAGCTCTTCTGTATAACTAGAACCCTCTTTTTTCTTTTTCTTTTTTTCCTTCTTTCCCTATTTCTTTCTCTTTTCTCTTTCTTCTTTTTCTTCTTCTCATTCTCTGTTTCCTTTTCTCTTCTCTTCTAGTCCCCCTTTCCCCCCCCTTTTTGCTCCCTCCTCCATTTTTTCTCTCTTTTCTTCTATTCCCTTCTCTATTCTTGGCCGATCTAGTAAGCCCATCAGCCTTTAAGAGTTAAATAGCTACAGCCTCTTGTGATAGCAGTAATGTGATTAATGGCAAACACCTAATCATATAACAAGGATTGATACCTACCTCATTGTGTTCAACCATTGTAAAATTTATCGCCTGTGAATATGAAATTCATCTCCATTTCTCTGGAAATTACATCTACACCATTGGAATCTGTGCATATATACAAAGGATTAATTCACCTCTCTGTAATGCTAATAAGCAGGAATTGAGACCCACCTCTTGTAATTAACAATGGATAAATTTGTCTTCTGTGAGTATATAATCCCTCATCATATCTATGGAAATTCATATGGATTAGGTCACCTTCTCTGTGATGCTATCAAAACTTTTTTAAAATTCTGTGATAAGACTGTACATCATCTTTAAAGAACTTTAATGAACTTTAGAAATCTGTTTAATTATCTACATTACTTCATGAGTATAGCCTCAAACACTAGGATGTCTAGAGAACTTACATGTATTTTAGCTGATGAGTACGGGACTCGTTTATATGCTGTAATCTTTGCAACTTTTAATAAAACCTGTCCTTGTATGAAACGATCGTACTAAAAACCTATCCATTCTTGTTGCTTCTTTCTCGTATATATATATATATATATATATACGACACGCTTCTTTCAGTTTCCGTCTACCTAATCCACTCACAAGGCTTTGATCGGCCCGAGGTTATAGCAGAAGACACTTGCCCAAGGTGCCACGCACTGAGGCAGAAACGGAACCATTTGGTTGGGAAGCAAGCCTCTTGCCACACGACTACGCCTGAGCCTATATAATGTAAAGAAAAACAAAGGTAAAAACGATCCCTTCAAAGGGGGTGTAGAACTTCCAATTCACTTGTATGGCAGTTGAATACCACAGAAACAGGGGTATAAACACAAATTACAAATAATAAATTAAAAAGAGATATACAATTGACAATCTAACAGTTTATTACCTTATAATATAACATAATACACTATAAATATAATATAATATAACCAATTTCTTAAAAAACATAAACTCAAATAAAGCCAGCAATTTGTTTCGACTTATATACATTTTTTTGATTTATAAACAATTCATATCTATGTATACATATCTCTTCAGGGCCTTGGTTCAAAAGAAAAACGAAATTCCATGTAAAAGGACTGTTAAATTTTTATTTATTTATGCGCTCTTTTTAAGCCTAGCCAGGCTCATGGGCCCGGTTTCTCGGTTTCTGTGGCGTATGGGACGCCAGTTCATTGCAGCATCAAGAAGAAAAAGGGAGAGAAAGTTGGGGCGAAAGAGTACAACAGAGGTCGCCACCACCCCGAGCCGGAGCCTCGTGGAGCTTTTAGGTGCTTTTGCTCAATAAACACACACAACGCCCGGTCTGGGAATCGAAACCGCGATCCCCCGACCACGAGTCCGCTGCCCTAACCACTGGGCCATTGCGCCTCCACAAGCTGCTTAATACCGATTCAAAATATCTGTTTAAGAGCGTGAACGCTAACTGCCTAGATACATAAGTAGAACAAAAGAAAAACACAATTCAAATGGATAAACTAAGCAAAGAAAATTTATAACAGTTATCTTATACTATATTATATTTATAAAATATTATGTTATATCATAATGTAATAAATTCTTAGATTGTCAATTGATTTACCCTAGTTAATTAAGTTATTTGTAATATATACATATGCGTATATAAGTGTGTGTATGTATACACGTACACACGCATACCTATCTTTTGTATTTTGTCATTTGCCTTTTATTTGTTTTATTGCTCTACGCCCATGCTGGGGCACAGCCTTGGATTTTTTTTTTCGTCTCAAAAAAATCATCGACCTACGTACTTATTTTTTTAAAGTCCTGTATTTCGATTAGCCTTTGTTTGGCGTCCTGCTACAAGATCCCTTCACAATACACTGATCAGCAACAGGTTATATTAGAAGACGCTTGCTCAGGATGATGCTGTAGGAATGAACCCGAAACCACAGGACTGCAAAACGAGCTTGCTACCCACACAACTACGCCTGCGCCTCCTTATACATATATGGAAGAATCAATGCTCTCGAGAACTCTGTGGGATATCATCGATTGCTACGGTCGGTGCATCTACACGCAAGTAAGCAGCGCAATCTATAACTTTAAACATATCAATCATAAATATTATTTCCCTAGTTTTATCTTTATTATCGCACTTTAGTCTCTCCTGTCATCATCGTATATGGCAAACATGTTCCTTCACGATAAGTGTTCTCCGTTCACATAGATTATCAATTATTATGAACTTAGATAGATACAGAAATATGTCCACTAGCACGCATTTACCAATGACTTATCCCCTACCGCCTTCCACAACGAACAAGCATTCGATTGTTTGATCGAGTGAACTGCCTACACGTTAAGTTGACGTTAAGTTAAGGTTAAGTTAACGTCGTCTAAGTGGCTGAGTGTTTCTAAGATACATGGACTCTCAATGTCATTCACAGGCTGAATCAGCACATACAAATGCCACAAAGTTGGATCACTGAAATACTTGTACGATTAACCCCTAAAGTATTTATGCAGACTGTGTTTAATCAGTTGCATTCGCAAGGCTTGGGTAAAGACAAGGCTAGTTTAAAAGACGTTAATCTATTATGTAACGCAGATGGGACGATCATAAACGAGGCGTAAGGCTAAGGAATGAAATTCGTAAACACTTCATCATGTGTCCCCACACATATATATCTTCAAAAAATAACACACTCACGCACGCACACACACACACACACACACACACTCGCATGCAGATAGATAAGCACTTTGAAACACATTCGTATGATTATGCACACGCATACATACAAATACAAATACATACATACACACACATACACACAAACGCACATATATACATATATGCACACACACACGCACACATATACATGTGTACACAGACGCAGACACCGGTACAGACACAGACACACACGAAGACACAGACGTAGATATACGCACACACGCACGCATGCACATACATACACACACACACACACAGACGCAGACACAGACACACACATACACACACAGTACGTCATAGTACCGCTGTGGAGCAGATGGAGCAGATATTTAACATTAGACAACTCAATGAGAAACAAATTCAGCTCGAGCCTGATCTGTATAGTTACTTCATCGAATTCAAAAAGGCTTTTGACCGTCCTTAACACGATGAGTTGTGTCAGGTGAGGAAGAATTACATCTTCGACAACAACCTCGTTGAAGTAGTCCAAGCACTGTATGAAACCTCAGCCAGTGGAGTCCTCCTGAACAATAACATCGGAGAATTCTTCAGAACAACAGTGTGTGTTCGACAAGGACGTCTCCTCTTTCTAGTGCTTTTCAACATCTTTCTGGAGAACAACCGACAGGAAACATTTGAAGGCATTCACCCCTCTGTTTCCATTGGTGGCGGCCCATTCCTACCAGTGATTTGTTAGTGAATGATATTGACCGGTTAGGAATTTAATGATATTGGTCAGTTAGGAAGCAGTGAAGCAAAACCACACGAGATCCCTACCAGTGTCAGGAACATAAGCAATAGAGATTAGCCCATAAAATTGCAATATCCTGGTTTATGGTAACAACCAAAACGCAGCAACCAATATTATGCTAAGCGGAGAGAGAGAGACTGGATGAATTGGACACCTTCAAATACTAAGGACGGCAGGTCTCGAAAGGAGATAACTACAAGACTCAGTTTAGTTTCTGCTGCCACGTCTAGGTGGAACATATGGAGAAGCAATTCCATTAGCTTTTCAACAAGACTCAGAATGTACAAGACCCTCATGGTTCTGTTTTTTGTTTGTATAGGGATGAGAGCTGGACTCATACAGACATGGAGCGGAGAATGCAGGAATTTGAACACAAGTGCTTCAGAACGTTGTTGCATATCCCGTACACAGAGCTGAAAACGAGCAGCTTTGTCTGGCGGCCAATCAACAAATACCTTGGCAGACAGGAACCACTCATTGTGCAAGATGAAAGCCTACTTGGTACCGTCATATATCCCACCACACTACCTACCCAAAAACCATTCTTCAGAGTACAGTTAAGGTAGGGTGACAGAGAAGCAGACAGAAAAGAGATTTTGGTTTGACAACAAGAAGGCATGAAGAACTAGACAGGTTATGACACAGCAAACTTACTACGCATGACGGAGAACGGACAGCAGTGGCACCGACTGATTATGAAAGCGTCTAGAGTGGTACATCAACAACTGGCTGCATCAGTTAAGACATCTTAATTATGATGATATATATATATATGTGTGTGTGTGTGTGTGTGTGTGTATTTATATGTATATGTATATATTATTAGATAATAAAAAGAATGGTTTACACTTGGTAGCTTACTAGTAAAGTTTGTCATGTATTTGGTTAATGAGAGACGTAAGATGGAAGTTACGAGAATTTTTCTTAATCACTACAATTGTTTCGACCAATCTAGCATCGATCCGTCTTGGGTGGTATACTAAACAACTAGTTCAGGAGCATCCGACGGTATAGATGTGTCTCTTCCGATGATAAATAGATATAACTCATTAGAATAACAGTTCCTTAAGGTATCTTCTCAGTTTGTGTAAAGTAAAGCAACAGATTAAAGGATATAGCTTAATTTATATAGAAGGTCAATAATAAAAAAATTAACAGGTGCAAAACAGAAACGAACACGCAATACAGCGAAAAATATTAAATAAAATTATTAACGGCTATGGATGTATAAACGCCCTCGTGTAGGTTATATAGCCCATGCATACTCGCTCCTACAGACATCAATGAAAACGTAGGCATACGCACACGTTTAGTTTGTCGCACATATGTTCCCACAGCGAATCAAATAGCTACTTGTTGTTTATAAGAATGGGGAGGTTAGAGCTACATTTAATTAATCCATACCTTAAGGTGAATTATGATTATTAATTAGGTTAACGGTTACTTAAAATTATTTCTCATTGCACTGTGCGAAAGTGCATTTATATGCATGTAAGCATCTGCAGAGTCTTTCAGAAATTCTATTAATGATCTCATTGGTCCACAGAATAGACAACGATTCCTTGGAGCAAAGTCGGCATCTCCTGGAAATGATAATATATGGTTTTGCGTGATTTATTGTGGACCAAGCTATGTTAGACATAATTTTATCTTCCTTAAGTCGACACACACAATCGGTCAAAACTGTTGAATATCTCTTATTAATTTTCATGAAGCTTGTGTTATTGTTGCGAGAACGATTCTTGAATGAATCAGCCGTTGCCACAATGTACACATAGGGGCCTCCCCTTCTGTGCACGGTAACGGTACATTTATATACAAGACTTGTACTCATACAGAGGTTCATCAATGGGCATCTTGACTTTTTCTGAATGAACATTTATTATATTTAGCTGTATATATTGTCATTTCTGACTTCATTTTCCGAGGTCGTTACCGTGTTAGCTATATCACTATCATTGCTACTATCACGATGTTGCCGTATCTGGAATTTTTTCGTGGCGATTTATAGTTATTCCTCACCAGAGGAGACACATCTACACCGTTGAATGCTCCTGAACCAGTAGTTAAATATCCCAACCGTGATATATATATATACATATATGTGACCTCGTGTGTACCGTTGGCGATTTTTTCCTCTATCTTCCCTTCTCTGGATCTTTCCTTCTCCTATGTTTCCCACGAAGAGCTCCGCTCGAAACGTTAAACCTTCCTTCTTTCCTTCTTTCCTGAGCGTCCAATAATACTATATTTGTTCCACGTCCTCGCGTTGTTGTGTTTTTTTGTGCTTTCTTGTTTGGATTAACTATATATATATATATATGCAATTCAACGCTCCACTACGGGCATCAGCAACCATTTTCTATCATACAACAGGAATTGTCCTTCTACTGGATACACATATGCAGAAATCCGTTAATGTCGCAGATGTCATACAATAAAATTATAATGCAAGAAGATGGAATAAATAGGCTTTAATCCAAATCGCTACATCTATTTTGGCGGCATTAGAAACAGCATGTAATTGCTGGGCGTTTAACATATTAAACACATTCTTGCATTAATATGATCTAGCAACATCCGTGTACGTGCACGTATATTTTTCGAATGAGTGCGTTCGAGAGCATATCCCTCGAACGCACTCGCCTGAAAAATACACCATATTTTGGAGATATCATGTGTTAAACTTAGATTTCTAAAATACGGCCAATAAATATAATTTCTGTATCGTGCCTAAGTATTAATACCTTAATATTTCAATATATTAATATATCAACATATCAAATTACTACATCAAAATCTTCAGGAAATCCTACTGTATGTTATGGAACGTACATTTTGAAATACCGTGACTTAGCATGTAAAATAAATGCGCCCTTTTTAAAGCCTACCCATGCTCATGGGCCCGGCTTCCCGGTTTCCATACCGTATGTGTTCCCCAGCTAGATGGGACGCCAGTCCATCGCCACGTTACTCATTTTTGCCAGCTGAGTGGACTAGAGCAACGTGAAATGAAGTCTTATGCTCAAGAACACAACGCGTCGCCAGGTCCAGGAATCGAAACCACAATCTTACGATCATGACGCCGACACCCTAACCACTAAGCCACGCACCTCCACATATTTAGCATATCAGTGACTTACAGACACTTATTTATCAAACTTAATTTATTTTATATTATGTTATATTAATTTCCTATATAATTATAATTTGAATGGCGTAATTTCAAATAATCCAGTTTTAGCACAAACAGCCATAAGCGCTTTTTAAACCTAACATAACTAAACTTAATGATGACTGACTGATTTATACCTGGAAGAAGTGAAATGGTAATAGACTGATTAAAAGGTTAACCCTTTCATTACTAGCCAAACTAAAAGTAGACCGGTGCAATATATCTTCCCTTTGTCTTTTCTGCACTCACCGAAAATACTTGCTGCCCTTCTGAACATTCAGTTTGTATTTCTATCCCATTTAAATCCATTCAATAAACTCCTTTCCTCTTTTGTCACCCACATTCATTCTCATTTCCGAAACGCCATACACATCTAATTCTTCCTTTGTATTTGTTGTTTTACAGAACTAAAAATCTCTCTCTCTCACACACACATACGCTTTCTCTCTCTCTCTCTCTTACACACACACACACAAACACGCACACACACACGCTCTCTCTCTCTCTCTCTCTTTCTCTCTCTCTCTTTCTTCCCTATTTCTCCTCTATCTTGTCCTTTTCCCTCTCTTTCTGTCCACGTTTTGCTCAGAAGCTTCAAATTGCAGACGTTCAATTGGAAGGAACATCGATTGATTGAATAGAACTAATTAGTCTGGTACGACTTGCAACGACAAACAATGGACTTAGCCACTCCTCAGGCTAAGTCATAAAAAGTATTTCTACCAATAGAAAGCTTTTTGTATATATGTATATGTGATGTGTGTGTATATGCGTGCATGTATCCGTGCGCATGCGTGCGTATGTGTGCGTCGATTCAATTATTACAGAGAACGTTCTCTAACTGAAGCAGTGCAATATAAGCACGATAGCACTGAATATATTATTATTGATAACGTCGATATAAGTATAGATTTAAAATTCAGTGACACCCAAAGCAAAATGTGTAAAGTTCCATTAACGGCTAAGTAGAATAAATTGCTGAAGTGCCAGATTTCAAGTTTTAGTCTAGTAATGCAAGTAAATCCTCTTTCTCCTGCTTTCATTGTTCTCACCATTCGACATTTCATTTAAACTATATCTTAAGTCCCTTAAAACCATCTAAGTACTAAAATATCTGGAAAAGCATTAGATATTTGCTCTTATTCAAATTGAAAGTCATTCTGTGTGACTATAAATCATATTTTCATAGTATTAGCTTTATGATTTCTACTGCTTGTAAACGTTATATTTTTCTCTTTTCATTTTTTTTTCTTTTTGCGAACAGACTGAATAAAATAGCAACATATCACTAAATACTTTAATCTCCACGTTAAATCTTTACTTTCAGCCTTGTGGTAATATACCGATCAGTATAATTCCAACACTATTAATAGGTGCAAAAATGCTTCGGCTAGTGAAACTCTACGTGAACAGTCGATTTGCTTGAAATAGCAATGAAATAGCTTTCAAATCAAGCCTTACTATCTTAATAAAGGGAAGTCACATTCGATAAAGCCATACTAGATGGATTATATCAACTTTGATGTTCACGAGTCGTCTCGATCAAGCTAATATGGGGTTAAAGAACAACCACAAAAGGTTCTTTAATTAGCAGAAACATTACGAGGTGTTTCTGAAAAGTTCTTGGCTTTGGATAAAAGAAAATGCAGGACCATAAGTTAATTATGATTTTATTTAATTTAAAACATTCACCTTCAGATTCGCACACTTATTGCAATTGTTTTGGTTTTTCTATGCCCTCTAAAAGAACTAAGCCTTTCAGTAGAACCTTAAAGCCAGAAACGTCTCAGCACCTCATCGTACATGTCATTAAGCAGTGTATAAAATCATGAACAATTAGCAGAGTCGTTCGAGTGTTTTAGAAGGCATCATGTGGTATGCTGTTCATGTTTTTTACTCTATGGTTTAAATTCCAGTCAAGGTCGACGCATGTGTATTTATCGTTATCAGGACGATAAAATAATGCACTTGTCAAGTGATGAGCTAATACTTGAAAGACTGAAACTTCTTCGAGCAGGAATATATGACAGCGAATCTCGAACGAATGTTTATAATACTGATTGTGCTTGTGCATCTGATGGGGATGTGGATTTTTCAATTGCTATATTACTCATACGAGGAGCGGTGATTCCGGATATAATTAATTTTGAAACCAATAATCATGAAACAACAATACATAAATACTATAATTAACTGGATATGCTGTGCCTGAGTCATCGTGCTTGACGCATAATTGACGGAAGAAGAAAAGAAAATCAAAAATAAAATGAAAATTACGAACGGCAACTTCGAAATATTAATTCTAAATTTTTAATTTTTTTTCCAGTATATATTGCATATTCTCTTCTTTAACAGAATACATTAATCAAACAGCTTAAAAACTTTGAACTGGAATGATGTAAATTGTTCAGCACAGTTTTTACACGAACGGTCAACACATCTTTTAGAATTATGTCCTATCAACGGAGTTATGCCAAATGTTTAAATTTCAGAATTATTCAAGTTTTCTACTTTGTGAAAGATTAGCTCTCTTATAGTGAAATAGCATTCTGTCACTAGCAGACCTCTTAGCAATATCCGGAGAGAAAAACAGATCAATAACTCTATATGTTAGCTAACTATAAACTACTTGGTAGAAACGTTTTAATAAATTGAAGCTAAGAAATAAAGATATGTAAAGTGTTGATGTAAATGAAGAAGAAAAAACAAAAATACAAAATATTAATGGAATGAGAGGAGATAAATATAAAAATAAACAGAATGGAAATAGAATAGATTTATAGAAGTAAAAGATACAAAGTAACATTGCTGGGAGTAGAAATTGTTATGCAGCAAAACATTATATGCATCGCAGTGATGAAACCTGTTCCATATATGTGCGATCAAGCAGTTTCGGATTGAAACCCACTGCCGGGCCCTGCATCGATATTGCTTAATGCGTGAATTTAGTGCACGGAATTTGTATGAAAGCCTGTCGCTGTTTATATTACGCCCGAGGGAGATTCGTTTAAAGGCGTATATTACTAAAGAAAAACAAAAACTCGTCAAAGAAAGGTGAAACGAAATTTTCCTGGAAATGAACGTGAAAGACAAATACCGATATTTCGCAGTTATTTCCGCCCATCAGTGTCGCATAATTCTCCACTTCCGAAACGAATCGCAACAGCCATGTAGAAATATGTATAGAAATAGCGTAAATATGTGTGTATGCGCGTGTGTATTTGTGCGTGCGTACGCGTGTGAGTGTGTGTGTGTGTGTGAGTGTGTGTGTGTATGCGTGTGTATGCATGTGTGTGTGTGTATGTGCGTGCGTGTGTGTATGCGTGCTTTGCTTTCAGTTTACCCCCGAAGCGCTTGACAACCGGAGTCAATTTGTTTACGTCATCTTAAGTGATCGGCCAAGAGGCTGATACAATGGTAAAAGAATATGCACTGAAGTGGAACACTATGTCTTCCATCCTTCTGAGATCAATAAAATAAAGTACAAGTCGAGTACAGGGATCATTAGAATCAACTAGTTCTTTGCTTTTCAAAATAAATGGCTTCATTCCTCAATGAGAAACATCTGGTATCTTTGCTGCATCTATTAAAATATTAGGTACCATACCATTGTTTTATGTGAATTTGCTGTTATATTTGCTTTAATGGCATGTACATTCTAAGTCTGTGTTTTGCTTATATCATTCGGTTGCGGGCAGTAATATTCAGATCAATCGCTTATTGAAGGGCGTGTTTGAATATTTTCATTTGAGTGGCGATATTCACAAAATTGCAAAAGCAAGAAGTGCCGAAATACTTTGATTGATTAATAAGATGTGACAGATGCCCGCAAGTTTGAAAAAATATCATTCATTAACACCTGGTATAATTCTAAAGACATAAGGATTTATACAAAAATACATCTAATCACTCTGATAATAATAATAATAATAATATTAATAATAATAATGATAATAATAATAATAATAATAATAATAATAATAATAATAATAATAATAATAATAATAATATAATGATGATGATAACAATAATAATAATAATAATAATAATAATAATAATAATAATAATAATAATAATAATAATGAGAGGTCCCACGAAAACATCTGACTGGTTAGCAAAAGGTATTAGTTATCTAGGAGTGGCTGTGTGGTAAGTAGCTTGCTTACCAACCGCATGGTTCCGTGTTCAGTCCCACTGCGTGGAATCTTGGGCAAGTGTCTTCTACTATAGCCTTGGGCCGACCAAAGTCTTATGAGTGGATTTGGTAGACAGAAACTGAAAGAAGCCCGTCGTATATATCTATATATATGTGTGTGTGTATGTGTATATTTGTGTACCTATGTTTGTCCCCGTAGCATTGCTTTACAACCGATGCTGGTGTGTTTATGTCCCCTTAACTTAGCGGTTCGGCAAAAGAACCGATAGAATAAGTACTGGGCTTACAAAGAATAAGTCCTGGGGTCGATTTGCTCGACTAAAAGCGGTGATCCAACATGGCCGCAGTCAAATGACTGAAACAAGTAAATGAGTAATACCGAAGAATAATGAAACCAAATTCCCCCAAATCTTTCGGCCCATAACATATCTATCTACGACGTATTAAGTTCTAGCTTCTATCCTTGTGGAGAAAACATACAAAATTAGGGAACAGAACGATATTTTCCCAACTGAATAAAAAAAGCTGCTAACAGGGTTCATACAGATGCAAAGACCAACTCTTAATCAATCGCATGATCCTTGGGAACTGTCATAACAAACGCAGAAATTTCAGTTCTCCATGAATTGATTATAAACGAGCCTTTGACAGCATACCGCTTTCATGGATCTTGAAATCGCCGGATATCTTCAAAATTTCTCCTGCGATTTCAAACTTTCTGACGCAAAACATTCCAGTAGGGAAAACGAATCTCCAATCATATCACTCTAATGGAGTACAGACCACAAAAAAATATTAATGTCGGCTGCGGCATTTTCCAAGGAGATTCACTTTCACCTTTAATAGTTTGTATAGCCCTAATACCCGTTACAACTGAACTTAACAGAACAGGGTATGGATATAAAATTGTTGACAAGAAAATAAGTCATCTATTCTGAATGGATAATTTAAAACTCTTTGACAAAAACGATAATGATCTTGAAGGACTACTACGTACTATGAAAGAATTCAGTGATGAGTTCGGGATGGAATTTGGTCTTGATAAATGTTCCAAGGCCAGAAAGAGAAATGGAAGACCTCACACCCAGTGGTGTTGGATGTTTACACAGTCATAAAAGAACATGAGCAGGAACAAACGTACAAATGTCTCGGAATAAATGAGGACTCTGGCATACAACATGCAAGCATGAAACAACATCAGGAAAGAATGTTACAGGAGAGTTCGAATAGTTCTAAAATCTGAGTTAAATGCACGTAACAAGGTGTTAGCTATAAATTTCTTAGCAGTTCTTGTTATTTACAGTTTCAATATGTTGAACTGGAATATGAGCGAAATAAGGAAGATTCATAGGAAAATCCGTAAGTTGCTGACTTACAATAAGATGCACCACCCAAAGGCAGATACAATTTTAAATATTCTACAAAACCAACAAAATTGAACTGGGAAAATATCTTGAAAGATCTAAAGACTGGATGTTAAAACACGTTGAAAACCATAAAAGACGTAAGAAACTTCATTCTGTTATGAAGTAGACCAAAAACTTTATGCATAATACCAAGTTTGAACAGCCTGATGGCAGTGCGGCAATTGTAGTTGCAAAGAAGGTGAAATCAATAGCAAAGCAAAATGCGTTTGAACAATTGGTTGATAGGTGGAAACAAAAACCGCTGCATGGCAAATATGTGGCCCGTAGCAAACAAGCTGATTTAGACCAGAAGCACATTCATCAGTGACTACGGAGCTCAGAGCTAAAGGCAGAGAGTAAAGGCTTTATATTGGCTGTTCAAGATCAGGGCTTATTGACCCGGAACTCTCAAGCCAGTGTAATGAAAAATGGTGTAGACCCAAAATGCCGATAATGCAACGATGGGATTGAAACAGTGGACCACGTAATCTCTGGGTGTAAGGTTTTAGTGCCCGTAGAGTACGAATCAAGACATGGCACAGTTGGCCAAAATTTACGTTGGATAATGTGCCGGCATTATAAAATCAAAACTACTGACAAATGGTACAAGCACCACACCGAGGCTGTAACTGAGGGAAAAATGTAACTATTCTATGGGACCTCCCAGTGTGTACAGATCCCTCCATCAAAGCGAATAAACCAGATATTGTTGTGGAAGACCAAAAGAATGAAGTTTGTTTATTGATTGACAATAGTATACGCAATGACCATAATATCTCGGTAAAAAATTTGATAAGCTCAGAAAGTATAAAGATTTTCTAATCGAAATCAAAAAGATGATGTATCTCATGACAGTTACAATATCAATAATTGCAAGAATGATCCCTGGCTTACCATCCATGCAGGAAGTGAAAAAGTTTGTCTTAACTGGTACGACACAGGTACTGAGAAGAGCATTGTCGATGTGGACTTTCTTTTTCACTTTTATTTTCTTTGTTTACTTTTTTATTTTTCCTTTTCTCTCTATTATTCTTCCCCCTTTTCTCTATCACAGGACTTTGTAAATGAACAATCTGGTGTGTTTATTTTATTGGCCTACTAATGTATACAGTGCGTTTCTCTGCCCTAAGCGTCAGGAAGACACTTGGCATGAAATGGAAACAGAATTGGAAGAAGATGATAATGAAAATAATAATAATAATGATAATAATAATGATAATAATAATAATAAAATAATAATGATAATGATAATGATAATGATAATAATAATAATAATAATAATAATAATAATAATAATAATAATAATAATAATAATAATGTCATGTCACAGACATGACAGAGTTGGAACCTACATACATTGGAAGCTATGCCAACATTATGGAATAACAACAGAAAAAAGATGGTATAGGCACACACCAGAAAAGGTCACAGAAAACGAGAAAGCAACCATACTCTGGGATATGCCGATACACACAGATAGAGAAATTAAGGCTAACAGACCAGATATAGTTGTCAGAGATCATGAAGGAAAAAAATGCTTTCTAATTGATGTATCAATACCGGCAGATGACAACGTATCTCTAAAAGAAATGGAGAAACTCTCAAAATACAAAGACCTGGAAATAGAGGTAACTAGAATGTGGAATCTGAAAACAGAAACAATTCCTATCATAGTAGGTGCACTAGGCATGATAAAAAAATATTCAGACAAATACATAACAAAAACACCAGGACTTACAAACACATATAACATACAGAAAATTGCACTACTAGGCACTGCACACATCCTACGCAGAACACTTTCCATACAATAACCATCAGAGCATCACAACAAATCACAGCACATACCCAAGGCACACAGAGCTGCGCTCGGTAGTGAAGTGAAAGCACGCTATAAAAATAGAACTACTGAATAATAATAATAATAATAATAATAATAATAATAATAATAATAATAATAATAATAATAATAATAACAATTCCAGAAGGAATTAATGAGAATGAAGATTTTAGAATCCTGTGGGATACAATGACTTAGTGTTAACATACGATTGAACTGTGTAGTGAAAAAAAAAAGAAAAAAGAACATGCCTGATAATTGGCACAGCATGTCCACGTGACAACAGGATTCACGATAAAGAAGAAAAAGCGAACAGCCATGTTGAGTTGAAGTGATACGCAGGTTTTAGGCAATGAAGAAAGTGGATGCGACTCCAATAGAGATCGGTGCAATTGAAAGTCTCAGCTACAAACATGGTTCAAAAAGATTAGAACGAATTTAAAGAAAGAATGCCTACAAAACGTATCGTTGCTTGGAATTGCAGGAGTCCTCTTCATGATACTTGAAGCATGATCAGTAAGCATGTGTCACCTTAGTCTGCTGGTTGTGGACAGCTAATATTTTCTACCATACCCAGCAAAATAAAGCTGAAAATGTTCATGATACAATAATCATCATTTTTCCTTTTGGGATTTGGTTTGCAAGATTATTTATGTGAGTTCGTGTGTTGAAGCATATTCTGTTGTGTTTGGAGAGAGTCATTTTCTTTTTGTGCCTTATAAGTCAAGACTATTGAAAAGGTTGCAAGACGCAACGAAAATTCTAGGAAAATAAAAATAAGAAATAAGTTGAAATTTTACCGGTGAGTGTGTTAAGGCACAAAAAGAAAATGACTTCCTTCCCCAGACACAACAAAATAATCATCATTGTTTTTACCATAAGTACAAGACCTGAAATTTCGAGGGAAGGTGACTAGTCGATTACATCGACCCTAGTGATTTGAACTCAGAACGTACAGACGGACGAAATGCCGCTAAGCATTTTTCCCAGCGTGCTAACGATTCTGCGAACTCACTGCCTTAATAAAATTCCTATCTACTATAGGAACAATACCCGAAATTTGGTGAGTAGTCGATTATATTGATCCCAGTGTTTCACAGGTACATAATTTATCGGCTGGTACTTACTTTATCGCCCAGCGATTTTGCCGCCTCGCAGCCTTCATAATAATAATAATAATAATAATGATAATAATAATAATAATAATAATAATAATAATAATAATAATAATAATAATAATAAGCAAAGCGAACCAAGCAGACTGCAAAAAAGAACGGGCATAATCAAATTGAGAGGCGGTGGAGCCAGAAGCCCCTGCATGGACAATATATTCTCCGAAACCAAAATGCTGATGTAGACCAAGCAACAACCCATCAGTGGCTGAAGGGTTCAGGATTGAAAGCAGAGACTGAAGGCTTCATACTGGCAGCACAAGATCAAAGCTTGTTTACCAGACATTACCAGGCGGACGAAACGGTACTGACCCTAAATGCAGATTCTGCGACACATTTGACGAAACAATAGACCATCTCGTTTCGGGATGTCCTGTGCTGACACCAAACGAATACAAAAATCGCCACGATAGGGTAGGACAGTATATACATTGGAAGATATGTAAACACTACAAATTCGGCACTCCTGCTAACTGGTATGAACACCATCCTCAGCCAGTTGCTGAAGATAAAAATGTCACCATCCTCTGGGATTTTCCAGTCAACACTAACAGAACGATCAAGGCTAATAGACCAGACATAATTGCTAAAGACAGGGACGAAAATACCTGCAGACTAATAGAGGTAAGCGTCCCCACTGATAAAAATATATCTGTAAAGGAATTTGACAGACTTAGTAAATATAAGGACCTGGAAATCGAAATACAAAATATGTGGAATCTTAAAACAAAAACTGTTCCTGTTATTGTAGGTGCCATAGGTATGATAAAAAAGGGATGTCAGAAACACCTAGACAATAACCCTGGAGAATCATGTCTCAAGGAAATCGAAAAGATTGTGCTAACAAGTACTGCCCACATCCTTAGAAAAACCCTATCAATGTAAATGTTTTTGTTGTATTACATGGAGATATTTCAGCTATATTTCAACAACTCTTACCTTCACTTGCCCTAGGGCGCTAGTGTGCCCCGGCAAGTGATTGCATCAACATGCAGATTAAAGTAAGACAATAATAATAATAATAATAATAATAATAATGAATAATGATAATATAATAATATAATAATATAATATAATAATAATAATATAATAATAATATTAATAATAATAATAAAAATATGACAAGAAACAATAAATCATATTATCTCTAGCTGCCCAGTCCTGGCTAAGAAGGAATATATTCACAGACATGACAGAGTTGGAACCTACATACATTGGAAGCTATGCCAACATTATGAATAACACAGAAAAAAGATGGTATAGGCACACACCAGAAAAGGTCACAGAAAACGAGAAAGCAACCATACTCTGGATATGCCGATACACAAGATAGAGAAATTAAGGCCAACAGACCAGATATAGTTGTCAGAGATCATGAAGAAAAAAATGCTTTCTAATTGATGTATCAATACCGCAGATGACAACGTGTCTCTAAAAGAAATGGAGAAACTCTCAAAATACAAGACCTGGAAATAGAGGTAACTAGAATGTGGAATCTGAAAACAGAAACAATTCCTATCATAGTAGGTGCATTAGGTATGAAAAAAATATTCAGACAAATACATAACAAAAACACCAGGACTTACAACACATATAACATACAGAATATTGCACTACTAGGCACTGCACACATCCTACGCAGAACACTATCCATACAATAACCATCAGAGCATCACAACAAATCACAGCACATACCTAAGGCACACAGAGCTGTGCTCGGTAGTGAAGTGAAAGCACGCTATAAAAATAAAACTACTGAATAATAATAATAATAATAATAATAATAATAATAATAATAATAATAATAATAATAATAATAATAATAATAATAACTAGCCTCCTTGGCTAGTTAATGGGTTAACATTCCTGCTTCCAAAAAGTGAAGAAACAAATGAACCAAAAAAACTATAGACCCATAACCTGCTTAACAACTATGTACCAAACACTAACATCTGTCCTGACGGAATATACCTATAGTTTTTTAACAGACAGCAGCATATTCCCTAATGAACAGAAAGGATGTAAACGTGGATCCTACGGCTGTAAAGACCAACTACTCATCAATAAGATGATCTTAGAAGATTGTCACAAACGACACAAAAACTTATCAATAGCCTGGATAGACTATAAAAAGGCTTTTGATAGCCTACCACATAGCTGGATTAGGAAATGCCTTGAAATGTATAAGATAGCACCAACTCTGCGAAACTTCTTGACTGTAAGTATGAGATCATGGGAGAACCACACTAACTCTGAACAGTGACAGTGAATCCCTAATGCTGGTGATGTAAAAATTTCGTGTGGCATTTTCCAGGGTGACTCACTGTCACCACTCCTCTTTTGTTATCCTTAATACCTCTCTCAAAGCTGCTCAATGACGCGCAGTACGGGTATAAAATGTTTGATAAAAATATAAATCATCTCGTTTACATGGATGATTTAAAGCTTTTTGCAAAAATGATCAACAACTCAAGGGCTTACTAGCGATAGTCAAACAATTCAGTGACGACATCAGAATGCAATTCGGCCTCGATAAATGTGCAAAGGCTACCTTTATCAAAGGAAAAATGACAGAAACATCTAACGTTAACCTTGACCAACAGAATGTCATAAAAGAACTAGACCCAGCGGAGAGCTACAAGTACCTAGGGATAATTGAAGGGAACGGAATAAGGCATTCAGAGATGAAGGAAAGGATCAGGAGAGAATGCTATCGAAGAGTGAGAGCAATACTCAAGACAGAGCTGAATGCAAGAAACAGGATCGAAGCAATCAATGCATTAGCTATACCAGTCGTGACTTACAGTTTCAATATTGTTAACTGGTCAATTACTGAAATATGTCAGCTCGACAGAAAAATAAGGAAACTGTTGACAATGCATAGAATGCACCACCGTAAGGCAGATACAGAACGACTCTATCTGCCAAGAAAAGAGGGAGGCCGTGGTCTTTTGCAACTGGCAATAACAATGAAGATTGCTACAATTGGCCTAGACACCTACCTGAAAAACTCTGAGGACTGGATGCTAAAACTTGTCTCAAAACATGAAAACAAGAAAGCATCATACTCAGTCACAAAACAGGCAAAGGAATATCTAAGTGAAGTCCGAATACAACCAATTTCGGAATTAGAGATAGATATACAAGAAACAAGCACAGAAAAAGCTAGGCGCATGAAAACCCGTGCCAAAACTGCGGCCTTAGATATTCTGAATAATAAATGGCAAGAAAAACCTCCCTATGGCAAATACCCAAAGAGAGCGAATAATGCAGATATCGACAAAGCCCTGACCCATCAATGGCTAATGGCCTCTGGCTTAAAATCTGAAACAGAGGGGTTTATCATAGCAGCTCAAGATCAATGCCTACCAACAAGAAACTACCAGGCTAACATATTAAAGATCAGAAGCAGTCCAACGTGTCGTGTATGCAAGCAAAATGAAACCATTGACCATGTGGTCCAAGTGCAGTCTTCTAGCGCCTACAGAGTATCTCAACAGGCACGATAGAGCTGCACAATATATTCACTGGGTAATCTGTAAAAACCTGGATTTGCCCCATGAAAAAAACTGGTGGGAACACAAACCACCCCCAGTGCTTGAAAATGACCACATCTCACTCCTCTGGAACTTCACCATTCAAACTGACAGGAAGATAGATGCAAATAGGCCAGACATCATATTGAAAACTTCAAACAAAGAACATGCCTCCTCATTGATATGACTGTCCCAATCGATATAAACGTATCTGTCAAGACCTACCAAAAACTGAGCAAATATAAAGATCTTGAAATAGAAATCAGCAAAATGTGGAAGCTGAAGACTAAAACAATACCTGTTGTCATAGGTGCCCTGGGATAGCAAAAGTGGCTGATAGCTACCTAACTCAGATACCAGGAAACCAAAAATGGCAGAAGTTCAAAAGATAGTGCTCATGGGAACTGCTCATATCCTACGCAAAATACTCTCTATGTAATCTCAAAGTTTAAAACAAACATAATTTTCGGTTTAAAAAAAAAAAAAAAAAAAACCTTTTTTTTTTAGACATTCATTAGTACAACATCCCCACCCCCCAAATATATGGCACACTAGGCATAACAACAACATGAACTTCCAACCCTGTTGTCTCTTGAGGTCTCTGGGTGAGACTTGGAGCCAACTTGTACAAATATAAAGCAAAAGTCAAACATAGAATAATAATAATAATAATTAATGCCCTGATGCAGTACCAGTCAGTGGCTCTCATGGCTTCTGATCCTAACTGATTGGAAGTGTTATCATGTACATTGTTTTGTCTTGGTATAAACGGTGGGCTACAGCAAATATTCTGCTTAATACCACTGATTTGCTTGTCAGTTGTTTGACCTTAACCAGTTGACCTTAGTGGCTGACGATATGTACATCTCTGATCATGAGCAGACGTAGTGGGGGAGCATCATAGCCGTATGCTGAAAGGAATTCTTAGAGGTTTGGATAATTCACCTTTGGAAACATGGGTGGTCTGTTCAACATCCTTAAACTATCCTTATTCAGGGTTCTTTTGAGCGAGATGGGCTACTCGACCAGAAGAAAATTCTAACTGGGCCCCATCTGCAAGGTCATGCACTGTTTATCTTGATATGAAATCCCGAAAGGCAAAGTCAACCTCGGTAGAATTTTTACTGAGAACGTAGTAACAGGCGAAATACAACGATTCTGCAAGCTCACCGCCGTATATGTTTTTGGCTATAGGTACAAGGCATGCATTTTTGAAAGTTCAGGTCTTGGACCTACAGCAAAAAGGTCCATTACACTGATCCCAGTACTCAACTGGTACTTAATAAGTCGACCCCGAAAGGATGATAGGCCAACTTGACGTCGTTGGAATTTGAACTCAGAACTACAAAGCATATTACATCGACCCTAGTGTTTCACTGGTACTTAATTTATCAACTCCAAAAGGATGAATGGTAAAATCGACCTTGGCGGTATTTTAAAGTCAGAACGTGAAAACGAATGACAAGCCGCTAAGTATTTTGCCTGGAGTGTTAACAATTTTGTCAGCTTGAAGGCCTCATAATAATAATAATAACAATAATCGTTGGAGGACATCTTTTCAATTATAATACTTTGATTTGCTTCTTTTAAATTTTTTTCTCAATTATAAATCTTCACGAAGACTTTTTTCGCAAATTAAGTTTTTCATTGCAGACTTTATGTTTTTCTTTTTTTTACTTTCTCGAACTGTCATCAGGTGTCAGTTAACTTGTTTTTCATATTCTCTAGACGATTGGTTTGTAATTGACATCCAATTGGTTTTCATTAACCTGTACTTTTCTTTCCTAATTTCCATTTCAAGTAGATTTTCATAAACACAGCGGTCTGTCGATTTGTAGTGCTCTGCTGCAACATCTGTTGTTTATCTGTCTCTCACTACTTGTTTATCTGGTCCTCTTTTCATTTAATCGCCTTAACTTCTTCACTCATATATACCCTCACACCCATTACTTTCTCTCTCCTAACTCTAATTGAGCATATCGGAATGCACAAAACTGTATACGCCCACGTCCTATGCGTGCTGCTGGAAGCTTCTATTTCTTTATTCGGTTTTCTGTCAATTTTCCTACATTCAAACATGTGTACATACAAAATAGCCACGCATACTCATATGTATAAATACAAACATAAACACATAGTCATACACACACATAAATAGCTACATACGTACGTGCATACTTATAACATTGTTATACAAAGGTAGTGTAGTCTCAGATGAAATTCCTCTCTCCTATTTATCATATATACGTGCATTCGAACTTATCAAGGAATAGCAAGCCTTTGGGCGCTATTTGGATCCCGTTGTGTCCACTACTCAGATTGGTTGGTATTGGCACAATTTGTCTCTTACTCGATTGCGCCAACTTGTCATGTATAACCAGTCAGAGACACCAAATAGGATCGCGTGGGACAGCCTGTTCACTACCCTGATTGAGCTTACATTTCCTTAAAAAATTCAGGTTTTTCTTGTTCCGAGGTCTTTGGTTCCAGACCTTTTAAGGCTTAGCAACTGACCATAAAGACACAGCCAGTTCCAGCGACAACGCCAGAGAAACTCACCGCCACAGCAGCTACGTTGAGAATTACCAACTTCGTCCAACAGTATTACTGCAACCCCCTTCTTCGTCGCCGCCATCATGTCCTTCTTAACGTCAACATCATCCCTCTACGTACACAGCTCAGCAAGCAATTCACTCGGCAAACAATTCACTGTTCGTCAATACTTCACTACGAATCAACAACGAGTATATAACCTGCATGAACTCCTGTAACTAGTGACCCAAGTAGCAGCATCACAGCCACGACTTCACGTACCTGCACCTGTAACTGGCTCCGCATCATAGCCGCCACTTCTTGATACAGTATTTCAACTACGGTGTACGACTGACTACGAAATAATATTATATTTCTTGTATCTATGAACTTAGTTCTCACTTCGATGGCTATAAACTCTTTCAGATTTCTTCTCATTGCTATCCTTAAATGTTCTTCACACGCACATACAACTATGCCCACATACACACATACAGTTTGTTCTCATGACGGCCTGTCTATTATTCTGTATACATGACGCACCCATAAACACACATGTTATCATATCAATATATGATCTCTTAATCATTCTACGTGATTGCGTCTTTTTTCCCCTCTGGCAGTTAATTGTACTATTCGACATCTCTCTGTTGTAAGGGCTGAGTGATGTGGTACGAAGGGGTCATTCTCGTCACTCCACATCGAACGGCTCCTTTATCTTTTCTTTTACTTGTTTCAGTCATTAGACTGTGGTCATGCTGGGACAACGCCTTGAGTAATATTTAAGGGAATGAATCGATCCTAGTATCTATATTTAAAGCTTGGTACTTGTTATATTGGTCTCTTTTGCCAACCGACTAACAAGTTACGGAGACACAAACACACAAACACCGGTTTCAAGCGGCAGTTGGGACACACACACACACGCATACACACACACACAACAACATATACGATAGACTTCTTTCAGTTTCCATCAACCAAATCCACTCGCATTTTGGTCGGCCAGGGCCTATAGAAGACACTTCCCACGGTGCTACGCAATAGGATTGAACCCAAAATTCTGTCGTTGCAAAGCAATCTTCTTACCACACAGCCACGATTGCGCCACGCCTGTTAGCTTATGTATGTAAACACCAAAACAATCATATATACATACATACATACATACATACGTACATACATACACACGTACAAACAGACATGCATTAATAATTGCATACAATACATACGTGCATGTATTCATAAGTATAGCGACATACAGGCATATCTTCGTGCATATCTCATACAAATACACACACACACATACATACATACATACACACACACTCACAGGCATTATTATAGACGTATATTTAATAATGTTGATGATCATTACTTGTCAATGAACTGTAAAGCGATGAGAATTTAACCTATCTATTTTGTATGCTTACTATATGTATGAAGATAGGAAATAACACAAGATATTCAATTTCTAAATATGATTTCATTTTTAAACTCAGATATTCTTTTATACTCTAAGCAGAAGGCCCGACATTTTGTGGGAGGGGACCAGTCGATTAGATCGATTCCAGTACGAAACTGATACTTGATTTATTGACACCGAAAGGATGAAAGGCAAAGTCGATCTCGGCGGAATTTGAACTCAGGACGTAAAGACAGACGAAATGCCGCTAAGCATTTCGCCTTATTGAAATAAGGTGGCCAGTTAGTACAATGATAGGCAAGTTGCTTAGCAACATCTCGTCCGCCTTTATTTTCTTAGTTTAAATTTCACGGATTTAGACTGTACCTTTCATCCTTTTGGGAACCAAAAAAATAAAATAAGTACCAGTTAAGTACTGGGGATGATGTTATTAAGTTCGTCCTCTCCTTAAACCTGCTGACCATGTGGCAAAATTTGAATCCATTATTACAGGTTGATCTAAGACAGAGAACTGGTAGAAAAGTTAGCTTCTTAGGCAAGAAACTTAGTAGCATTTAGCCGTCTTTACATTCTGAGTTCAAATTCTTCCGAGGTCGTCTTTGACTTTCATACATTCTGAGCCTATAATTTAAGTGTCC
>NC_043004.1:14009659-14024659 GCF_006345805.1 Octopus sinensis
AGTTGTACTGACAAATATTATTCATAGCCACTTTAACATGGCTCTCCATTCGAGCGGACTCTATTACGATTTTTTAACCCCAAGGAGATATCTCCTCTAGCTGGTTAACGATGCACAGCTGCATCCGATAAATTTGCCAGCAGGGCAGCGAACCCCTATCATCTCCTAGTGATGGGGCCATTTGATCAGTCCTGGTTTCGGGATATTTCTGCCACTCCTCACTACTAGACACCTCTTCCGCTAGAGATGACAGTAGCTCGCTTCTGCTGCAATATATATATTTTAGCGACTGTATGTTCGCTTGAAATACATATATAGCGTGCAGAAGCGAGCTGCTATCATCTCTAGCAGAAGAGGTGTCTAGTACTGAGGTTTGGCAGAAATAGCCCGAAAACAGGATTGCTCTACTGGCCACGTCACTACGAGATGGTAGGGGTTTTCCCCCCTGCTCTCAACTTTATCGGCTGCAGCTGTGTATCGTTAACCAGCTAGATGAGATATCTTCTTGGGGTTAAAAATCGCAGAAGAGTCCGCTTGAACGGACAGCCATGTTAAAGTGGCTACAAATATTATTCGTCAGTACAACTACTGCGGTGATCCCTTAGAATATTTTAGAACTAGCATGTTTGCTTATATATATAATCATATATATTAACAATTAATTTAATATTTCGAATGATATATATTATTCATTATGTCGAAAAAGCTGAAAGATATGTACATTTATTATTTATTATATTCTAATTGTAGATCAATTACTGTACGTCTGATGTATTTGTTTTGCTACATATGTCTGTCTTTGTTCATGTCTCTACACACGCCTGTGGACATAGCTGGAACCTGTGTATTGGAGTTTTATTAATATGAACATCCTTGTCAATGTCCGTTGCGTATATGAGTTTCTCTTAGTGTAAGCATTAATATAAGTCTATACGTACGCATGTGTGTCTGTGATTGTATGTATAATCATTAATGTGGTTGTGTGTGTATACCTGTATATTTGCGTGTTTGCGCGCTTGTAAAGGAGAGTGATTGTTGTTAAAACGAAAAGTGCTTTGTACTTAGTTGCTAATGGAGATATACGTTATTAAATATATGTTCATGTATTATCATTGAATAATAATTTTATATCTAGGGACATTTGCTTTTTCTTCATATAAGCCCATACATATTTAATCACACACATATCAATAGATAAACGTGCCTGATGGTAATTCGTGATGTATATTTATATAGAAGTACTTGAGTATTTTCAAATATTTCCTATACGCGTCAGCTTATGCTTAACTGAAATTTGGAAAAGGAAAAAATAAAAAATATACGAGTTTGTCAACATTATAAGCGACACTTTTAGGACTTGTCTTACTAGTTTAGTCATATTCATAATTTCATGTGTCGTAAGATTGAACACGAAAAATCTGTCAGATTGTTGTTTATATAATTTGAAAAGGAGCGGATAACATCTGATAACTGACTGAACAAAATATATTTACAATTACAAAACTAAACATGTTATAATCTTGATGGACAAATCGGTTATTGAAAATTCTGAAGTTACAAACGGATGACAGCTCCAAAATAATTGTAAAAATATGTAGCCTAATCTTCAAGCAAAATGTTATTCATTCTCAGATGCTCTATGGTGTCTACGGAAAGTGTAGAGGAGGCATGGGTAATATTTCTCTAGACATGGCTCATGAAACACGGCTCATGAGACGCGGGTCATGTGACACGGCTCAGCCGGACCTCATTATTAAAATAATTCAAGATAGTTTGTTCATAATTGTGAACAAATTATCTTGTTCATAAGTGTTCATAACTATAAATGTGAACAAACTTTCTTGTTCATAAGTGTTCATAACTATAAATATGAACAAACTATCTTATTCATAAGTGTGAATAAACTGTTTGTTCATAAGTGTAAACAAACTGTCTTGTTCATAACTGTTCATAACTATAAATGTGAACAAACTATCTTGTCCATAAGTGTGAATAAACTGTTTGTTCATCAGTGTGAACAAACTATCTTATTCAGAAAGTTCTGCGGACAGCTGTTTGCGCATGTTATAGAGTTTATACTCGACAATAGTCATGGGCAAACTGCACCCTCCGGGAAATTTTTTTTAAGGAATCCGTCTGTAATAATCAGAAACCCAAAAGAAGACAATCGAAATATGGAAAAGACTTAACAGTATAGTTTTGAACATTTTTGGATATCTGACACGTTCAAAATGAGGCAAAACGTATTTACTTGTATGTGGGTTGTATGATTAAGAAAATTAATATTTACTGTATGATTTATTAGATAAGCTCTTGACTAATAGATTGCTCTATATGATATCGTACTTTTATTTCAGTCTGTAGCTATGCAACAGCAGTAATCTAGTTATTCAGCTATAATAACGAGAGTGCCAGTAAAACAAAATGGATAATATCTGCAGATCAGGACAAACGCTTGGTAAACACTCTAATATATATATCATAAATTGTCAACGAAAAGTCTTTGATAGTATCTTTCAAGGTAGTGAATCATTCAAACATCCCAATTAGTTTAGGAACTGGAGCCATTAACACATTATTATTTACGTTACTCTGTCAAAATTAATGCCTATTTATTCAGATTGTTTTGAATTAATCATGCATTATCTTGTAGCTTCGAGATTTCGATATAGTGATTGCTTATTATTAGGATGTTATTGTAGGTAAGGTGGGAGAGGCCAGATTCAGCCAGCTGGAACATAAAATAGGGTCAGTATTTGGGTCTGATACGGGTGGTTTAAATGCTAGAAGGTTAAATACTAGTTGTACAGGTGAATTTCCCAAATTGCACATAAGACTTTATAAAAGTGAGATTATATTTCATTTTAGAAAATAATTAATTTATGTTTAACGACGAACTTTTTTGGGAAAATATGCGGTGGGGACGACAACCAGTTATAGACTACAAAGAAATCACGCTATACATACCACCCACAAAAAAATCCATGAAGCACAATAAAAAAAAGAAAAACATTAAGAGACCAAAATATAGAAATAGAAAACTGGAAAGGTTACGTCGAATATATATTATATATATATATATATGTATATATGTGTATATATATATATATTATATATATATATATATATATATATATTCATATATATATATATATATATAATATATATATATATATATATATTATATATATATATATATATATATACATATATATATATACGTAGATATCCATCATATACGTACACACACACGCACACAAACACAAACACAGATGTATGTATGTATTTATAAGCATAAGATCGAACAGCATTTGCAGAAATAGTGAAATACACGTTCAGGGCCCAATTCCCAAATCCCGCACTACAAGAATTTATAAAAGTGGGGTTAAGATTCATTCTAGAAAATAATTACTTTATGCTTAACGACGAACTTTCTTCGGAAAAAGACCTGGGAATGCACTAGGGCGACAGCCAGTTATGGGCTAAAAAGAAATTACGATATAACAAAAAAAAAAGAAAAGAAAAAATGGAAACAAAATCTCATGTAGCAAAATCAAAAAAGAAAGAAAAACCTTTAGGAAACGAAAATATGGAAAGCCTTTCTCCATGTATTAGTTCGTCAAGTATGAAATTTGTCGTAAGTTATATGGTAATTTTGCGCCATTGTTATATTTTGACAATCTTTATTTTTTGCTAGGAAGCTGACACATCTATTTCTTTATTCTACCGCATTTTGCGCTTTATAAATATTTATAAATCAATTATTCCTATTTTTGTAGAGATGGATAAGTCGGAAATTCGTACAGTTTTGAAATATGAGTTCTTTCTTGGAAATACCGCATAGCAGACAGCTCGAAATATTTATGGAGTATTTCATTCTAATGTTATTACAAAGCAGACAGTATCAAATTGGTTTGAAAATTTTGTTCTGGTAACTTTGATCTCACAAATGAGCTACGCGGTCGACCAGAAATAAAGGTGGATAATGACGAACTGAAAGCCACCGTCGAATCAGATCCATCTCAAAGTGCCTGTGAATTATCGTTGTTGTTTGATGTTACCAAGAAAAAAAATAATGACTCCACTAGTTCGAATCGGCAAAGTGAAAAAGTTGGATAAGTGGGTGCACATGAATTCAATGAAAATCAGAAATAGCAACGTTTGGAAGCTTGCATTATGCTACTTTCTCATCACAAAAATGAATCAATTTTGAATAGAATTGTAACATGTGATGAGAAATGAATCCAATACAGCAACCGTAAACGTTCAGCACAATGGTTGGACAAAGACGAGCCACCAAAACAGTTCAAAAAACAAAATTCATCAAAAGAAGCTGATGGTGTGTGTTGGTGGTCTGGTGCAGGTGTAATCCATTATGATTTGATTAAACCTGGCTCATCAATCACGGCCGAAGTACACTTCAGCCAAATGATCCAGAAACTTACAAAAAAACCCAGCCTAGATTAGTCAACAGAGCCATTCCTATTTCATTGCAAAACAACACCAGACCACACCTCGCAAAAGTGACATTGGCGAAACTACAGGATTTGGAGTTGGAAGTTCTCCATCATCCACCATACTCACCTGATCTTGGCCCCACTGAAGATTTTGATAGGAAAACAATTTAATTAGCATGATGCTGTAAAACAGGCCTTCCAAGATGTTATTGATTCTAGATTGCCAGCTTTTACAGTTCCGGATTGGACAAGCTACCGTTGAAATGACAAAAGTGTATTGACAATATGGGTGCATAATTTGATGAATAGAACTATTCCTTCTATATATAAAACTTTAGCAAACTTTTTCTTTTCTACAAATTTTATATTTCACGACCTAATAGAAATAGAAACTGCAGAAGTTACCACGAATATATATATAATATATATATATATATATATATATATATATATATATATATATATATATGTATGTATATATATATATATATATTATATATATATATATATATATATATTATATATATATATATATATATATATACATATATATATATATATATAGGTATATGTATATGTGTATGTGTGTATATGTATATATATATATATATATATATATATATATATGTATATATATATATATATGTGTATATATATACATCATATATGTACATACACATACACACATGTGTGTATTTATATGCATAAGATCGAACAGTATTTGCATATATAGTGAAATACACGTTCAGGGCCACAAAAAAAACTTCACATCCTGACCAAGGATGGAATATCGGCCTCACATCTGGGAAGGTGCGATGTTGCAGCTACTAATTATACAAGCCATGCGTGTGACTGGTAAATAATCAACGAAACATTTTATCACCAACGCACAGACGAACTGTCTCTTCACTTTGCATTATCTTGCGCCATGAGAAATTTATCAACGCCCCGAAGCTTATAATTTGCATATCGTAACTCGCTAAAACCCACTCGCCATAACTCTCACTTCTCCTGTTGTTACTCATAAAATATATGTCTTCCCAATTCCAGTACTAAACACAACTTCCAATATTTTCTCTCCGAAAGTCAATCTCATGGTATTGCACCCTCCTCCACACATTTTTTCTATTTTTCTTTCTATATATTTATATCGATTTATAGATTTACAAGCTGAACATAAACTGTAATAAAATGTATCGATCTAAGCGGTCTCGGATGGTCTCAAGAAGTAAAACATAAAAAGAAACTTGAAAAATAAATAAACATTCTCTGGGGGTATGAAAATATTAGAAAAAACACCAAACAATTCGACCGACGACAGTTATGCACTGCACTCGCAGTATAAGAAAATATACATGAAAAAAAAAAAACAAAAACAAAACAAAACCAAGCAAACAAACAAAAGAACCAGAAAACAAGTAAAAGTAGAAAACAAATAATAAGAGTAAATATAAAAAAAAAAAAAATTTACAATAAGTTTCTCTATTTCTGTCTATTTATGTTGGCTTGCCTCCTTCTCTCCCTCTTCTTTTATTCTCTCCCAATAACTTTTTATATTAGTTATCTATCTATCTATATACATATATATATATATATATATATATATATATATATATATATATATATATATATATATATATATGTATGTATATAGGGGCAGGCGTGGCTTTGTGGTAAGAAGTTTGTTTCCCAACTACATGGTTCCGGGTTCAGTCCCACTGCGTGACAACTAGGCCAAGTCTCTTCTACTATAAGCCTCGGGCCGACCAGAACCTTGTGAGTATATCTGGAAGGCAAACACTGAATGAAGCCCATCGTATATATGTATATATATACATACATGTATGTATGTATGTATGTGTGTGTATATATATATATACATACATATACATATATGTGTGTGTGTGTGTGTGTGTGTGTGTGTTTGTGCGTGTGTGTTTGTCACCCAACATCGCTTGACAACGATGCTGGTGTGTTTACGTCCCCGTAACATAGCAGCTCGGCTAAAGAAACCGATAGAATAAGTACAAGGCTTACAAATAATAAGTCCTAGGTTCGATTTCTTCGACTAAAGGCTGTGCTCGTCTCGTAGGCATAAGCTCATAGGCCGGTTTCCAGGGTTATGAGACGTTATACTTTTCCCTGCTCTGGACGGGATGCGGTCCTTCAGTTTTACTAAGCCTGGTTAAGGATTCAGAAAGTTGGGCCTCTAACCAGGTCTTTCTCGACACCCTTAAAGCCGAAAACTTTTCAACATTTGTATGTATGTGTAAGAGAGTACCTGGTTGTACAGTGGCAGCCGAAAACACGCACATCTCTGTTGTGTCTGCAGACGATCACACAAAGGTGAAAGACTCAGCTGCAGCATGTGCGTTTGCAGACGACCCTGCATGTGGTCGTTCTGAACTAGGTCTCGCTCCAAGAACAGTCTCTGCTGTTTCTGTAGATGCTCACATGAAAACTGAAGATCTAGCTACCGCATCTCTCCTTATGGCCTCTATTGGTATGCCATTCAATCTTGTTATTGACTTCATTCAGTTGTTTAGCAATCAGCAATCAGGCCCCATCCTTGTATGACAGACAAGCAGTCCTGTCCGTCTTGTTTGCTGTCCGAGTCGATGCTTTCACTGGTATAGAAATCTCTGTAATTGTTTTTTCTGCTTTGCCTCTCTTCATCTAGCCTGTTATGGTGTGTGTGGTTTATATTCTTGCCAGTTATGCTTTTTCGGGGTAATGGGTGATTGGCTACCATGTCGATGGCGGTCATTTGACGCGATTGCTTTGGTACGGCTACTTCTTTGGTGACGGACTTTACGTGACGTATTATCTGATGTTGATGGCTGACACGCATACACACACACAGAGGCACACACAGAGAGGTAACTCTCTCTCTCTCTCTCTCTCTCACACACACACACACAGACTGAGGCCACTGTCTCTCTCACTCTGACACACCACAGAGGCATACTCACAGACACACACACACACAAAAAAATGTATAATAAGGGAGAGAGAGCAAGTAAAGAGAGAGAATTAGAAACAGTCGGGCGTACTAAAATTGCTCTGACTGATACACAAACACAGATGGAAACACACAAACACAAAGACTTACAACACACATACACATACACACATACACACACACACTCTCTCTCTCACGCACACATACACACATACATCCTCCGGCATTCCTATTCAACAGAAATAGAGCAAGAAAAGCGAAATATTACAAATGATAAACAATTTTAAAATACACAGCCATCTCTCGTTACTTGATATAAGTATACTATGACAAATTTTGATTGATAGTAAAATAAAAGCTTATATTTACTGATATAACGAAAGTCATCTTTTTATTTGGTAATTACAGACATATTCTTCAGCCATATTATTTACATTATTTACAATTGACGGATATTTGTCCTCATTTTGTTTGTTGCTAACACAACGTTTCGGCTGATATACACTCCAGCCTTCATCAGGTGTCATGGGGAAATTTCGAACCTGGGTTCTCATTCCTAAGGAATTCTATGATGTTATTATTATTATCATTATGATTATTATTATTATTATTATTATTATTATTATATTATTATTATTATTATTATTATTATTATTATTCTATGTTTGACTTTTGCTTTATGTCTGTACAAGTTGGCTCCAAGTCTCACCCAGAGACCCCAAGAGACAACATGTTGGAGGTTCACGTTGTTGTTATGCCTAGTGTGCCATATATTTGGGGTTTTTTTGTGTTGTACTAGTGAATGTCTAATACATAAAAAAAAACCTTTTGTTTTAAACCTTGGGATTACATAGAGAGTATTTTGCGTAGGATATGAGCAGTTCCCATGAGCACTATCTTTTGAATTTCTGCCATTTTGGGGTTTCCTGGTATCTGAGTTAGGTAGCAATCAGTCCCTTTCGCTATCATTCCCAGGGCACCTATGACAACAGGTATTGTTTTAGTCTTCAGCTTCCACATTTTGCTGATTTCTATTTCAAGATCTTTATATTTGCTCAGTTTTTGGTAGGTCTTGACAGATACGTTTATATCGATTGGGACAGTCATATCAATGAGGAGGCATGTTCTTTGTCTGAAGTCTTTCACTATGATGTCTGGCCTATTTGCATCTATTTTTCTGTCGGTTTGAATGGTGAAGTTCCAGAGGAGTGAGATGTGGTCATTTTCAAGCACTGGAGGTGGATTGTGTTCCCACCAGTTTTTTTCATGGGGCAAATCCAGGTTTTTGCAAATTACCCAGTGAATATATTGTGCAGCTCTATCATGCCTGTTGAGGTACTCTGTAGGCGCTAGAAGACTGCATTTGGAGACAACATGATCAATGGTTTCATTTTGTTGTCGGCATACACGACATGTTGGGCTACTGCCGTTCTTTAATATGTTGACCTGGTAGTTTCTTGCTGGTAGGCATTGATCTTGAGCTGCTATGATAAACCCCTCTGTTTCAGATTTTAAGCCAGAGGCCATTAGTCATTGATGGGTCAGGGCTTTGTCAATATCTGCATTATTCGCTCTCTTTGGGTATTTGCCATAGAGAGGTTTTTCTTGCCATTTATTATTCAGAATATCTAAGGCCGCAGTTTTGGCACGGGTTTTCATGCGCCTAGCTTTTTCTGTGCTTGTTTCTTGTATGTCTATCTCTAATTCCGAAATTGGTTGTATTCGGAATTCACTTAGATATTCCTTTGCCTGTTTTGTTACTGAGTATGAAGCTTTCTTTTTTTCATGTTTTGAGACAAGTTTTAACATCCAATCCTCAGACTTTTTCAGGTAGGTGTCTAGGCCAATTGTAGCAATCTTCATTGTTATTGCCAGTTGCAAAAGACCACGGCCTCCCTCTTTTCTTTGCAGATAAAGTCGTTCTGTATCTGCCTTAGGGTGGTGCATTCTATGCATTGTCAACAGTTTTCTTATTTTTCTGTCGAGCTGACATATTTCAGTAATTGACCAGTTAACGACATTGAAACTGTAAGTCACGACTGGTATGGCTAATGCATTGATCGCTTCGATCCTGTTTCTTGCATTCAGCTCTGTCTTGAGTATTGCTCTCACTCTTCGATAGCATTCTCTCCTGATCCTTTCCTTCATCTCTGAATGTCTTATTCCTTTCCCTTCAATTACCCCTAGGTACTTGTAGCTCTCCGCTGGGTCTAGTTCTTTTATGACATTCTGCTGGTCAAGGTTAACGTTAGATGTTTCTGTCATTTTTCCTTTGATAAAGGTAGCTTTTGCACATTTATCGAGGCCGAATTGCATTCTGATGTCGTCACTGAATTGTTTGACTATCGCTAGTAAGCCCTTGAGTTGTTGGTCATTCTTTGCAAAGAGCTTTAAATCATCCATGTAAATGAGATGATTTATATTTTTATCAAACATTTTATACCCGTGCTGCGCGTCATTGAGCAGTTTTGAGAGAGGTATTAAGGCTAAACAAAAGAGGAGTGGTGATAGTGAGTCACCCTGGAAAATTCCACCCGAAATTTTTACATCACCAGCATTTAGGGATTCATTGTCACTGTTCAGAGTTAGTGTGGTTCTCCATGATCTCATACTTACAGTCAAAACGTTTCGTAGAGTAGGTGCTATCTTATACATTTCAAGGCATTTCCTAATCCAGCTATGTGGTAGGCTATCAAAAGCCTTTTTATAGTCTATCCAGGCTATTGATAAGTTTTTGTGTCGTTTGTGACAGTCTTCTAAGATCATCTTCTAAGATTTTCGCGGATGCATAGTATAGGTGGTTGAGATTTGTGATATCAACATCATTAGCTGAAATTATATCCTTAAGTGCAAGCCGGATTTTACCAATTATTTTCATGTTTTGGTTAGAGTTGCGGATTTCAGGGAGTGTATCACGTTCATCCATGCTGATTTCTTTAATTTTCAGCCATTCAATCATGATTTGATTTTTTAGCTCATGTAGTTCTGTTGGGTCAATATTTATGTGACTTTCTTTATCTATTTGATGTTCATCTGTCCTAGTGTTTATGATTGGTTCAGGGAGTATTTCACTTTGCCTATCACTTATTATTATTATTATTATTGAGTGAGAGAGCAGTTCATGCAATCAAAGTGACACTGGGGTAAAATATACGAAGCCCAATATACCCATCATGACTACCCGTCTGATAAGGGTACACCAGGCACATGCATCACAACCATACGTGCGCGACATGGTGATCTCATATCAAGATAAACAGCACATGACCTTGCAGGTGGGACCCAGTTAGAAATTTCTTCAGGTTGAGTACCCCATCCCGCTCAAAAGGTCCCTGAATAAGGGTTGTTTAAGGATGCTGAAATAACCACCCATGTTTCCAGAGGTGAATTATTCAAACCCCAAAGAATCCCTCTCAACACATGGCTATGATCCTCCCCCACTACTTCTGCTCGTGATCAGAAATGCACATATCGACAGCCACTAAGGGACATGCTCAACTGGTTAAGATCAAACAACTGACAAGCAAATCTGTGGTATTGAGCAGAATATTTGCTGTAGCCCATCTTTTATACCAAGACAAAACAATGTACATGATAACACTTCCAATCAGTTAAGATCAGAAGCCATGAGAGCCACTGCCTATTATTATTATATTATTATTATTATTATTATGATGCCTGGAATCGAACTCGGAATCTTGGGGTTAGTAGCCCGCGCTCTCAAGATTCCGAGTTCGATTCCAGGCAGTGACCTGAATAATAATAATAATAATAATAATAATAATAATAATAATAATAATAATAATAATAATAATAATAATATTAATACTAATAATAATAACATCGAAAAATACCTTAAGAATGAGAACCCAGGTTCGAAATTTCCCCATGACACCTGATAGAGGCTGGAGGGTATATCAGCCTAAACGTTGTGTTAACAACAAGCAAGATGAGGACAAATATCCTTCAAATGTGAATAATGTACATAATTCCTCATCTCTTAAATATAGAACTGTAAGATTCTTCAGGTTTTTGACTACATCCATTTTCATATACTTTCTTGCAGCCTCTCTTTAACATTAAAAAGAAAGAAAACTCTTGGGGTTCATTCCCATCGCGGTGCATCATGTCTTAGACTCTTCCATGGTAGCCTCGAGCCGACCAAAGCGCTTTGTGAGTGGATTTGGTTGATAAAAACTGAAAGAAGCCCGTCATATATGTGTATATATGCGTGTGTATATGTGTGTGAGAGTGCGTAAGTGTGTGTGTGTGTGTGTGTGTGTGTGTGCGTGTCTTTGTGTTTATGTTTGTCCTCCACTGCTTGGCAACCGGCGTTAGTGTGTTTACGTCCCCGTAACTTCGAGGTTCGACTAAAGATTGACTGATAGAATAAGTACCAGGCTTTCAGAAAATGATTATTGGGGGGTCGATTCGTCCGACTAAAATTGTTCAATGCATTGTCCCAGCATGGCCGCAGTCATGAAGGAGGAGGACGAGGAAGAGGAAGGGTAGGTGCAGGACAAGCAGAAGAAAAAGAAAAAGGGGAAGAAGAAGAAGAAGAAGAAGAAGAAGAAGAAGAAGAAGAAGAAGAAGAAGAAGAAGAAGGAGAGAAGGAGGCGGAAGAGGAGAAGGAAAAGAAAGAGAGGAAGAAGAAGAAGGAAAAGTAGGAGGGGAAGAACAAGAACTCAACTCTTAACTGTTGTATTTTATGTAGCCAACTGTTAACTTCCATATGGTGGGTCATTTCACGCTAAACGCAAATAATAAATGACGGTGGTCTATCCCTGAAATATTACCAATACCGTCTTTTAACTTTTTGAAACCCTCAAAATTTTCTATGGTACCTCGCTTTACATCGATTCTTTACATTGTTTTTACATCGTTTCTGGCTACATATTTTGTCGTTGTTGTTGATGGTGCTGACAGTGCTAAAACTTTTATTACCACTATCATCTTTTCCCCTTTATCGAGATTGGTTCATCAGACGTCGTAAACAAAAGTGACGCCTAAGTACAAATATAAACAATGGTTTGTTGGTTGAGTAGTAGGAATTAGTTGCTACCTAAGTAATAAATACAACATTTTCTTGGTGCCCAAATAACCGATGACAAATGGGTTTCGCGCGGATTTGGTAGTGTCAAAACGGCGCATCATAGAACAACTAACTCAACTTTCAGTGATGAAACGAAAATTTGGGTTGGATAGATTTTCTTTTCACCCCACCACGCAATTCAAGGATGATACCTGACCAGCTAATGACTGATTGCATTTACAGATTTGTAGCTAACTGTCACTTGCAAGGCATCTGCCGGGTCCATGAGCCTTAATTTCTGCTGTCGTTAGCGTTTAAGGATTACCTGGCTGGTATATCGTGTGGCGTTGAGTAGTGAAGCACATTTTACTTCAGTGATAATCGTCAGCTTACTTTCAAACCAGTTCTGTGTTTTACATAGTTTCTTCTTGAAGGCTTTTCTTTTCTACTCTAGGTACAAGGCCCGAAATTTTGGGGGAGGGGGGCCAGTCGATTAGATCGACCTGCAAGGTCATGTGCTGTTTATCTTGATATGAGATCACCATGTCGCGCACATATGATTGTGATGCATGTGCCTGGTGTACCTTTATCAGACGGGTAGTCATGATGGGTATACTGGGCTTCGTATATTTTACCCCAGTGTCACTTTGATGGCATGAACTGCTCTCTCACTCAATAATAATAATAATAATAATAATAATAATAATAATAATAATAATAATAATAATAATAAATGCCCTGATGAGGTGCCAGGCAGTGGTTCTCATGGCTTTTGATCTTAATTGATTGAAAGTGTTATCATGTACATTGTTTTGTCTTGGTATAAAAGAGGGCTACAGCAAATATTCTGCTTAATACCACAGATTTGCTTATCAGTTGTTTGACATGAACCAGTTTAGCATGTCCCTTAGTGGCTGACAAAATGTGCATCTTTGATCATTTGATCACCAACAAAATTGGTGGTAGAGCAGCATAACCATGTATTGTGAGGAATTGTTTGGGGTTTGGATAGTTCACCTTTGGAAACATGGGTGTTTCGTTCATCGTCCGTCAACAACCCCTATTCAAGGACCTTTGGAGCGGGATGGGCTACTCGAACTGAAGAAAATTTTAACTGACTCACACCTGTAAGGTCATACGCTGCTTGTCTTCTTAAGAGATCACTATGTTGCGCACATATGGTTGTGATGCATGTCCCTCGTGTACCCTTATCAGACGAGTACTCATGGTGTGTATACTGGGCTTCGTATATTTTACCCCAGTGTAACTTTGATTGGATGCACTGCTCTCTCACTCAACAACAACAACAACAATAATAATAATAGTAACGCTTAAAAAAGGAAAGAACACTAAAAGGAAACAACATGGCAGGGAAAAAATGTACAGTCAGTTTGCAAGAGATACGAAAGCAAAAACAGACCGGTGACTATGGATGAGGAGGAGCGACCTGAAGACAGAGAGAGATGCACTTATATGAGCAGCTCAAGAACAAGTGCTAAGAACTATGTGAAGTGCAGAATCGACAACACCATTGACAGCGACATATGCAGAATATGTGGGGAGAGGGGTGGAACGGTATTGAAGACTTTTAGCGAATGTCCAAAGTTGCCACAACGCAAATACAAAAGACGACATGATAATGTGACAAGAATGATCCATTGAGAACTCTGTGGAAATCACGGCTTACAAAGAGCAAGGACATGGTATGAACAAACCCCAGAATGGGTCACCGAGAATGGAAAATCCTGTGGGATGCAAAAATCCTGTGGGATTCAGAGCGAACATCTGACCAGACATCAGAAACCGGTGGAATAAAAAAAGAGAGAACATGGGTGATAATCGATATAGCATGTCCCGGTAACAATAGGATCAAAGAAAGAAGACAAACTGTGCAACTATAATGATTTGAAGTGGGAAATACGAAGATTATAATCAATGAGGAGAGTTGATGTAGTACCAATTGTACTTGGTACTTCGTACACTTGGAAGTATCAGCACTCAACTGCCAACATGGCTCAAAAAGATTTGTAGAAGTATAAAGGTGGAACGCCTACAAAAATCCGTATTGCTTGGAACTGCAAGAATTGTTCTCAGCGTTCTTGAAGCATGACCAGTAAACGCGTGTCATCTTAGTCTGCTGACGGTGGACAGATGATACTTTCCATCATACCGAGCAAAATAAGCTGTGGGTTTTTATGAAACAATAACAATAACAACAACTGCATCAGCAGCAGCAGCAATAACAGCCACGACAAACACAACCAAAATAACACCTCAGAGATAGGAAGGGTCTGTTATTTACAGTTAAGTTGTCTGGTGATCGATATTACTTGAATACGAGTTTTCGATCACTTTGTTTCGTCTTGAGCATCAGGCAACTTACCCATCTGCGTTCGTATACGATATATACAGCGATAAGAAATAACGGAAAAACTTTTGAGTGAAGTTTTGCAGAAGTTAGATGTTTAGTAATATCAATTGGAGAAAAAAGAATTTACTGTAATGAAAGTGTATACTTTTTATTTTTAATTTATCATTAAAAAAAAAAA
>NC_043004.1:14029659-14032159 GCF_006345805.1 Octopus sinensis
AGACCAGCAGTCTCCCATGCATACCGGCCTCCCCTCTCCACGCCACTGATGTTATCCAAGGGAAAGGTAAAGGCCGATACAACATGGCACCTGTGACGTCGCAACTCATTTCTAAAGCTGAGTGAACTGGAGCAACGTGAAATGAGGTGTCTTGCTCAATAAAACAACACGCAGCCCGGTCCGCGATTCGAACTCACAACCTCACGATCGTAAGCTCCACGCTCTTACCACTGAGTCATGCACCTTCACATATACTGCATATACGCGCCCATATACTGCATATAAGGGCAGAAATGCACAGACAAGTGTACATATATTCTTTTATTTGTTTCAGTCATTTTACTGCGGCCATACTCAAGCACAGCCTTTAGTCGAACAAATCGACTTCAGGATCTATTCTTTGTAAGCCTAGTGCTTATTTCATCAGTTTCTTTTGCCAAGCCGCTAAGTTACGGGGACGTAAACGCACCACCATCGGTTTTCAAGCATTGGCAGGGTGACAAACACAGTACACAAACATATAAATATATATATATATACGACAGGCTTCTTTCTGGTTCTGTCTACCAAATCCACTCACAAGGCTTTGGTCGGCCTGCGGCTATAGTAGAAGACACTTGCCCAAGGTGCCATACAGTGGGACTGAACGCGGAACCATGTGGATGGTAAGCAGGCTACTTTATTTCATAAAATTTGACATGAAAGCATTTCAAAGAGGGGACGAACAATGACAAAGATAAAAAGTTATAGTAGCTGCTATAACGTTTAAAAATTTATGATGATAAATTTATGATACAATTTAAAAATTACAAATTACAATTTACATATTACAATTTACAAATCACAATTTACTAATTACCAATTACATAATAACATGTTACTCATTGCGATTTGCAATGACATCCCTGAAGGGTAAAGCACAGTGTAGCTTTTGATAGCCTCTTCCACCACTGGAAGCTGACCCTCATCCGCCACGATGATGGAGTTGTCATCCGCATACACCGTAGCTCATCTTCCACACCATAGATCATGCGCTGCGTCCCCTAGTGCCTCCAACTTGCGCAGCAATGGCTCGAGAGCCAACACATACAAAAGCGGAGACAGGGGACACCCCTGACGTAGTGTGTGCTCGATCCTGAATGGCTTCGAAAGGAAACCATTCACTTTTGCGACAGGACTCGATGTCAGTGTACAACGCAGCAGTCCAACCGCGGAAGGCCGGGCCCTGGCCAGCCTTCTCGAGGACCGTCGCCAAGTACCAATGGTCGACCCTGTAAAATGGTCTAAATGTACAAGTGCACCCCTGCGCATCTCCTACAGGTCTGTCCACGACCCGCGCCAACCTTTTCGCTAGACCTTGGCCAAAATCTTTAACTCTGTGTTCAGAGTTATGGGCCTGAAATTCCCTATTTCATCCCCCTTTCTCGGGTCCTTCCTCATCAACATCACCACCTCCCGGCTCACAGACTTGGTAATTCTCCCATTTTGCTGTCATTTTGCTCCCGTTCATCGACTTCTCCCCGGGGCATTCTCCCAGTACCTCGATCACCTCCTCGGCTGTGATTGGCCCTTCACAGCACTCAGTCTCTCGTGCTGAGAGACGCGGGCCGCCAGACAGGAAGTCTCTAAGGGCCTCGCCATGATCCAGAGTCCCACTCCTCCCGAACAATTCGGCAAAGTGCTTGTGAAGCGCCTCACACATATCGTCCCGTTCATCGACCGAATACCCATTGTCATCAACGAGAGACCTGATTGTGGCATCATTGCCACGCTGGGTTTCTACCGTACGGGCCCATCCGGCAACATTAATTCCTTCACGGCCCAATGTGCGCACTTTAGCCCGAATTTGGAACCCCTCATGTTTGGCTTTGATGTGACGGTCCAAGGCCGTTCTCGCTGCCAAAAGGTCCTTAATTAGTTGCACTTCTATTCTGGCCTTATCTAGTTTTAGCTGGTGTCTAAACCTAATAGTCCCGAAACGAATGGCTCCCTTGAGGGCGAACCACCATCGTTTATTTACCGGAGCGCCGGTTAACGCCCTCTGTACTAATTCCTTAATCGGGCTACGGTCAAAATAGACTTGTTCAGCTTCCAGTAGCCGAATCCTCTCCTAACTGTATGTCCAGTCTACACTTAACCATTCTATGGTCAGTGTAAGCTACTTAGACAAACTGCGGACATCTAAAACTAGACATATCTTTAGTTCTTATGACTATCCTATCTAAGAAAGATTGAGCCTTCCGTCTCCGCTAATCCAGGCCCACTCCGGGACACTTGAATGGTCAAGCCTGTAGCGATCCGCTAGCTGAAAACGCTTAAGCAGATCTACGAGACGTGAGTTCACTTTCCTACCGATAGAGCCAACGCTATTGATGCGTGTGTCAACGGTAGTGGTATAGTCTCCTAACACCACTAATGTCATCGATGTCACGAGAAAGTTTTCTAGGCACCGACAAAAATCAGTTTGAAATTCTCTAGCACAAGGTGCATAGATCCCGAT
>NC_043004.1:14037159-14064659 GCF_006345805.1 Octopus sinensis
TGTGTTATATATATATGTGTTTTGTGTGTATATATATATATATGTGTGTATATATATTGTGTGTATATATATGTATATATATATATATATATATATATATGTTTATATATATATATATATATATATATTTATGTATATATATATATTATATATATATATATATATATATATATATATATATGTGTTATATATATATATGTGTTTTGTGTGTATATATATATATATGTGTGTATATATATTGTGTGTATATATATGTATATATATATATATATATATATATATGTTTATGTATATATATATATTTATATATATATATATATATATATATATATATATATATATGTATGTTATATATATATATATGTGTGTATATGTATATATATGTATGTATATATATACATTTATATATAAATGGATAAATTAATAAATGTAATCAAACGCAGGTGTTCTACATACATATGAGTAAAGTACATATCATATATATAGGTCTGTCTATCTATCTATCGATCGATTGATCTATCTATCTATATTTATTACTAGCCAAGAAAGCTGTATTAGGACAGCATAGCATTCTGTGTATCATACTCAACATAGGTATACTGTTGAAAGCCTTGAATCAACCGTCTTCGTCTCGAGAAAGCCTCTCATATACACGTAGATTGTTAAAAGAATGCATCGTAGCAGACAAAAAGTGTTGTACAACAATGATAGACAGAATTGTTAAATTCATTTTTCTGCTTTTTTGAACGTCCTTACGGGAGGCTTTCTCCATATGACTATCGTACTCTTTCAAGGCTTTGAAATCGGCTTTTTCAAGTTCCATTTGGACTGGAAGGTGACAGTATAAAACGAAGCTGAAATTTGAATGATATAGATATGACATGCCCCAAGAGAATGGTTTTTTACACTTAGAAAGTAGCAATAAACCAGGGAACAATAAGTAAGAGAATGAACTGTTTCTTAGGATACGGATAACGTCCTTTCCCGAGCCATAACGACTTATAGGACCGGTTTAGTGGAGGCGCGCAGCTTAGTGGTTAGGGTGTTGGACTCCTGATCGTAAGCTTGTGGTTTCGATTCCTGGACCGAGCAACGCGGTGTGTTCTTGAGCAAAACACTTTATATCACGATGCTTCAGTGTACACAGTAGCAAAAATGAGTAATCATGGAATCGACCGGCGTCCTGTCCAGGTGGAGAATATATATGCGATGAATCAGGGAAACCGGCCCGTACAAGTCTACGTGACTTGGGAAGGAACCTTAACTTTTTACTTATAGGACCGATTTCCTAGATTCTGTTCCTTATATATTCTGTTCCACCCTGGACGGGACGCCGGTGTTTCGCAGAATTACTGATTTTTGCCAGCTGAGTTGTGTGGGAAAATTTGAAATGATGTGTTTTGCTCAAGAACACAACATACCACCCGATCCAGCAATTGAAACCACAATCTTACAATGATGAATCCAATACTCTTACCATTTATTCAGGCGCCTCCATGACATGTTCTTAAATTTCGGTTAATTAAAACCTATTATATTTGACTGTGAAGGCGCATGGCTCAGTGGTTAGAGCGTCGAGCTTACGATCGTGAGGTTGGGAATTCGAATCCCGGACCAGGCTGCGTGTTGTGTTCTTGAACAAGACACTTTATTTCACGCTGTGACGTAACAGGTGCCAAGCTGTACCGACTCCTTTGCCTTTCCCTTGAATAACACTGGTGGCGTGGAGAGGGGAGGCCGGTATGCATGGGTGACTGCTATCTTCCATAAGCAACCTTGTCCGGACTTGTGCCTGGGAGGGTAACTTTCTAGGTGCAATCCTATGGTCGGTCATGACCGAAGGGGGTCTCAGCATATTTGACTAGGGCTTGGGAACATCAGATTCCCCAGATTATGATATAACAAAATATATTTAGATATAAGACACCCTATACTATACAATCTGAAAGCGCGTGACCAAGTGGTTTGGGTGTCCACTACGGATTTTAAGGTCGTGCTTTCACTCCCCAGACTGACGATGCAGTGTATTCTTCTCTAAAACAATTTATTTCATGTTGCACCAGTTCAGTCAACTTTAAATGGGTGACACTTCGGCGGAATCGCATTCCGTACAGGAACCATATTTGCATGATCACCTAACCAGCGGAATGGCATCATTCGAAAGCTACAACAATGCGAGGAAACGCGTTGTGACGAGCGGTATAAGGATATCCGGCAGTTTATTCGAAACAGTGATAAAATGACAAACAGTTAATCAAGCAAACAGTTTTATATATCTCAAGTTTGGATGTTGCCTCAAAATATTGAATGCCAGAGGGGAATATAAGATAATAGTCAACAATGTTGTCTCTTGAATTTCCATCAAATGCACAAGAGAGCCTGCTTCATGTCCTGGCTGATAATGAAAGTAGCAAATGATTATATTCTTTGCGCCAAGTAATTCTCATAAGAAATTGGCTTAGACATCGAACAGCTAAACAGACGTGACATTGACACTTTTGTCAAATGGGGGTCGACAGCAACAGACGAAAATCTGCACACGGTTTATATACTTGCGAAATAGATCTATCTATCTATCTATCTATCTATCTATCTATCTATCTATCTATCTATCTATCTATCTATCTATCTATCTATCTATCTATCTAACTATCTATCTATCTATCTATCTATCTATCTCTGACACTAGCTTACGCTTATTGTCTGATCTCCGTATGCAGTCTTAATATTCCTCGCACTTTCCGTGGCGTTGTTGCCTTTATTGTTCTCATAAAGCAAAATATATCGAATATGCTCCGTTGTCACTGCCATCGTAGCTTTGAAAAAGTAGCATGTTACATTCGAACAGCACTCTTCAAAACTTGCACTAAGAATAATTACAAGGTAAAATTAATACCTGCTTTTAAAGCAAGCAGATGCAGGTAATTTGTCCCGTCCCGCTGCGATTTGTAGTTCATGCAACTGAAAAAGCCGCATTATTTATGGGATAACACAGTGTATATATATATATATATATTATATATATATATATATATATATATATATATATATATATATATTGGAAGGTTTGAAGATAATGTACAGGTATTATATATTAGAAGAAATGAGGTAATCAGAAGATCGGATGGTTCATATTTATAGATATTTATTTATATATTACATTTTTTACATATATATATCATATCATTCAGATCATATCATTCGGATTATTAGCGCTTTCTCCCATTCCAGTGGGGTTTTCAAATCAAATTAATTCCTTTGTGGGGAATTTGATCATTTTATAGCGTTTCGTAGTAGTGGGGAGGAACAAGACAGTATAAGAGGGTGAGGTGGATGAGGAAGAAGTGAGAGAGAGAACATGTGTGTATGTGTGTGTGTGTGTGTGCATGTGTGTGTGTTCCTCCCCACTACTACGAAACTCTATAAAATGATCAAATTCCCCACAAAGGAATTAATTTGATTTGAAAACCCCACTGGAATGGGAGAAAGCGCTAATAATCCGAATGATATTGTTACGGGGGGACCTCCGATTCGAACTGTTACGGAATCCCTCACATACAGGCTCGTTCGATGCAGTGAATGTTTCCGTCACGGAAACTCGGCGGAGAGGAGAGATACAACAACAACAGCAGCAGCAAAGAGGCAATCGAGAGAGACACAAAGAGGCAAGGCACAACTGGCTTACATTTAACAACTAGTTTATATGACTATTACAATTGTTACAACATCAAATACATTTTAGATACATTTAAAAGAGGACATGCACGTGACAACTCAATACATCATACGGGTATACCACAGATCAAAGCATTTAAACATGCAGATACAATATAACCGTCCGGTAACAACACATCAAATTCAATAACAACAGCATTTCAAGAGTACACGTCCGAAGACACAGTTCTATTTCAAAACACATTAAAGGCATATACAGTTCGAAGGTCATTAAAGGCCTAACAGTTCAATGTTCATTATACAATGTTCAAATCACAATACTGTACACAATGTCCTTACACATTTCACATTGTTCTTTTCACTGTCTCATTTCTTTTCACTGTTCAATACATCGATTCTTTTTTCCTTCTTTTTCTTCACATATCAATACACAATTCACGTACCTTACATTAGCCAACGCCTCATATTGCATCTCATCTCTCTCAGTACTGCTAGCTCCAACTTGCCAAACTCTTGCCCCGAATTCCCAACCGCTCGCCTTGACTTCCAAAAACCGACTGCCCAAAAACCTCTGCTCTCTCACCACCACCAATCTGTCTTAGCACTGCTAACATTCTCTCTATCTGCTCTCAGATCCCTTACTCTGTCTTTCTCACTACTTTCTTCTTCCTCTTCTTCACTGTCACTAGATTCTTCCTTACTCTATCTTCCTCGGCCCTCACATCTCTCTGACCCCTAATCGACCGGCACAAGGCCAAAGGTCCCTCCAAAAGCCATTAGTCTTCCGTAAAGAAAGGGCTGTAACTTTTTATTCCAGACTTCCAGACTACACTCTCAACAAAGTAGGTCAAGAAATACTGTACCAGCCGAACCACAACACTATGATCTGAATGATATGATATATATATGTAAAAAATGTAATATATAAATAAATATCTATTCTATAAATATGAACCATCCGATCTTCTGATTACCTCATTTCTTCTAATATACATATATATATATGTATGTATATATGTGTGTGTATGTGTGTGTATATATAATAATAAAAATAACAACAACAACAACAACAATAATAATAATAATATGAGGGAATATTATATCAAACTTACAGGGAAAAATTCAATTTATGTTTTATATAATATTTAATCTTTCTATAAGATGTTATTTTTCTAAATGGTATAATTTAATTTTTCATTATTGAATTGATAAAAGGTGTTTTTTTCTACTATATATATATATATGATAGAAGGTTTCTTGCCTGGGTGTACAAATAAGGCTTAATTGTGGCTGTGGAAAAATAATGTTCGCGATAAAATGAGAGAACACGTCACCAATCATATCAAATGTACCATCTACATCTACAATGTTGATACAAATTTCGCGTAAGGATGTCGCTTACTAACCCCCACAAAATATACTTGGAGATGAAATAACATTGTTCAGGCGCTCTGCATACTTTTATCCACGAAAAATCAGCTATGAACCATAATAGAGAACTACAATGCATAAATACTACAAAACTATAAGAAAACCGATAAACCACTAGACTGTTGATAATGAAGCTGTTCCCATTCTCGATGGGAATTATGACACGAGCATACGAACTATTTATATAACGATACAAGTCAATACTAAAATATTCTTTTCTACTCTTGGCACGAAGCATGAAATTTTTAGGGAAGGGCCAGTCGATTAGATTGACACCAGTATGCAACTGGTACTTAGTTTATCGACCCCGAAAGGGTGAAAGGCAAAGTTGACCTCGGCGAAAGTTGAACTCAGAACGTAAAGACAGACGAAATACTTATTTCTTTACTACCCACAAGGGACTAAACACAGAGGGGACAAACAAGGACAGACAAAGGGATTAAGTCGATTACATCGACCCCAGTGCGTAACTGGCACATAATTTATCGACCCCGAAAGGATGAAAGGCAAAGTCGACCTCGGCGGAATTTGAACTCAGAACATAAAGACAGACGAAATACCGGTATGCATTCCGCCCGGCGTGCTAACGATTCTGCCAAATCGCCGCCTTGGTATAAGCTAAATTATTCTTTTTTACTCTTTTATGCATTTCATTCCCAATTCCTCCAAGAAAGGCAAATCTAGGTGCATTTCTCTAAATATGAATACTAATATATGTTAGTAATTTAGGCACAACGCCATCTATTTTAATGGCAGAAAAAAAGTTAGTTGATTACATTTGATCCCCATCAAAGTTGAGCTGGACGGGAGGTGACCGCTGAACGTATGATCCTGGACGAAAAAGATACAGAGCATTTTGTGCAGCGCTTATAATTATAACCAATAACATTATTCTGCTTATCAAGATGTATGTTCAAATGGTATGCTGTCCTAAGAGTCTGTTTGTGTGTGTGCATGTATGTGTGTGTGGGAGGATTGTAAAACCTCATCATTGTTTCAGTTTCTGTAGAGTTGATATACTGCATGGTCTCAACTTTTAGTATCGCTATATGTAAAAAAAGGTGGAGGCGCGTGGCTTAGTTGTTAGGGTGTCAGCATCATGATCGTAAGATTGTGGTTTCGATTCCTGGAACGGGCGACGCGTTGTCTTCTTGAGCAAAACACTTCATTTCACGTTGGTCCAGTCCACTCAGCTGGCAAAAATGAGTAACGCTGCGATGGACTGGCATCACGTCCAGCTGGGGAACGCATACGCCATTGAAACCGGTAAACCGGGTCCATGAGCCTGGCTAGCCTTTAAAAGGGCGCATTTATTTTATTTTTTATATGTAAAAATAGGTGACGGGCTCGTACCGGACTAACTGCGTAGCGGCACTTCGGTTTTTCAACGACCTGAGTTTAAAATACGCTATGGCCAACTTTACTCTTCATCGTTTCAAAGTTGTCAAGATAAGAACCATTTGAACACTGAACACTGTGATCGATGTAATCGACATCCCCTCACCTCGAAATTCCGATCCTTGTGCCAAAATTAGAAAGAACAACGGAAAGTATGTAATGGTTTCATCTAATAAATATTTAGTTATTTTGAATTCAACGTACTCAACGGACCTTTAACATATTCAAAATTCAGTCGTGTTTCATTGATGCTATATCAGAATATTTGACAATCTCAAGATATTAGGCAAACAGATGTGATGTACCTATGGGTCCCTATTGCAAAGGAACAAGGAAATTTAAATTTAGAATCCCATCACGGAATAATGATTACGAAAACGTTAAACTACTTAACATATTGGATACTACCCAGGGAGACAACAGCGTCTTGGGCTTAATTTTCAATTCCAAATCCTAAATTTACTACTGAAGTTTACTGTTGATAAGCTCCCAGTCTTCGTTAGAAATAAACGGTTTGCTTTGATTTGAACTGAGTTTGATTCCTCACTTTGTGAAGGTATCTTTCGACTTATCTGCATACACTTCTATACGTGTATATATAGGCAGATAAAACATCGTAGAAAACATTGTGCTAATATTTGTAATGTTAATTTGCTTGTCCTGATGTAGTGTGTTCGGATGAGCCAGATTAAACAACTTAATAATGGAATGATAGCGAAAATCTTATTGAAACCTTTAACATAGTTAAATATGTTCGAGTGTTAGGACTTACTCCACATTAACTAGGGAATGCAATTGAAGCCATTATCGAAATACTAAAAATAATGAAACAAACGATATGAATATCTGTGTCTGTATGTCTGTCTGTATATTATTCATGGTGTAGCTTTAGGACCGACAGTCACCATGATTTGCTTACTTTTCTTCCTCTGCATCCTTCAGCCATGGATTGTGAGAGGTCTGTACGTATCTCATGTATAAATTACTCCGTAGGCTTTCTTTCTTTCAGAAGAATCTTCTATATTCAGAGTCGTTTCGTTTGAAAGAAATTTTGCGATGGTTCGAACCTTCACATTTATAATTATGCTCGGCGCCGGAGCACGATCACAAATGTTAAATATGATGTGGTGTGTGTGTGTTCATTTTTTTTCTTTGTTTACTGTAATTTTGGAGATGGGTGCGGAACTGAGAAGTCAGTTATTTGAGTAGGCGTTGACAGTAAAAAAAACAGGAGAATATTTATATAAAAAAACGTTATCATATGATTTTCTTTGCTCCTATGGTCCGTCAGTTTTCTCCGTGCGTTACGCCAAGAGAAGTAATAACTCGAATGGAGATAGGTATACAGACAGCGCAGAGGAGAAGGGAAAACAAAGAAAGAAACTGAGAATGTGGAATCAGTGAAAAGATAGAGAGGAAACACATAAGACAAAAGAGAAAGAGAGAGAGAGAGAAAGAGAGAGAGAAAGAGAGAGAGAGAAGGGAAGGAAGAAAATAAAAGAAGGAGGAAGTGAGGGAGATATATATTATTCTGCACTTCTGCAAATTATAATCACAGGCACATTCGAAATGTTTAACACAATAAAACAGATCTATTACTTTGTGCATTAATAAATAAATAATCATATATATATATATATATAATAATATATATATATAATATATATATATATATATAATATAGTATAATATTTATATATATGCATGCATATATATAATATAAAACAATATATATATACATATATATACATGCATATAGATATATATAATATAATATATATACGCATATGTATATATACATATTTATATATACATATATATATATATATATATATATATATATATATATATGTATGTATATGTAATATATATATATATACCTCACTTTCTGTCTTTCTCTTTCTCGCCTCTGATACTTTGGTCTCCCTCTTACCCCACTCTCTCACGTTTCTCTGTCTTTCTCGCTTTGCGCCATTGCTTCTGTTGCCAAACCATCTTTGGCGCGCTCTGTCTCTTCCCCCTCTTCCTTCCATCCTCTTTAATTCCTTCTTTCTCTCTCTCTCCCTACTCTCACGTGACCTGGTCAATCCTTGGCGCGCTCTGTTTCTTCCACCCTCTTTAATTCCTTCTCTCTCTTTCTCTCTCTCTCTCTCTCTACCCTCATGTGAGCTGCTGAATAACCAGCCATTCCGCTGGTGACCGCTGCCGGTTCAACATTGTCTTCGTCCGCCGAAAAGGCATTTTTTCAAAACACGCCTGCTAGATAAGTTAAATTTGTCTAAAGTCATAAGACACCTGCTGTTGTCTTGTTATTACCATTCTTGTTTTTATTTTTGTTTTTGTTTTAGTATTTATATTCGTGTGGCATCGTCCGTTTTTCTGTCCTTGTTTCGTTCACATACGATCCTTTTTCGAAGAAATCTAATGCTTGCAGCTTAGTTTTTCATTGGGGCTGGCCGTTTCGGAGCAATATCAGGATTAATCAGCCGAAATTTGCTATGATGATCCGGTTCCTGACTGAAGATTGAAGGCTTCAATGAACCCGTCCGTTTTTTGTGTTCGTCTCTTTGTGTATTTCACGTTCTTGTCCCTTTTTTATACATAATTTTTATACGTATATTTATATATATATATATACATATATATATATATATATATATATATATATATATATACACACGCATATATGGGTGCAGGATGCCATCAACAAGAAACTATATGAAATGCGAAAACAAATGAGTTCAATACGCAAAACAAAGAAAGGAACAAATGGAAAATAGGACAGTAACACAAAGAACGAAACTTCATCAGTTGTCGGCCTCTATCTAGTCATTTCGAGCATTGAACGACTATATATATATATATATATATATATATATATATATATATATATATAATATATATATATATATACATATATATGATAATAATGATAACATTAGGAGTATAACTCCAAACTTACAGGGAAAAAAATCAATTTAGTATTAAATCAAATTTCCCAAAATGAATATATATATATATATTTAAAATTTAGTTAACAGAATTTCTTCTATAAGAAGAGTCATGTTTTTATTTCTTAAAGAAGTATTTTTATTTCCTTAAGAAATATTGTTGTATTCTGTTTGATTATTTATTAAAATTTGATTAATTTAACTATTATTATTATTGTTGTTGAACTGAGGAGTAACTATACTTTTAACTTGAATTGTTTTTGGATCAATTAAATTTAAATTAAATTGTAATTACAATTGAAGATATAGCCACGAAACGTACGTAGTCTATTTTTTAACTATATACTGTTTATTATTATGTACTTTATTGCGATCTAGCTAATAGTTTTATCATATATTTTATTTTTCTATATGGTATAATTACGTCTATCATTGTTTGAACTACATATATTGTTTTTCCTCTCTCTCTCTCTCTCTCTCTCTCTCTCTCTCTATATATATATATATATATAATATATATATATATATACATGTATATATATACATATATATATATATACATATATATATATTATATATATATATGTATATATATATATATACATATATATATATATATATATATATATTTACTATATATATATATATAATATATATATATATAGAGATATATATTATATCTATACATATATATACATATATATATATATACATATATATATTATATATATATATATATATATATATATATATATATATATATATACTCGACTGAGGAAAGAAAACTCCGAATGACCCGTCCTTTTTTTTCTTTGTATTGTCTGTCTGGATGTTTTGTTGTCCCTTTTTTTCACCTAACCGTCTGGATGTTTTCGCGTTCTTGTCCCATTTTGTATTTTTTACATATAAAAATATAGCGGTGTACGTACGCTATCCTTTGGTCTCTCTCTCTCTCTCTCTCTCTATATATATATATATATATGAATTAAAGTGAAATAGCCTTAGTTCACAATTAATTGTGGATGTTACACCTTTATATTTTAGGTGTTCTATACCAAAGACTGATCATCCTGGGGCACTGCCATAATTCATCTTTTCCTTTTGTTTTCAGGTTTAAATTATTATGAGAGTAAGCAGATATGTACATCAGCATAAACAAGACAGACAAACAAACAAACAGAGAGATAGGTAAATAGATAGATAGATAGAAAGAAAGATAGATAGATAGATAGATAGATAGATATAGATAGATAGATAGATAGATAGATAGATAGATAGATAGATAGGCAGACAGATATATAGTTAGATAAATAGATTGATAGATAGATAGACAGAAAGAAGAATAGTTTCATGGATAGAAAGGTGGATAGATAGATATTCCATTCAGTTCACATAGCTTGTCAAATATTTTGTGTTTACATTTAATAACTCAGAAATATTAAATTTCTAAATCTCTCGTAGAGACATGTACGGTGGTGGGGCGATAGAATGGTTGTATACTGTCAATCTAACACGAACGTGACAGTAGCGGGGGAGTACACCACCGCTGTTTAGTAGGGCTAAACAGCCGTGACGTACCCCCCTACTGTCACGTTCGTGTTAGACTGACAGTATACAACCATTCCATTTAATAACTGTTTCATATATATCTAATTTAGTTCATATTTTAAATTTAAATGTATACATGTATACATTACATACAGTTTGTCTAGTCCATCTCATAATATAGAATGTAGAATGTTTGTAACCAATTCAGTGAGTAAGCTCATGTTTTACCTATGTACATATAATCATATGAAATATAGTTTAAGATGTAATAATGTAAATAAACAGTTAATCAATATATATGAATACGTTTTATCTTTTTAATTCATCTTTAATTTCCTCACAATATAAAGCACATCATATCTGTCAAACATTTTAAACGAAGTTAAATAAATAATTCATTCAAAGTACATTTCAATTTTATTTTAAAATACCGTTTTGATTAAATGGTTGGATTTCAAAAGAATGCTTTGAACTATTTGTTTGTAGTTAACGTAAAAGTGTGGGGTAAAGTGAGTAATTACTGTTTTCTCATTACTTTTTACTGTTGTTTAAAACCATTAATTTGCGAGTATTGCGTCGTCATTTTGTACTGCATTGCATCATCATCAACAGGAATAAAAATTGTTCAGCATACATGGTGTTGATGAGAAAACTTGAACTTAATGAAGTCTGGCCGAGTACGCACACACACGCATATATAAAATTAATGGTGGCCTGGTTGATCAGTGTACCATACGTCGCTATTTAGGTATCCACAAAATTTGTCTTTTGTATGCTAGAAGAGAAAGGAGGTAATTTTATAAAATAATCTTCTGAATATGTTATATCGTTTATAAAGCATATAGAAAAGGGCATTTACTTAGCTGATATAGATTTTGTAAGGTAGTGAACATTTGTAAAAAATACATTTTTAATCAAAGTCAAAGACGAAGTAAATATTACTTAATGCGTCCTCCACCCAATTAACATAACGTTTTCAAATATGCTGACTTACACCGTGGAATCTCCTTGGGTTCCGCTAGTTTATATAATCTTCGTAAGGATAGATACGACGTTCGTGGTTGAGATCCATAAGTAATATCCAAAAACAGAAATCAAAAAGCCACAGTAAAGCAAGACCTGAGTGTTTAAGAAGATATTACAAATAAAAGTTTCCAAGTGCAAACCAAATTTGCTTGCTGCATCATCCGAACACCGCAGCCTCCGATGACAAAAGCTTTGCTAAACAAATTGAATGAAAGATTTAACTTAAACAAGTTAAGTCCAAAACTTCATCAGACTATTATATTGGTCTAAATACCTCAAGCTATTACAAGAACAACGTAAAAATATAATAGTCATAAGTGTTCGAGAGACACAGAAAATTACAATGAAGCTTTTAAAATGAAGATTACTAAAGGTAAGATGGTGGATGGATGTGTATATATGTATATATATATATATATATATATATATATATATATATATATATATATATATATATATATTATACATATATATATATGTATATATCTATATATATATACACATATATATATACATACATATATGTGTGGTGTGTGTGTGTGTGTTATGTGTGCGTGTGTGTGGTGTTTGTCTATATATATATGTATATCAATCAATCTATCTATCTATATAAAAATACAAAAAAGGGACAACAAAACATCCAGACAGACGATACAAAGAAAATAAAGACGGAGCATTCGGAGTTTTCTATCCTCAGTCAAGATGCTTATTTTGACCGATCTCGAAAGGACAAAAGTTTAATTTGAACTCAGAACGTAAAGACGAAGAAATGCTGCGCAGCATTTTGCTCTGCACACTGACGTTTCTGCCAGCTCGTCGTCTAATATTTGACAAATATCGTTTCTACTCTAGGCAAAAGGCCCGAAATTTCGAGGGACGGGGGGCCAGTCGATTAGCTCAACCACATGATGCAACTGGTACTTAATTTATCTACTCCAAAAGGATGAAAGGCAAAGTCGACCTCACCGGAATTTGAACTCAGAAAGCAAAGATGGACAAAATACCGCTAAGCATTTCACCCTGCGTGCCAGTTCAAATTTGTCACAAATTCTCTTATTCTTTTATTCGTTTCAGTCATTTTGACTGTAGCCATGCTGGAGCACCGCGTTTAGTTGAGCAAATCGAACCAGAACTTATTCTTTGTAAGCCTAGTATTTATTCTATCGGTCTCTTATGCAGAACCGCTAGGTTACGGGGACGTAAACACACCAGCATCGCTGTCAAGCGATGTGGGACACACCACACACACAACACATACACACACACACACACACACACACATATATATATATATATACATATATATATATGTATATATCTATATATATATACACATATATATATACTATATATATGTGTGTGTGTGTGTGTGTATGTGTGCGTGTGTGTGTGTTTGTCTATATATATATGTATATCAATCAATCTATCTATCTATATAAAATATACAAAAAAGGGACAACAAAACATCCAGACAGACGATACAAAGAAAATAAAGACGGAGCATTCGGAGTTTTCTATCCTCAGTCAAGATGCTTATTTTACCGATCTCGAAAGGACAAAAGTTTAATTTGAACTCAGAACGTAAAGACGAAGAAATGCTGCGCAGCATTTTGCTCTGCACACTGACGTTTCTGCCAGCTCGTCGTCTAATATTTGACAAATATCGTTTCTACTCTAGGCAAAAGGCCCGAAATTTCGAGGGAGGGGGGGGGCAGTCGATTAGCTCAACCACATGATGCAACTGGTACTTAATTTATCTACTCCAAAAGGATGAAAGGCAAAGTCGACCTCACCGGAATTTGAACTCAGAAAGCAAAGATGGACAAAATACCGCTAAGCATTTCACCCTGCGTGCCAGTTCAAATTTGTCACAAATTCTCTTATTCTTTTATTCGTTTCAGTCATTTTGACTGTAGCCATGCTGGAGCACCGCGTTTAGTTGAGCAAATCGAACCCAGAACTTATTCTTTGTAAGCCTAGTATTTATTCTATCGGTCTCTTATGCAGAACCGCTAGGTTACGGGGACGTAAACACACCAGCATCGCTGTCAAGCGATGTGGGACACACACACACACACAACACATACACACACACACACACACACACATATATATATATATATACATATATATGTGTGTGTGTGTGTGTGTGTGTGTGGTGTGTGTGTGTGTGTATACGACGGGCTTCTTTCAATTTCCGTCTACCAAATCCACCCACAAGGCTTTGGTTGGCCCGAGGATATAGTAGATGACACTTGCCCAAGGTGCTACGCAGAGAGGCTGAACCTGGAATCATGTGGTTGGTTAGCAAGCTACTTACCACACAGCCACTCCTAAATATTAAAAGAAAATTACAATTCAGCAGTCAAAGGTGGCTGTTAAATTCATTTGATCTTGGAAGTAGAAGATCAAACCCCTCCCTTTCCATAAAAGCTAGAAAATTATAAAACATAGAAGAGAATACACAAATATACAAATAAACTAATAATCAATAAAGTAAAATAAAACATGCTTGTAATAAGCACATTTTCGACTAATTGACTCTGCTATAAGTCGCGACAAATTACGTAGCAGTTAAACACTTTATAATATAGTTTGAAATGTCTGAACACTCATTTGTAAACTATTTAAATTAACAATAACTTTGAACTGAAAAAAGCTGAAGTCGGAAATGTAAACTAAATTTTTAAATGTTTTTAGTTGCCCGAGTGAAAAAAATATTGTTTTTTTCAATTATGACGGTAATTGTTCTGGAGATGTAACTAACTAACGCATCTTATGTTTATAGAGATTACAGTCGTTTTCATGGTTAGGAAGGCAAGTTATCCTTATATATCTTTCATTTGTTTCAGTCATGAGGCTGCGGCGATGCTGAGGCACCGCCTTGATGAATATTTAGTCGAATGAATCGATCCCACTACTTTATTTATATTTTTAAAAGCCTGGTACTTATTATATCGAAAATCTCTTGCTGAACTGCTAGGTTACGGGGGCGTAAACACACCAACATTGGTTGTCGAGTGGTGGTGGGGAACAAACTCACAATTACTCAATCACACACGCACACATGCATATATACGTGCATACATACATACAGACAGACACACACATACGACGGGCTTCTCTCAGTTTCCGACACAAGGCTCTGGTCGGCCCCAGACTATAATAAAAGACATTTATCCAAGGTACTACGTAGCAGGACTGAACCGGGATCCATGTTGTTGGGAATCAAGTTCTTACAATCACGGTCACGCTAACATGTTTCTTAATACATTCGCTTTTTTTCTTTTTTGTGGGCTTGTTCTAGAGTATTTGAAATTAGCCATCTCAGTAAAGTAAATATTTATTTTCACGTGGTCTAGAATTCATAGGAACTTGTACCTGGTTTCCATGCTGTATAAATCAACGAGATCACAACAACATTATGTAAGAACAGGATTCTAGGCCCTCGAAGGGTTACCCATCTATTGTCGAGTGGAGTGGAGCAATGTGAAATGAAGTGTTTAACTCAAGACCACAATACACCGCCCAGTCCCGTAATCGAAAACCTGGCCTTGCTGTCATAAGAACAATACCCTAATCCCTGGGCCACATATATTCTGCTTCTCCTTAAATTCAATGGCCAAGTGACAACTCATTGTTTAACTCAAGACAACAATACACCGTCCAGTCGCCTAATCGAAACCCCGACCTTGCTATTATAAGAGCAAAACCCTAACCACTATACCACATATATCCTACTTCTTAAATTCAATGACCAACTGACCGCTCGTTGTTTTTCTCTTGATATCTAAGACTGTTTGAAATTATTCTAATAAATGTTAAATGTTTCACACAAAATACGTCACTTCGAACCCACAAATTTCGAAAAAAATGATTGTTAGATTCCCGTCTAATATAAGCAGAATATCTAGAATTTTGGAAGATGGGGCTAGTCGATTACGTCATCCCCAGTGGTACTTATTTCATCGAACCCTCAAAAGGATGAAAGACAAAGTGCACCTCGGCGGAATTTGATCTCAGAACATAACAGCGGACGGAAGGCCGCTAAGCGCCTTGTCCAGTGTGCTAACGATTCTCCCAGTTCGCCACCTTCATAATTGCGATACATTGTTTACAAATTTTGGTGCAAGGCGAGCAATTTGAGGGGGTGGAACGCGTCAGTGTGCTCAGATGGTACTTATTTTATCGACCCCGAAATGATGAAATACAAAATGAGCCTCTCCGGAAGCCTCTAAGCATCTTGCTTGTATGTTAACAAGTCTTTCCAATATCCGTCTTAATAATAGTAATAATAATAATAATAATAATAATAATAATAATAATAATAATAATAAAAATAATAATAATCCTTTTTACTATAGGCAGAAGTCCTGGAATTTGGAGGAGGTGGATTGTCGATTTCACCAACCCAGTGTTTTACTGGTACTTAATTTATCGACCCCAAAATGATGAAAGGTAAAATCAGCATCTGCGGAAGCCTCTAATCATTTTGCTTGTATGTTAATGATTCTGTCCATTCTCCGCCTTAATAATAATAATAATAATAATAATAATAATAATAATTATAATAATAATCCTTTCTACTATAAGCAGAAGGCCCAAATCTTTGTGGGATGGGGTTGGGGAGGGGGCTAGTCGATTGCATCGAGCCCAGTTTGTAACCGGTACTTATTACATCGACCTCGAAAGGATGAAGGCAAGCCGGACATCGGTGAAAATTGAACTCAGAACGTAAAGACCGGCGAAATGCCGCTAGACATTTTGCTCGACGTGATGTCTATTCTGCCAGCTTACCGTCATAATATAATAATAATAATAATAATAATAATAATGATAATAATAAACAGATAGAAATTAAATACGAAACCAAGTGTAACGAAAGAAAGGAATAACACCTGCTCGGAAAACTGAGAGGAAGAGCGTGGGAGAGTAAAACGAGGTGGTGTAGCCGGCGACGAGATTAAGCTGCTCTTCAGAAGGTAATTTAAACGCTAATCCTCCGTTTTCTTTATATATCACAAGCGCCTCATTAGCATCGCTGATTGATCAATTAGAATAACAAAGACTCCGATTGTCAGTCTGAGGATAGGCAACGGCATTGTAATAACAGCAGAGTGAACGACCTAGTCTACTGTTAGCATACATCATAGAAGTGATGTGTTATCTGTCATTTATTCTCTCGGTTTCTTTTTCTTCTCTTCATACTTTTTCTATTGCTTCTCAATCTTGACTCAAATGTAACAGTCACCCGCGCGCACACACTGCAATACGGATATATTTCACACGTTTTTGAACACCTGGCCGTGTGTATATATATATATATATATATATATAGAGAGAGAGAGAGAGAGAGAGATATTCACACGTTTTTGAATAACTCACGGATCTTTTCGGTTTGAACGGCAGTTTTTTCTAGCGGTGTCATATGAAATTGTCACCCATAATTATGACCCTAGTATCGAGCTATTGCATTTCAATCTATTTTAGGGTTAGGGTTAGTTAGGGTTAGGATTAGGGGTGGGCGGAAGGGGATCTTTTTTTCTTCACAAACGTAAATAACCCCAATCTGTTTCTTAAACGAGGGACATATTCATACGGCACAGAATGTTTTTTTACCTCAAATACTTCAGTGATTGGTTGAAATTGCAGAAATTGAAGAAAAAACAACAAATATCTTAAAGACTATAGAATTTTCTCAATAAAGCCAAGAGAAAAAGATGTTTTATAAATACATTCTACCAGTAAAGGAATTTAAAAATTTTTTAGTTACCTAGAAATTATGTTAAAAACTGCCGTTCTAACCGATCCTATCTCACTGCGTATGTGTATGTATGTATGTATGTATGTATGTATGTATTATATATATATATATATATAAATTTTTATAATTATGAGTATAATTATAATTAGCGTTCAGCAAAAATTTGCTTCACCACATACCGAAATTTAGAAATAGCAGTTAAAACTAACTACTTCATTTATGGTGGATTCACTTCTTATGTCCATTCAGGTTTCTTGTAAGTAATTTCATATAGTTAGTTAGATAGTGAGAGTGTGTGTTTGTGTATTTGATTGTGTGTGTGTGTGTGTGTGTGTGCTATCTCGTTGTGGACGTGTGTATCAATGAGTAAAAAAGCATATTTGAGATATGAATTTGCTTAACAGAAACCTGAATGGATATAAGAATTGCATCCACCATAAATGAAGTTTGTACCTATACTGACAGTAGGCATATTGCGTTGTGGTTTCGCTATAAAAAAAAACTTTACTTGCTAACATCAATCAATATGAAACTGTTCTACGCAGCAGGGGGGGGGGAACGGAAAAATTGAAAAAAGAAGAAAAAAAAAAGAAAGAAGAAAAAATTGTGGTATAGTAATACTGATCTTAAATATTTGCTTGGGCCTAACTTTGAAATGGAAACTTGAAAGTGTTGATTTCATACAATAATGTGTTTTACCTATCTCCCGATGAACGAATACCGCTACATGGGAAATATATTCGACACAGCCCCAATACCCATACGGTGAAACATGCATAATAAGCACATTTTCGCTTTCATGTTTGAAGAGAAAGGTGAGTGACGAAAGTGTTCAATTACGAGGGTACGCTTAAAAGTTCCTGGGATTGGGTAAAAGAAAATACAGGAGGATCAGTTAATTGTGATCTTATTCAAAATATTGCCCTCTCAGATTCATATACTAACTGCATCGGTCCTTCAGTTTTTCTAAGCCCTGGAAAAGAACTTAGAAAGTTAGGCCTCCAACCAGGCCTTTCACGAATATATACATGTATGTATGAGACTATATACAACTATCCAACCATCCATCCATCCACCCTTGCAGCCAAGAACTTTTTTAGCACCCCATCCTATATTTTTAATGTCCAGAAGCAATCTCGCATTTAGTGCACCCAAATAATAAAAAAGAAATATCAATGGGGCGTTTACGGAATTTTCTATATTTATCTCAAAAGATATTCCGTTAGTATTCAGCGCATATTTTACAAACAGATATTGCAAACTAAAGTTTTTCAACATTTGCTGTTTCGCAGTGTAGCACACATGTCACGTAAATACACCTAAGTATTTAACATAATAAAATGCCATTTTTTACCTGTCGGTCACACTGGAAGAAGGAGATTAAAATAACAAACGAGGAGTGAGTGACGGTCAGAGGCGCTAAAAGCAGGTAAAATGTAGAGAATGTATTCAGTTTATCAGTTTTATACACACTCAAACGCATCGATATACATACTGGGTTGTCCGGAAAGTTCGTGCCGAATTATAGTAGCTTACATTTCGGCTTATTTTAAAACACGGTTGAGTCCATAAAATAGGATTTGACTACACCTCCATTTAGAGCACAGTTTAAGCTATATTTTCGTAGAAGAAGATTTATGTTCCTATAACCTATGTTAGTTCTGTAACCCTTTAAAATGGAAGATAAGAAAGTTCATTTTCGGCACTTGATGCTTTGGGAACCAGACAAAAATTGCTGCAGCTCGGCTGGGATGTGTTACCCCACACTCAATATTCACCAGATATTGCTCCTTCGGATTTCCACTTCTACAGGTTTCTGCAGAATAGTCTTAATGGTAAAAATTTCAATTCCTTGGATGACGTAAAAAGATACCTTGATGAATTCTTTGCCATGAAATCACCTCCATTCTGGGAAGAGGGTATTTTCAAGTTAAAGGAAAGATGGAGACGGATTGTGCAACAAAATAGTTCATATTTGGTTGATTAAAAATGTAATGGCAAGCATTTATTGGCCTTTTTCATTCCTTTAAAAATCGACACGAACTTTCCGGACAACCCAATATAAATATTAAATCAATTATATATTCATATTTTGCCTTTGTTTTAGTCCATTTTACGAATGTCTGCATTTTCTGATACAAGCGCTATTTCCTTTTCCAAGTAAATTATAACTTATTTTTCACTTCCTGGAAACAAGATGTTGTCAATGACATCAATTTCCTCGATCATGGACGGGTGAACAAACATGCGCGCGCCCACACACGTTCATTCACTCCTACACACTTCCACTCGCATACACATGTATGCATATCTATGAACATGCTTAGACGCGCATAAGTATATACATGTATATATGAGAGTATATACAACCATCCATCATCCGTCCATCCATCCATCATCCGTCCAACCATCCGTCCGTCCATCCATCCATCCATCCATCCATACATATATATTTACACCACACACGCACATAAGGAGAGAGAGAGAGAGAGAGAGAGAGATTGTGTGATAGGCAGATAAACGTACATATAGGTTATATATATATACATACATACACACACACATACATACATACATATATAATATATATATATATATATATATATATATAATATATATAATAAATATATATATATATACACGCAATTTTGTCTCTTTGTGATTTTTTTAAATTAATCAATTACGTCAAGAGATATAATGATAATATAATGATAATTGAAGAGATATAAAGATAATTCTAGATAGCCACCGCCCCAGCAACAATGGGCTTGATATAACAAATGGAACAGCATAACCTAAACATAAAATTATTTAATAACCATCATAAATAAAGCAAAACAAAAACATCAAAAAAGTAATGAGCATCCCGATCAAAAAAATGAATATATACAAACAAGTACCCTTCAATACAAACACTTCACTCGAAATCAAGACTAACTTACACAACCATTAAAACGGACAAAGAGCCTTACAAAACAACAATCTCGATCTTAGTCTCTTTTAAGACCAAGCCCTAAATTCGGATAGCGACGGAGTGAAGAACGAATAATGTAGCGTGTTTATTTGGCAATAAAATGATTAACCCGAAATATCTATAATATATATAATATATCTATATATATATATATATATATATATATAATATATATATTCCCATGATAGATCGCTAGTCGCTACACATTCTTTAACTTTCTCTCCTTGTTTTTTCTTTTCTGTATTCCTTTCTGTGGAAGAGCGTAGGCTCGAAACATTAAAGACTCTTTCACTTCCCGAGCGTTATACTAATACATCTGTTTGTTGTCTACACTACCTGTCTTCGTCTTTTTTTTTTATTTTTTGTGAATTCTGTCTATATATATACACGGAAACACGCTTGCCCAGACACAGAATGAGGAGAAATAAGAAAGTGGGAAACAGGTAGATAATTGTATACGTGAAAGTTAGATCTAACATATGAAAGAAGATATGCATGTAGATAGTGAGACAGATGGATAATCATAGTAATAGTGAATATCTCTGCTGAAGGACCTCCAAGCAAAGCAGTTCGTTTATTCCTATAATTGCGCATAGCAGACATCGGAAGTAAATTTTTCGCTAATTGGATTTTAGTTAGCAACTGACTCGTTGGTATACTAAGTTCTATTCAAGCATACTTAATTGCTAGAAAAATATGTTTTTTACTAACGTATAGGAAATGAGTTGCGAATATTTCTAAAGCTATTTATTTGCATATATAAATATGGTAAGGGAAATAACTCAACTAGCTGACTGGCGTGATTTTGGATAGATATATTCGTTTCAAATTTTGGTTCAAGGCCATCAATTTCGGGGGCGGGGGTGTCGATTACATCAGCCACAATGCTCTACTGGTACTTGGTTTATCGACCCTTGAAAGATGGATGGGGAAGTGGACTTTGGTGGGACTTGAACTCAGAACGTAAAGGCGAACCAAATGGTAATAAGAGATTTGTATGGCGTACTTACGACTCTACCAGCTCGCCGGCTTTGTCTGGATAATTATGTTGGTTTCACATTTTGTCCCAAGGCCAGTAGTTTCAAGAGTAAATCGATTACATCCACCTCAATGTTTAGCAGGTGCTTACTTCATCGATCCCGATTTGCTGAGTCGATCTCGGTGGAATGTGAACTCACAACGTAAAGACGGTCAAAATGCTACTAAGCATTCTAGTTGGCGTACTGCCGATTTCGCAGAGTCACCGCTTTAATCTGGATAAATAGTTCAGCAAGTGATAAACTGAATGCTATACACGAAAATATTGATTGAAAATTTCTTATTTGATGCGAAAAGAAAACCTACCAGCATTTGGTAGCAACATTCAAAGAAAGAGAGGAAATAATTGTCTGAAAGCATTGTCTGAAAATTAACTTACATGCACATCGTCGTCTTTTGAAAAACGAAAAACAGTAAAAGGGGTGAATAGAATGCCTGACGGTAATAGCTTATGCTCTTTCGCAGTGAGGTCAAATCTCTCCACAGACAACTCTTCTCTCATTGTTTGGAGATCGATAAGTGATGTACCAATGGAGTATAGTGGTAAGGTGGATGTATAATCGTGTCGAACGGGATGATATGGGAGGGTTATGTTCTATGTCTTTACACTCTGACACCGGTACAAAGACATATCGACGAATGTCGTTATGTTGGACAACGTGGTGAGATGCATATATAAATACATATACTCTTTTACTTGTTTCAGTCATTAGAATGCGGCCATGCTGGAGCGCCGCCTTTAGTCGAGCAAATCGACCCCAGGACTTATTCTTTGTAAGCCTAGTACTTATTCTATCAGTCTCTTTTGCCGAACCGCTAAGTTACGGGGACGTAAACACACCAGCATCGGTTGTCAAGCGACAAACACAGACACACAAACATATATACACACACATACATATATATACATATACACATATACATATACAATGGGATTCTTTCAGTTTCCGTCTACGAAATCCACCCATAAGGCTTTGGTGGGCCCAAGGCTATGATAGAAGACACTTGCCCAAGGTGCCACGCAGTGGGACTGGACCCGGAACCATGTGGTTCGTAAGCAAGCTACTTAGCACACAGCCACTCCTACGCCTATATATATATATATATATATATATATATATATATATACAGAGAGAGAGAGAGAGAGAGAAAGAGAAAGTGAGGGGTGAGACTTTAATTGTTATCTACTTGTGGTCTTCAAAAAAAAAATTGACCGTATCAACAACTGAGAACGGAAGTTTTCAGGAGCGGACCCACAATTCCATGAGATATACGAAAGCCTGTATATCTCATGGAATAGCCCGTATAACGTGCTTTACCTACTGACAGTGAAGATAAAAAAATATGAGTTTGCTCACGTGGTTACGTTAGTCGTTCTTTACACACATCGTCGCATTTGCAAAAGTGCCATCAACTATAGACTCGATTCGACTACTCCCTTTTAAATGGAAACCCATCCTTTACCCAGAAGGACAGGCACACACGTGCGCATACCCATATATATGAATGTGAATTTGTGGTAGGAAGTTTGTGTGTGGATTTGTTACACGGAAACTGAAAGAAGCCCATCGTATATATATAAATACACACACACACACACCACACACACACACATATATATATATATGGGAGGGTGTATGTGTGTGAATGTCTTCGTATATTTGCTTGTCCTTCACCATAGCTTGACATTCGTTGATGGTGTGTATATGTCTCTGTAACATAGCGGCACGGCAAAAGTCATTGATGAAATAATTACCAAGCTTAGCAAATATGTGTTGAGGCCGATATGTTCAACTACAATGCCTTAAAATGGTGCCCCAGCATGGCCGTACCGTAATCTAACGACTGAGACAGGAAATATAAATTATATATATAATATGTGATATATAATATAATATAATATAATATAATATAATATAATATAATATAATAATATAATGTAATATTATATACATATATGTATATGTATATTCTCTATTCCTTTATTTCTCTCAGTCATTGGACTGCGACCATTCTGGAGCACCACCTTTAGTCCAACAAATCGACCTCAGCACTTATTCTTTGTAAGCCTAGTATTTATTTTATTGATATCTTTTGCCGAACCGCTAGCGTACGAAGACATAAACACGCCAGCATCAGTTGTCAAGCGATGGTGGGCGGACAGATACAGACAGACAGACAGACAAACACACAGATACACACATATACGATGGGATTCTTTCAGTTTCCGTCTATCAAATCCACTGAGAAGGCTTTCGTCAGCCCGAGGCAATAGTAAAAGGCATTTGCCCAAAGAGTCACGCAGTGGGACTGAACCCGGGACTTTGTGGTTGTTAAGCAAGCTATTTACCGCACTGCCACTACTCCGCCTATATATAATATATATATATATATATATATATATATATATATATATATATTATATATATATATATATATATATATATATAATATATATATATATATATATATATATATGTATAATATATATACATTTATATACATTTATCTTATATTCTTTTATTCTTTTTCTTGTTTTAGTTATTTCACTGCGACCATGCTGGAACACTTGCCTTAAAGTGTTTTAGTAGAAGAAATCGACCAGAAGTCTTACTCTTGGCAATCCTAGTACTTTTTCTATTGGTGTCTTTTGTCGAACACACCAGCATCGGTGTGGGGACAAACGATGGTAGAGGGGGGGGGGGTAGCAAACACAGACACAAAGGCATACACACATAAATATAAATTATATACGACGGGCTTCTTTCAGTTTCCGTCTACAAAATCAATTCACAAAGCTTTGGCCAACCAGAAGCTATAGTAGAAGGCACTTGCCGAAGGTGCAACGCAGTGGGAGTGAACTCTGAACCATGTGGTTTGGGAGGAAGCTTCTTGCTACACAGCCACACCTGGGCCTCTCTCCTCCAGTGTGTCTGTCTGTCTCTCTGCCTCTATCTCTCTCTTTATACATTCATACAAATATGTGTGTGTGTGCGCGCGCGCGAATATATGTGTATATGTATATACATGCATGTATTTGTGTGTCTGTGTTTGTTCCCCCACCATCACTTGACAACCGATGCTGATGTGCTTATGTTCCCGTTGCCTAGCGGTTCGGCAAAAACGACTGATAAGTACTAGGCTTACAAAGAATACGTCCTGTTGTCCATTTGTTCGACTATAGTTGGTACTCCAGCATGGCCACAATCAAATGACTAGAGCAATTAAAAGAATAAAAGAATAAATGAATAAAAGAATGTATATATATATATATATAGTGTACGTGTTTAGTACTTACAGCCACTATGGTTCATAAATTTACTATGTCTTGGAATGGAATTTGTAGCAATCTTTAGGTGACATACACATAAAGTATGAGCCATCCTCACACAGGTTGTACGAATAATTTGAAATGACGATGTTAATTTCCGCTTCAGCATGCCCAGAGGAAAGGTCATATTATTGCACGTAACTCGTTACATATTATGTATAGCTTGAAGTGGATAAATTCCCTTAAGCTGGCTAATGCTATGAAATACATACATAGATACATACATACATACATACATACATACATACATACATACATACATACATACATACATATATATATATATATTATATATATATATATACGTGCTTATGTATACATATATATTTGAACGTGTGTAGATAATATTGTGTAGTTAGAAACGTTGAAAATATTTTAGCATGCAAACAAATCATGTTTGTATGCATGAACACACTTACACACACAAACACACATACACACACACTCACACACACACACATATATATATGTACATACTCACTCTTCTTCTGTCTCTATCTCTCTCTCACGCGCACACACACAGATACACATATAGAGCCAAGTGAAAATGATGAACAGTTAAACTTTCACGATAATTGTTATCTAGCTTATTTAATAAGGAAGAACGTTGGTGTGAACTTTAAGAAGCAAATTAAAATTGAGAGAAACAAGAAAAAGAAGCGTACATAAGAATGTTATGTCATATGTATTATCATTTGTATATTTCTTTGTATTGCGTTATGATAGAAACAACATGACAACAGAAACATTATTTAGCTGAACTTACACAAAACTACAGTATAGATTAACAAGTAATATGTTAAGCTATTTCGTTGTAGTAATTATTATGAACAACAATTAGTGTGACGAAAGCAGCTGAGCTATATTGCTTATGTAGGAACAAAATATCAGTCTGTGAATTAGTTATCTAATGAAATATCTGTGAAGAGAATTTGGCGTTTTTAAGTGAAATCGAAATACGGACCGCAGATGTTATGTTGAGAGGTTAGGGATTATAAGACCGAAGAGATTAACCATTTCATGTTTAATGCATTTGACATTAAATGGGAGATTTAAATCCCTTTCAGAAATGGAACTAAAACCTGTTGAATATGTACGACTGAAAAAAATATTTCTTATATTGCTCAGTGAATGCGATTAGATCAAGGTTGTTGTAAAATTAGGCAAAGGATCTATAGCTGCAAAAATATACTCGGATATTTCAGTGGGATTTATAACGGACTCTGAAGAGGCAACTCTTTGCAGGCGAACATTAGCATGGTACGTCGGAAAAAACATGAAAAAAAGCGGTATGGATAATTTTTGTCCGAAGAGATTGGCGTAATAGAATACAAAATTGCGTTATGGGAAACAGCTCTGATAAGTCAATGACTTAGACACGTCTCTGAATATACATGTCTATCTATCTATCTATCTATCTATCTATCTATCTATCTATCTATCTATCTATCTATCTATCTATCTATCTATCTATCTATCTATCTATCTATCTATCTATGCGTCTCTGCCATCGATCAACGAGATTATTTATGCTTCAATGATAAACACTTATTGGCTTTGATGCTAAGAAATCTTTGAAAGCTGATTCAACCTCTGGTTTGGACCTGAAAGTTTTATCTCTTAAACACGTGTTTAAATGCTTAAAAATGGTAGTCAGTGGGTGAAAGATTGGGAGAATATGGAGGATGTAGTAAAGTCTCGTATCCCAAATCTGTGAGCTTCTGCAGCTCTGACTGGCATCTAGAGTAATGTTCTGATTGGCTTCCAAAAAGCTGTAATGGATAACACCAATTGCTGACCACCAGACAATCACCATAGTCTTTTGCTGATGAAACTTTGTCTTTGGGAAATGTTGGGGGGACTCATCACGATCAAGCCATTCACCTGATCGTTTACTGTTATCATAAAGGATCCACTTTTCGCCATACGTCACTATTCTATCAAGAAACAGATCATTGGTGTTTCGCAGAAAGAGCATCGAGCACACTTCAAAACGCCGAACATTTGGATTTTCATTGAGCTCATGCGGTACCCATTTATCGAGCTTTTTCATCTTACCAATCTTCTGCAGATTGCATGAGACCGTTGTAATACCGACACGAAGTATCTGAGACATTTCTTTCACGCCTCAATGTGAGTTTTGTTCAACAATTGCTTTCAATTGTTCATTGCCAAGACTGCATGAGCGTCCTCTACCTTCTTCATCTTCAAGGCTCTCATCACGGCTACGGAATTTCTGAAAGCACCTTCGTACTGTGGGATCACTTTTGGACCCTTCTCCTCATACTCTGTTGATATTGGCAGCAGTTTGGGAGGCATTGTGCCCAAGCTTGAACTCATGCAAGAAAAGTAAGCGAAGGTCCC
>NC_043004.1:14069659-14074659 GCF_006345805.1 Octopus sinensis
TGGGTCGGGATCCCGTGGTGAGTTCGCTGTACAGGATGTCTTTAGGCATGCGACCGTCCTGCATGCGGCAGACGTGTCCGAGCCAGCGCAGTCGTCTCCGCACGAGGAGGGCATGCATGCTTGGCATATTAGTCTGTTCTAGGATGACTCCGTTTGGTACTCGATCTTGGTGGTTATTGTGAGCATGTTGTTTTCCCACACTCTCCTGGAGAGCTTAGCCATGGCAGCAGCAGCCTTCCCAATCCGTCTGTTCAGCTCCGGCTCGAGGGACAGGCTGCTGGAGACCGTCGATCCTATATATATATATATATTAATGTAAATAATATATAAATATATGCATATATACAAACATATATGTACATACCTACACCTATATGTATGTTTATATACACGCATATATGGGTACAGGACATTAAAAAAAAACGTTGAACGAAATGAGAAACGAAAACATAAAAACTAAAACATGGAAACGAACTTTCTTTCAAACAACGAAAAAACGGATTACAAGACATACAACACAAGGAATATTCCTTTCTTCAGTTGTCCTTGTTTCGTGTGCTCCGCGTTCCGAAGGTAAAGACAATACGCGACTTGTTGAAATAGTCTTTCCCTCGAAGCAAATTAAATAAAATTCGAGATTTTTTGCGGAGAGGTAAAAGTAATACATCAGTACTTTATCTAAAACAACTGCTCCTTACGGGATATCCCCTTGCAATTTTCAGATAACCCTGTATGTGTATACATATTTCTTCTTCTTCTTCTTCTTCTTCTTCTTCTTCTTCTTCTTCTTCTTCTTCTTCTTCTTCTTCTTCTTCTTCTTCTTCTTCTTCTTCTTCTTCTTCTTCTTCTTCTTCTTCTTCTTCTTCAGTCTGTTGGTGCCTTTGAGCGGCACATCGGGTAGTCAGTAATTACCAATTACCTCCGTCTCTGACCAACCGGCAAACTTCATCCCGGCTGGCGTTCATTTTGCGTATGTCTATTTTGAAGGTACTACGCCATGTTTATATATACGCGTACGAACATACACTGTGGTTTTTATTATTTGAAGTTATAAATATAAATACAATATGGAATTAAAGCTTCGTTCTATATTTCTATAAGGGAATGTTTTAGCCTTATGATGGCTCGTTAGCCAAAACTTAGCGGTTTCTGAAAAGTTTTCATTGCATTTATGTGTAGTTCAATATGCGAAACTATCAAAGGCTATCATTGCATAAACACTAATATTTATCGATTCCTCTTGGAACCCCATAGAATTTTCCAAATTGTCAGTAGTGTTCATTTCTCACGTTCGCCCACAGTTAAAATAATTGAGCTACTGAACATGAATATAATAAATCGAATGCTTAGTATGTGAACTATTGATAATTATTGATAATTCTTTAAATGTATAAGTTACTATTCTATCTGTTTTATCATATCAATCATACGACAATAAATGTATGCAGTTTATGTATGAATAATCGCAGCTCCTGAGCATCAATATCTATATGGATTTAGAAGTAAATCATTTTACTACTACCGACGCAGATTCGTATTTGTTTGTTACAAAGAAGAATACTCAAATATATAATCTAAAGTAAACAAGAACCGATGCATTCGGAAGTACATGTGCTGAAGTGTTATATACGTATGGAAATGTTGACTATTTTGAATGTATCTCAATTGAAATACATAATGTTCCCTTCAAACTACACACAATTCCAATGAAATCTAATGGTTTTGAAATACAAAAGGATTTGTGTTAACGTGTGATATTGGAGTTTTACGGCTGTTTCCATTCCGTGAAAATGGCTCTTTTGAAAATGTCAACTATTTGTGCTCTCTCTCTCTCTCTCTCTCTCTCTCTCTCTCTCTCTCTCTCTCTCTCTCACTCGATCTCTCTCACTCGCTCTCTCTCTCACTCGCTCTCTCTCACTCGCTCTTACTCTCTCTCTTCTTTACAAAAGATATATATATATATATATATATGCATGTATGCATGCATGCATTTGTGTATCTATGTATTTATTAATGTGTGTATTAAGCATGTGTATATATACATAATATATATATTATATATATTTATAGTGGATCATATCTGTAATATAAATATAATGTATGCATATATATATATATAATATATATATATATATATATATATATATATATGCATATATAACTGTATGAATGTAAGTGTGCGTTTGTGTGTATGTGTGTGTGTGTGTGTGATAATCATTTCTTTTCGATTGCCATTCCCGTTATTCCTGGAAGTAAAAGCATTCTTTTCTTATCGAACCTTTCCTATTTTTAATGTGTTTGTTTTTGTTTTCTGTTTTTATTCTGCGTGTTTTATGTTCTTTGCAATTGCCTAAAGAGAATATTCCAGCTGTTGCATAAAAGAAGTGCATAGTTGAAATATTACTCTTTTCTCAAACATTCTATACGTCGTGGAAAGGAAATATGTTGTTGAAATATGCCTCTTTTCTCAGTATCAGAAAATCTGCTCCGCTGGCGTTTTGCAGTATGCTATTTATTCTCACTTTGTTACTGAATTTTTTTCCTTTACTTTCTACATTTGCTTTCCATAGCATGATACATCTGTTTATAAATGCTACTTGATGTTACTTATTTGAACGGAATCGCTCGATGTGCTAAATTTTTATATATGCCTTACAAAGAAGCACATTGATATTTATAACCTTTGAATTCATTAGGATAAATTATTAAAATTATTAATTTAACTTGATTTCTGAAAATTATTGCAATGACTTTTAGAAATTTGCGTGGTTAATAGCCTAAATGATACTTCCTTATATAAGGTTGTTATTTTCTTTTCATGCTTTGGAATTCAATTGATATGTTTCTCGAGTTTGTATAAATACTGGATTTCTAATTCCCCTCTGCAGTTTCCATGTCCATAGAACACTATGTTGTCGTTTGATTGACAGGTAAAATGATTAATTTACTCGGGGGTTTCATTTGATCCACGTTTCCAGGAGGAAAAAATCTGAGACAATATCAAAAGACTCTCACCAATATCACCCGGAAATTGAGAGGAATGTATTCATAAAGAGTCGAGTAGAAATGACTATTGCGCATAGTGTTTGATACACAATAGAGCGTTCAAACAATTCTGATGATAGCGTTTCATTTTCACTATCATGTGTGCATCGTTATATATTGTTAGACAAATTTATGATAGTGGCAGAGATATAGTGAACTGTTAACGTAATAAACATATCACTTTTGCTGTAGTAAAACTGATATTAAGTTATACGTTTTAAGTCAGAATTTATCTTAATAATGATGTTGCTAAAGAAAGAAGAAATTATAGAAGTGTGTGCAAGATATCCTGGAGAATATTTATATCTTAAACGAATTCAGTTGGGTATTGTTACTTTCCAATTCGTGTGTCGTAACATATCCGGTTTACACCCTGCGTTTCACTGACCAAGCAATCCGCCAATACGCTCTGTAGTGAGGGTTTCGCTTGCTGTGTCTGATGGTGCATAGACTTGTACTCTAATTGTGGCTTCTAGAGAATTCCCTACGCCTGCAGATAGGTGTGATCACTGAGCGCTGAGCATCTACAATTTTCTCACATGCTCTTAACTTTCTACTAGACATCACTGCCCTCGGTGGAACTTGAAAAGTAACACTCTATAATGCTTTGCAGATGAGGAGTGATGTCATTCTCATTTTGAAGAAAATATCTGAGTGTCCATGAGAAACAACTTCCTTATCTGTTATAATCAGGGGTTTATATCATCCAGAAATTCTTGGTATGGCATTGATACTAGAGCCCAATTGTTTAGGTACAAAAGCGCCATCAACAAGCTTCTATCAGGAATGTGCGCAGAGTGGGGAAAACTTTCTGCATGCATTCAGTCAATGTCCAAGCCTTGAGAAGTTAATTTTGCTGAAAAACTGTATTCTCTGGAGAATGGACCGAGTCTATAACTTCAGGGATTCAATGAAAAAGGTCTGATTAAGGCGATCCGGGAGAACTTGGGGGTTGGGGTTGTTTCTAACCAGAATTTTATTGCCTCTATTCCGTAGCCATGTGGAATGTGAGTGTAGAGGTTGATAACATCGAAGGAGACTAATAGTGTTTCTTCGTTGGTGGTTTTTGGTAGATGCTCTACCAAGTCCAGATCGTCTATAAATTTTATAAAACGGTTAACAAAGTTTAACCTCCTTTCACATTTACCTATTTACTGCAGCTTTTCCCAAAGTCCACACTGCATTGTCTATCTACAACCATTTGTCTCATTTTATTACTTTTTTTAAAATTCAAAATGGATTCCAACGTGGCAGGTGCAATACTTAATCATCATTACTAGTAAATTCCAGGGTTACTTCCTGTAGTTAAACTAGTTACCATTATATTTTGTAATATTATGATAAAGAAAATTCTCACATCTTCTTCCGGCGATAGTTTTCAAAAATATAACAAACCCTATTTGTGTATACCTAAATATCTCAACAACAAAGCAGCATATATGTCTATATATATATATATATCTGTCTGTCTGTCTGTCTATCTCTCTGTCTGTCTGTCTATCTATCTATCTATCTATCTATCTATCTATCTATCTATCTATCTATCTATATATCTATCTATCTATCTTCTATCTATCTATATATCTATCTAGCAATCTGTCTGTCTGTCTATCTATCTATCTATCTATCTATCTGTCTATCATCTATCTATCTATCTATCTATCTATCTATCTATCTATCTATCTATCTGTCTATCTCTCTCTCTCTCTCTCTCTCTCTCTATATATATATATATATATATATATATACTTTTTATTCTTTTTTACTTGTTTTTAGTCATTTGACTGTGACCCTGCTGGAGCACCGCCTTTAGCCGAGCAAATCGACCCCAGGACTTATTCTTTGTAAGCCTGGTACTTATTCTATCGGTCTCTTTTGCCGCTAAGTTACGGGGACGTAAGCACATCAGCATCGTTGTCAAGCAATGTTGGTGGGACAAACACAGACGCACAAAC
>NC_043004.1:14077159-14087159 GCF_006345805.1 Octopus sinensis
CTCCACAGACACGTGCATCCTTAACGTAGTTCTCAGGGATATCCAGCGTGACACAGTGACAAGGCCGGCCCCTTGAAATACAGGTATAACAGAAACAGGAAGTAAAAGTGGAGTGAGAGAAGTTGAGGCGAAAGAGTAGAACAGGGGTCGCCACCACGCCCTGCCGGAGCCTCGTGGAGCTTTAGGTGTTTTCGCTCAATAAACACACACAACACCCGGTCTGGGAATCGAAACCACGATCCTCCGACCGCGAGTCCGCTGCCCTAACTACTGGGCCATTGCGCCTCCACTTTTGTAATTATACACAACCAAAGAAGACTATAGTGGAAGCACATGACCTAGTGTTTAGCGCAGCGGTCGAGTGATCTCGGGTTCGAATTTCAGTACCGGACGATATGTGTGTTTATGAGCGAAACACCTAAGCTCCACGCGGCTCCCGCAGAATGTAATGGCGAACTTCTGCTGACTCTTTGCCACAGCGTTCTCCCACTCTTTCCCCCTGCACCTAGCAACTCACCTGCGACGGACCGGCGTCCTGTTCATGTGGTAAACCTATATGCCAATGAAAGAGGGAAACTAGCCGTATAAGCCAGGCGTGGTTCGAGAAGGCACAAACAACAAAGAAGACCATTATAAGTTTATTACTTTTTAACTTGGAATGAATTTTGTCTCTGCCCATTATTGAATATATTTCTTCTGGCACACTTTACCAAAGTACTTTCGTTTTGATATCAATAAACATAGTGGATCTTTAACTTTCGACCTACAGATTTAAAAAATAATTTTTGTAACTAAACACTTTCAACATTCGGACACTGGTAGAATGTACCAAAACATGTTTTACTCTTAGCATTTTTTAGAAAAACTTATATTTACGAAGTTATTTCACTTTAAAGTTCTCGTATTTAGGTAATTTCAACCAATCAATGACGTGTATTCAACTGAATGAAGTTACTGCCGTTATTTGTCAACAACAACTATCGGCGGTGAATTTTTCGTTTGTCACTGTCATCTATGACATCGTTCGCGCGTTTGTACTGGTTTTAATGTTTTAGGGTTAGGGTTAGGATTTTAGGGTTGGGGTTTTAGGGTTAGGGTTTTAGAGTTAGGGCTAGGGTTTTAGAGTTAGGGTTTTAGGGTTAGGGTTGTCATATACAACAGTGACAAACGAAATATACACCACCGGAAGTTCTTGTTGACAAACAACGGGAGTCATTTTATTTAGTTGAATACATGTCATTGATTGGTTGAAATTACCGAAACACGAGAACTTTAACATGAAATAATTTCCTAAATAGAAGATTTTCTCAAAAATGCTAACAGTAAAAGATGTTTTATATGACACATTCTACCAGTGTCCGAAGTTTGAAAGTGTTTAGTTACAAAAAATATTTTTTTATATCTGTAGATCAAAAGTTAAAGATCCAAAATATTTTTAGAATTCGCAAAATATTCTGCCGATAATATATCGTTAACAACAACAAAATAAACGATAACACACGACAACGACCGGTTATCGCAGGTAATTGATGATTTAATGAATCAAATATAGAGATCAATTCCAAACTTGTAAAACAAAACAAAACAAAAGAACATTTCTTATTATACAATGACAACTCGTACTACGTCTAAACGTAAAACACAATCATACACAGTTTTCTCTATTCAGTAGAGAGTATAATTAAAATACACTACTTTATGAGGCAAAAAATACTATTTTGCTTGTTTCAGTCATTTGACTGGCCATGCTGGAGCACCGCCTTTAGTCGAGCAAATCGACACCAGGACTTATTCTTTGTAAGCCTAGTACTTATTCTATTGTGCCCTTTTGCCGAACCGCTAAATTACGGGGACGTAAACACACCAGCATCGATTGTCAAGCGTTGTCAGACACACAAACATATACACGCGCATACATATATACATGTACACGATGGGCTTCTTTCAGTTTCCGTCTACCAAATCTAATCACAAGGCTTTGGTCGGCCCAAGGCTATAGTAGAAGACACTTGCCCAAGGTGCCACGTAGTGGGACTCAACCCGGAACAATGTGATTTGTAAGCAAGCTACATACCACACAGCCACTCCTACGCCTATTTAGCATGTATATATTAATTTTATGGTATCACAGTGTTCGTCGTTGTTTAAAATTATATGATATGTATCCCACTGAAGTCTTGAATATCAATTTAAAAATGGGGCTTTATATAAAATTTCATGACGTTAAGCGGATGTGAAATAATTTCCATGGCCTTTGTTGTCTCTGTTGTTTATACGTGTTTGTTTGTAAGTATTTGTGTATGTAATCTGGTAGACGAAGCTTTCGTTGTATAGGTACAGACAGAAAGACGCAGAGCTAGAACAAGAGATAGAGAGAGAGAGAGTGTGTGTAAGTGTTAAAAATATTCCCTAGAACGTTCACAATGTCATGACCTGCAGATTTCAATGCAACACCTATTGCGATAAGTAGAATGGCGTGCATGTCTGCATAGAACAAAATGCATAAATAGCATTGTTAACCGTTGCAGCAGCAATCACAACAGGCAAACTCTACGGGTTTTCAATTATAACTACAATAGCGTACCAAAGTAAAACAAAATATAAAATAAAGAAAAACAGATCTGCGGCAAAAGCAATTATACTTACGCCAGGTGTTGCTTTAACCATTTCTGATACTGCAAGTTCAAGTGTAGTTGTAACGAAGCACTTTATACAATGGCAGTACAAAAATAGCAACGATACAGGTCCATTGAAAACATGACTTGCACATGTCTATCCAAGTGGCTCTCGGGAGTATTTTTTTGCTTATTCATACACCTTTTTTTCTGATTCTATAAAAATTCATCCGCAACACATTATCACGCGTATAATGAGCGACATGGCTGTAACATATTTCGTATTTTGAATATTCATGCCCGTATATTTGAAATTTTAGTAACAAATTTCCGTAATGCAAAGATGCTGAATATATGTACATGGTATTTATGTATATGCGTATATATGTATAACCATCCCCATGTATATATGAATGTATGTATGTATATATACATACATACATATATATATACATACATACATATATATACATTTATATATAGAAACATACATACATACACACACACACACACACAAACACACACACACACACATATTAGTAATTAGTGAAGAATTACTCCACACGTTTAGTTATTTATTGCTAATGCTACATCGTAATAATCCTTATTATTACTATTATTATATTATTATTATTATTATTATTATTATATTATTATTATTATTATTATTATTATTATTATTTTATTGTATGTATGTATGTATGTATGTATATATATATATATACATACATACACATACACACACACACACACACACACACACTCACACACACATATATATACATATATATATATATATAAAATATAAATTAGAGAAGACAACCACTATCGTGAAATTCAAATTCTCTAATTTATATTGTATATATTTTATTGTGAAATTTGATTTAATACTAAATTGAATTTTCCCTGTAAGCTTGGTCTTATACTCCCTATTATTATTATTATTATTATTATTATTATTATTATTATTACTATTATTATTATTATTATATATGTATATTGTTGTGCCTGGGGTCAGTCATTCTGTTGTTATTTAACACACTCACCGTTAAAGTTTCCACTCGTTTACTTATTTATAAAATTTTCGTTGCGTCTTGCAAACTTTTCAAGAGTCGTTGCCTCTGTCCGTTATCCAAGCTGCGTTATTTTGTTTTCGTTTGTGCGCATGTGTGTGGATCAGTGTGTGTGCGCATACACACGTATGTATGTATGTATATATGTAAGTATGTATCTATGTATGTATGCACGTATGTATGTATGAATGTATGTGTGTATGTGTGTGTGTGTGCGCATGCATATATTTATGTATGCGTGTACGTTTGTATGTATGTATTCTGGATATTCATTTGTTTGTTTTTGTTAGTGTTCATGTTTATGTGTTTGCTTGTGTGTGGGTGTGTACCTCAGTCTCCTTGTGTGTGCATGTCTGTGTATGTGTGTGTATGGGATTTTGTGACAATATACTGTATCTTTATGTATGGATGCGCATCTCCATATGTGTGGACGTGTGTCTCGATAAGTGTCCTTGTATGAAGTAAAGTGTGTGTGTGTATGGTCATGTGTTTCAGTCTCCATTTGCGTATTCATATTACCTATTCACCTATCCGTCTGTATGTCTATCTTTTTATATTCATATCCATTTGCCTACATATATATGCATAAACATACGCGTACACACACACACATATACACATACATCTTCATAACAGCCCACTAACTATTCTACCTGTATATAAATATAAATTGTGTGTATAGGGGTACGATTACCTACTACGCATATTTCATATTTTGTACCGGGGATGTTTCATTTATGATGATGTACTGCTATATTTGTCTGAGGGTTGGGTCTTTTCGGAGCTTGGATAAAATGTGGAAGTGAAGTTGACCCAGGTTGCCTCCATGTTGGTCCTTGGCATGTTGGTAGAGTATGGAAGACTGCTTTGTTGTCGTCATATTGTCTCAAATGTTCTTATAATATTTCCGCAATGCTCCTAGACGTCTCCCCCCCACTTGTATGTCATGTTCATGTCTTTACAAATACTTTCTATGCATCTTATGCTGCAGACTACAATTCTAGCTCTACAGTTAATGCCAGGGTTAATCCTACATGTCATACAGTTATCATTGGTGCATATGGTATTCTCAAACGTGTACGTCAGCAATCTTAACGTTGAGTTTGGTCTCCTTCAGAGTTTTCCTAAATCTACGGGCTAGTTCTCCATGGGCTGTGAACTCTACAAACATCACACCTTGATATTTGTCGGTTTTATACCACATGTTCACCCTGTTAGCTTTGTAATAACTTCTTTGTATTCTATTCCAGTCTTTGCTTCTAGGGCAGGTACCATTGGTTTCATTACATATAATGTTATCTAACTTCTTTCTAGCAACCCTGTATAATCGAACCCTATCTTTCTGACCATATCCAGAGAATTGCATGCGGTGCATGAATTTTTATACATGTTTCTTCGTTCCATAAGGTTTTGTATAGTGAGGACACGTTGTTCATTATCGTAACTAATTTTTGTGTTCCGTGTTAAAGCTGAGTTCTTGTGAATAATATATTTGGAAGCTATGGGTTTCGTGTAATAGGAGCGGAAGAGCTGCACTTTGTTGTTCACAGTCTTTAACCAAATTTCAGTATCAAGAATGGGGTGTCTATTGTTGGGGTGCCTAGTGGGGTAATCTATTATTACTTTGATACTTTGGTGGATGGAGTTAGCTACTTGCTGAATGCTCTCTATTATGTTCCTCTCAGTTTCTACATTACCGTTACTAGAGATGGTCATAACTAGTATAACGGTGGGATTGTTATAACGGCTGATTGGGTACCACTTTTATAATGTGGTGTGTTATCTTATTTATATGGTTTCTACGGGGATAGATAAATCTGTTTTATTCCTTGAATAAAAAGCTACAATGATAAACCCGTCACTTATAACTTAATTATACATCTTATCACTATACATAAATCTCCACTCAAGCTACATAAACACCCTAGTGATATATATATATATATATATATATATATATATATATATAAGTAAATGAAAGAATGGAGTCGAACGAACACAAATTTCCACACGAAAACACGGGATTTGTGCCCTTGGCATGTAGCTTCAACCGTGTTCTCTGACGTGAATTTGCTACCCGGGTATCGGTTAACCGAATTATCCATACTAGGATAATTCATTCACCTACTTAAATATATATATATATATATATATATATATATCAGGACACTTAATGTCATGTTGAATGTGCATGTATGTTGAAGATATGTTCGTGTTCTTTTCCACCGCTATAAAAACTGTTTCATAAATGCAGAAGTAAATTTCATTAACAGGTCGGAAAGAAGTAAAGAAAAAGAAAATATTTATTACATTAGTTTATTTGTGTACATTTAATATTTACTGTACATTTGGAAGTAAGGCAATTTGTCGTAGAGTTACGACATAAATTTATTACTGCCTAATTCCTTCATACTACCTATCAGAGTTTACACAAGAATTCAAATAAGTCTTGTTGGATTTAAATAATAGACATGGCATGAAAATAGCCAAAACCTCAAAGGGGTGAGTACCGTGGAGTCAATTTACAACTAACGATCACTGATTAATTTCCCCCAAATCAGGGGTTTTATAACTGCTCATACCTGAATTCTAAGAACCGGATTTCGTGAAAGAATTCTCTTTGACGAAAGTTTAGAATTCAAATATGGGTAGTAATTTAAACCAATTATTTTAACAATAATACTCGTTCGGTCAACATGACCATTACGTCACATTACCGACTTTTCAGACTTGCTTGCTGCTCGCTAAACTAGGATATTAATGTCGTCTACATATCTGCTGTAAAGTTAAAGAGTTGTGGACTGTTCTGCTAAGAATTGCCTAAGTTTTCTGTCCCACAAGATCATGAGGGTGCCGGCCACAACTCCAACTATACAGACACAAACGGCTGTACCTTGAATCTGCATGTATAGCTTCTTGTTAAACTTTACTATGTGGTTCTTCAAGGTGGTTCTTACGCTACCCCTATTGCATGTTCAATCATTCCTTTCACCTGATTGTTGTTCTCAAGGTCTTGGATGTGTACGGTCCAGCCAATCCAGCGCTCTGTGGTGTTTTTCTTTCCTGCCGAGGTGATGGTGCGGGGTCTTCCCCTCTGTGACCTGGTGGGGCAGAATCTACTGAGGTCATGGTCGTCTAAATAGTCACTGTTGTAACTTAGTCTAAGGAGGAAGTCCAGTTCCCTAGTGTAGACTTCACGGATCTCTACTTCACTCTAACAGATTATCTCAATGCATTTCTCCACAGCAAAATCCATGTCTATAGATAAGTAGGGTGAAATCACATCCATACTACTCACTACACAACCTGTGAGGTCGTTGGAGTGGTTGCAAGTACTGAATTTACTGAGGATATCTTCCATGCTCACAAAGACATCTGGGAACATTTCAATGAGTGATCGTAATACCTGTGAGAGGAAGCAAGACAGTCAATAATTGCTGGAGATATTCGCTCAGCAAGCTGGTCGGGTTGGGTGCCCCGTAACATGGTTTACGTAGGGCTTTTGGTCTTTACGTAACCCTTATAGTGTAGGAACATCATTGTTGAATGCTTGGAAATTGTGTGCAGTCCGTTTCTTTGGTTGGTGTATGTTTCACCACATTCCCGTGTGTGCCTTGAGGGTTTTTTTCTAGTCTTTCATGTTCCTGTGGTGCAACTTCCCTCATACTATTGATATGTTGTTACATGGTCTGGACATATTTCCGTGGGTTGTCTAATGACAGTCTGCCAGACTTGTCCGTAGGGAGGAACACTAATTCTTTTTCCTAATTCGCTGTTTCAGATTTTATGGGCCTTTGGCAACAGATGAACTGAGTTGGTGGGTACCACACTCATTATGCTTTTTAGTGATTTCGTTGTACCGGTCTAAGATGTGTCGGAGTCTATTTCTAGCTAAAGAGATCTTTACTACTGTTTCACTGTCAATTTGCGGGTGGGATACATAAATTTTGGTGAAGGGTAAGTCTGTGGAGTAGATCCTCGTCATGTCATAAGATTTGTTGATAGTGTCATAGAAGAGAGTGTAGGGTGTTATTATCGTTGTGGTTGTTATAGTTGCTTGCATTGCTGTTGCTAGTGGTAGAGCTTGTCTTGTGCCCATTGTTGTTGTTACTGTTGTAGGAAATGTTGGTGTTGGTGCTGATGTTGGTAGTGTTGTCGGTAGTGATATGAAGGATGTGGTTGGTATTGTTGTCTGCGTGGGGGATGTTGTTGTCATTGTTTCTGTTGCTATTACCATTATTATTATTGTTATTATAATAATTGTTTCGGTTTCGTAGTCTTGTGCTGTTGTCTTCTTCTTCTTCTTCTTCTTCGAAGGACTCACGCCATTAGCCACAAAGAATAATCTCTAATTCGAGCCTACTCTAAGCCACAAAGAATGCGTGTGGCAACTTGAAGATCCACCCACCACACGCGATAGACCGGTGATTGCATGGGCGCGAAAGCTACGTTGTTATCATTATTCTGTAAATGGTGTCTTTTAAAGGGCGGAGAGCTGAACCGTCCTGGGGTACAGAGTATTCACAATCTAGACTAGGGTCTAAAAGTTTACCACACCATAGTGGGTTTCACCATGGTTCGTCTGCTTTGTGGCAGAAGTAGGAAGAAACAGTGAGAGAAAGTTGTGGTGAAAGAGTACAGCGGGGTTCACCACCCCCGCCGGAGCCTCGTAGAGCTTAGGTGCTTTTGCTCAATAAACACTAACAATGCCCGGTTTGGGAATCGAAACCGCGTTCTTACGATCACGAGTCCGCTGCCCTAACCACTGGGCGATTGCGCCTCCACCCATGCTGTTGTTGTTATAGTTGTTTGAGTGGGGAATATTGTGATTATCATTGTTGGTATTGTTATTGTCATCAACATCGCTATTGTTATTGCTGTTGTTTTGGTTTCTTATGTTTGTATTGTATTGTCTTAACCTCCATCTTAATTTTAAGAACATTTCTTTCAATCTCAATCTCAGATAGACAATCAATATTTCTGACCTTCCGAAATGTAGTGAATGTTCTAAAGCATGCAATTCATCTGTATCCAGCTGTACTGCACCGTATATTCCAGAAGTGTAATTGTTGTTTTTGGCGATGGAGGTATTGTTTTTCGGTGTTCTGGTAGTTTACATTCCGACATGACAATTCCGTCGATATTGTTTGGGTATTTCTATTGATTCTTACCATGCCGAAATCATTGTTGTTGCTGTTTCATCCACTTGAATTTATTGTTGAAGTGTTTGTTACATGCATGGTTAACTCGGCGGTATTCTTGTTGAATATTTGTCATGAATCTGTCTCTTTAGTGAAGTGTAGTGATGTTTTTTTAGTTCATGCAGCAGGACCTTCTTCCTTTTCTGTTACTGTTTGATTTCTGTGTATATTTTCTTTATACACATGTTTTGTAACATCGTGTGTTTTAGTTTTCTTACTTTATGTTCTCTGAGTCTTAGCCGCTTAACAGCAGAATTATTTGTGATGCCTGGCATGTATCTTTGTAAGCCTGGTATTTATTCTAACGGTGTCTTTTAATGAACCGCCAAGTTACGGGGACGTAAGCAACCAAATATGGTCGTGGAGACACAAACACACACTCACACAAACACACACACACACACACACACCACAACACACACACATATATATATATATATTATCATATATATATATATATATATATAATATATATATATATATATAATCATTACAGATATAGGGTAAAGAATTATTAAAATAATACATTAATAAATTTTACCAAGTAGTCTCGGTATGGAAAAGAACCATATTCGGTAAAAACTTATACGAAAATTTTTTTTTTATATATAATTATAACAATGATTAAGAGTTTAGCAACAAGTTGCTTCACCACATACCGAAAATTTAGAAATAGCAGCCAAACGACCGCTATTTCTTTTTCCTACAAAATATGTCTCCACAGATAACAATATTTTTTCAAATATATTATTCTCGAACTATTATGGTGACAAAGGAAATTAATTTTTATAATTCTAATCCAGAAACGTGTCCATAATTAATTGAAGACTGTTTGATTTCATTATTTTTCTTCTTTTTACCTATGTGAGTTACAAATATTGTTATCTGTAGAGGCATATTTTGTAGGAAAAAGAAACAGCAGTCGTTTGGCTGGTATTTCAAAATTTTCGTTGTCGTGTAGTAACTTGTTGCTTAACCCTTAATTATTGTTATAATTATATATATATATATATATATATATATAATATATATGCACGACGGGCTTCTCTCAGTTTCCATCCACCAAATCCATTCACAAAGCTCACATTTGTATAACAATTTGCAGAAAATA
>NC_043004.1:14094659-14127159 GCF_006345805.1 Octopus sinensis
CTTCTCTCAACCGACTCAACTCACGGCGATTTAGTCAGCCCGAGGCTATAGTGAATGACATATCCCGTGTATGGGTACTGGACTGAATCTAAGACTACATGGTTGGAAAGCAAGCTTTTTACCACATAGCCATGCCTGCGCCTATATTTGAAAAAATAAAATATATCAATTTTATTTAATATTCTAAACAGAGCACTCGAACAAACCAACAAAAATATTCACTCGGTTATTTATTGAGGATTTCCTGTAACGTCATTCTTAAACTTATTCTTTTTCGCAACGTTGTTTTCTGTGGTATTTTTCTTCAGATTTTATTTCTTAGACTCGGAATATTAATTGATTATACTGGTCAACACAAAGAATCTTCGTCGGAGACGAGTTTTTGTTTGGAACAAAAATCATTTCCGATGCTGATTTCTTTTTTATAGCAGTCTTCCGTTTCCTTTCAGAAGCATGTATAATTTTCTTTTATTTGAAACCAATTATTTGTCTTACAGTATTCGAAATATTTTGTATTTTTCAGATTATTTGCCTTCATCTTTGCCATTTGATAAGGCGGCTCATGATTATAAGAATAATGCAGACAGTTTCTCTTGCGTCAGCAGGAACTATGATAACAAAGATACAACGACAGCTTATTTTAAATGATCCTTTTACATTTTTCTTTTTACTTCTTTCAGTCATGTGACTGTGGCCATGCTGGAACACCGCCTTTAGTCGAGCAAATCGATCCCAGGACTTATTCTTTGTAAGTCTAGTACTTATTATATCGGTCTCTTTTGCCGAACCGCTAAAATACGGGGACGTAAACACACCAGCATTGATTGTCAAGCGATGGTGGAGGGACAAACACAGACACACAAACACACACACACACATATTTTTATATACATACATATATACGACAGGCTTCTTTCAGTTTCCGACTACCAAATCCACTCACAAGACTTTGGTCGGCCCGAGGATATAGTAGAAGACACTTGCCCAAATTGAAACGCAGTGGGACTGAACCCTGAACCATGTGGTTCGTAAGCAAACTACTTACCACACAGCCACCCCAACGCCTATATATCATATAAAAATATATTTGCTATAGTGTTTGGCTACGGCTTTCAATTTTCAGCCACGTAGTATCGGAGCACTCCTAATGTGCAGTAGCATGGGTGCGTAGTAGCTTGGGCAGGCTGCATAACTTTATATAATGGCCTGCATAACTTTATATAGCATAGAACAGAATCAACCGTTTTAAATAATACATATAACTCCTACTAAATGTGTTGAGTGACCTTTATTATTTTTTTTGTCCATTCAATCATATATATATATAAAACAGGTTACAGGGACGTAAACAAACCAACAGCTGATTATGAAGCGGTGAAAGAACGAACTGCAAGACACATAATGCGTGTGTGTGTGTTGGTGTGTAAATATATATATATATATATATATATATATAACGATAAACGTCGCCCTTTTCAAACCTAGCCAGGCTCATGGGGCCGGTTTTCTGGTTTCTGTGGGGTATGTGTTCCCCCCAGCTGGACGGGACGCCAGTCCATCGCAGCGTTACTCAAGAAACAGGAAGAGAGAGTGAGAGAAAGTTGAGGCGAAAGAGTACATCAGGGGTCACCACACCCCCTGACGGAGCTTCGTGGAGCTTCTCGGTGTTTTCGCTCAATAAACACAACACCCGGTCTGGGAATCGAAACTGAGATCCTCCGACCGCAAGTCCACTGCCCTAACCACTGGGCCATTGCGCCTCCACACACACACACATACATATATATAACTTTGATAACTTAGATTGGTTTTGGCCATTATCGGCGCAGTCCATGACAAATTCAATAACACCACCAGGAAAAGTTTTTTATCATTTCAGGAAACCATGCACCACTCAATTAGAGAATTGCTGTTTGTTGAGACGTATCCAGGTGTAGGTGGTTATCCGATATTTCCTGGAGGAATTTGTCCAGGTACCGTTTAAAATTTGTAGGGTCTTTTTCTACTTTAATTTCTTTCGGAATAACATTGAAAAGAGCAGGACCATTTGCAGAGAAGAAATTGTGTCGCAGTGTTCTTATGTGATGTAATCTCAATCTTTGTAGGGGATGCATTGTACGGGAGCCTAGTCTTCGGTGAATTGTAAACATAATACCGATATCAATTTGATAATACTATTCAATCACATAGTAATCATCCTTTGTTTAACGGTCATTTTCACAGCATTTTTTCGAAGGTCGGATTACCGAAGAGATGGCGGCGTGGATTTCCACCCCAACATCCGAAACTCGGAGTTTTATCATGGCTACCGAATAATTGTCACATATTGTATTTACAAATAAATTCCTCTACTTACATAATATCGAGGTCTCTTTCATTATTTTGTTGTCTTACCATTTCTATCAACACACACACACAACACACACACACACACACATATATATATATAACAGGTTACAGGGACGTAACAAACCAACAGCTGATTATGAAGCGGTGAAAGAACGAACTGCAAGACACATAATGCGTGTGTGTGTGTTGGTGTGTAAATATATATATATAATATATATATATATATATATATATATATAACGATAAACGTCGCCCTTTTCAAACCTAGCCAGGCTCATGGGGCCGGTTTTTGGTTTCTGTGGGGTATGTGTTCCCCCCAGCTGGACGGGACGCCAGTCCATCGCAGCGTTACTCAAGAAACAGGAAGAGAGAGTGAGAGAAAGTTGAGGCGAAAGAGTACATCAGGGGTCACCACACCCCCTGACGGAGCTTCGTGGAGCTTCTCGGTGTTTTCGCTCAATAAACACAACACCCGGTCTGGGAATCGAAACTGAGATCCTCCGACCGCAAGTCCACTGCCCTAACCACTGGGCCATTGCGCCTCCACACACACACACATACATATATATAACTTTGATAACTTAGATTGGTTTTGGCCATTATCGGCGCAGTCCATGACAAATTCAATAACACCACCAGGAAAAGTTTTTTAATCATTTCAGGAAACCATGCACCACTCAATTAGAGAATTGCTGTTTGTTGAGACGTATCCAGGTGTAGGTGGTTTATCGATATTTCCTGGAGGAATTTGTCCAGGTACCGTTTAAAATTTGTAGGGTCTTTTTCTACTTTAATTTCTTTCGGAATAACATTGAAAAGAGCAGGACCATTTGCAGAGAAGAAATTGTGTCGCAGTGTTCTTATGTGATGTAATCTCAATCTTTGTAGGGGATGCATTGTACGGGAGCTTAGTCTTCGGTGAATTGTAAACATAATACCGATATCAATTTGATAATACTATTCAATCACATAGTAATCATCCTTTGTTTAACGGTCATTTTCACAGCATTTTTCGATGGTCGGATTACCGAAGAGCTGGCGGCGTGGATTTCCACCCCAACATCCGAAACTCGGAGTTTTATCATGGCTACCGAATAATTGTCACATATTGTATTTACAAATAAATTCCTCTACTTACATAATATCGAGGTCTCTTTCATTATTTTGTTGTCTTACCATTTCTATCAACACACACACACACACACACACATATATATATATATACAGATATTCCGAGTTCATTCTCACTGAGCGGCACCTTGGGCAAGTGTCTTCTACTATAGCCTTGGGTCGACCAAAGCCTTGCGGGTGGAATTGGTAGACGGAAACTGAAAGAAGCCCTTTGTATATACATGTATACGTGTATATCTATGTGTGTGTCTCTTTGTGTCTGTGTTTGCCCCCAACCGAATCACCGCTTGACAACCGATGTTGGTGTTGGTGTCTTTACGTTTCCGTAAGCTAGCGGTTCAGCAAAAATGAATGGTGGAATAAATACTAAGCTTTAAAAAATAAGTCCTGGTGTTGATTTCTTTTGACTACAACTCGTCAGGGTGGTACTCCAGCATGGCCGTAGTCAAATCACTGAATAAAAAAGAATACGATGAAAAAGTGAAACTATAGGCGCTTTTTATTATCCCTATTTTAGACAGAGAGAAAAAAGCAGTTGTTATACAAATAACTGTTATTGTAATGATTACTTTCTCTAATCCCCGTAATTTTTACTAAATTATTTTCTCTTATAAATGAAAAGAGTATTGTGTATCTAAAACTGCATTCACTACGTAGACGTGTTCACTACGATGAAACAGATACTTGCAAATGATGGACTTGTTTCTATACTGTTCTATAACAGCGATGAAGACGCAACTTCTAGAAGTTCTGGACTGTCTATCGATTCTAAATGAATACTGAAGAAAGTTGCAGCTAAGATTATTTAAGTGCGTATCATTTTTTGTAGAAAAGATAATTTTGTTGATCTAACAAATAGCCTTATTATTTCTACAACTCTGTAAGGCGGCGTGCTGGCAGAATCGTTAGCACGCTGGACGGAATGCTGAGCGGGATTTCGCCCGTTGCTACGTTCTGAGTTCAAATTCTACCGAGGTCGACTTTGCCTTTCATCCTTTCGGGGTCGATAAATTAAGTACCCGTGAAACACTGGGGTCGATGTAATCGACTTCATACCCTTGCTACAAGCTGCCCTTGTTGTAAAGATTTGAAATCATTATTCCTACAACACTTCTACGTATTAAAATTCGTTGAATGTGAAAAAAATTGCTAAAGCAATGTCCCAAATCAATTAAAGTGTGTTAAATAAGTGGAGAGAATATTTCAGTGCTCGTGTGATTCTAGAAATTTGAAAAGATATTGAACTTGTAAACAATCATCGATAGGATGTAATTAAAATAACAGCCATCTTTAGATGTTGACACGAACAATTTCAGGTAAATAATGTCATTTTTTAGTATAAAATATCTCTTTGAATCTAACAAAGATGGGTCATCAGATTTTAAAAATGGATCTTCTATATTCTCAACAAGATTCCTTTCGAGAAACTCTTGTGCGTTGAGTAAGAACGATTCCGGAAAAGATTCGTGCAATAGAAACGCAGTACCGAGAATTTTGAAAAGAAGGCTTGATGTCAAATTAATGCTATTTGCTATATAGTGATAACCCAGACAAAGAAAATATATTTATTGCACTTTTAAATAATATTTAGTGAATATTTTTTGAATTACACGCGTATCAAGTTAATATCAATATATGATATAAAATAGGATTACTAATATTTTACATGAATTATTCAAACACTGTGAACTTCGATTTAAGAAATAAACAAATTTCGTATAAAATGTTACTATACCATTATTTCGAAAACAATAAAAGCTGTCATATTTTAAAACCTAGACTTCGAAGGATGGGGAAAAAGAGAACCGAAGATAGATTAAGAAACAACATTCATAATTTATTCATTTCCAATGAATCATTTCATGAAAATATTGTTGACCAACGTTTCTAATACATTTTTAATAGCGGATGTTGTTACACCGAATGACAATGTATATATGTATATATATATATATATATTCAACAAATCACCTTATATTCTTTTATCGAAGTGTTCCTTGTAGGATTAGATTTATGCCACAAATTCATAGGAGATTGGTTCGAAGACTGTGGGCTTATTTCTGGATATTGACGCAAAATGCTTTTTCACAGGACCTGCAGGCTGTCTCTTAAACAAACGCGGTCTCCTTTAGAGAACATTCCTTTCTAAGTGGTAAGACCATAGCGGATCTACTTCTAGCATAATGGATGTCCACATAGTTGTTATTCCTCTTATATGTATGTAATATATATGTGTGTATATATATATATATATATATATATATATATATATATATACACACACATATATATATATATATACATATATATATGTACATATGTATATATGTATGTATGTATATATATATATATATATATATATATATATATGCATACATATATTTATGCTTTATATATATATACGCACATACATATAAGTATGTATGTATTAACATATGCATGCATGTGTGTATATATTTATGTATATGTATATTCACTCGCGCGCGCACACACACACACACACATTTTTCGTATTGTTTTTAGTAGCTAGGTCTATAACTTTGGAAGATATTTCAGAGCCAACGGCATTTGAAGGTCCTAGGTAATGCCATTCATGACATTCATATCCCTGTTGAAATGGACCTTTTAGTCCATAAAATGTAATAAAATTGGAAGAGGGTTAATACCTCATCCAGCATTTTTTAAAAAGAACAATGATTTAGAGAAGCATAAGTCGGTGGGTGCTTTTCGTCATCTCCCATTCTTATCATCCTCGTATCATTATCATTCACCTCAATGTACTGCTTTATGGCAAATTTGATAACATAAAGTAGCTAACTTACCAACCACATAGTTCCGGGCTCAGTCCCACTGCCTGGTACCTTGAGCAAGTGTCTTCTACTATAGCCTCGGGCCGATCAAAGCTTTGTGAGTGGATTTACTAGACGGAAACTGAAAGAAGCCAGTCGTATGTATATATATATATATATATATATATATATATATATGTATGTATGTGTGTATATATGTTTGTGTACCAGTGTTTGTCCCCCCACCACCATCACTCGACAACCGATGCTGGTGTGTTTACGTCCGCGTAACTTAGCGGTTCGGTAAAAAGAGTCCGATAGAATAAGTACTAGGCTTACAAAGAATAAATCCTGGAGTCGATTTGCTCGACTGAAACAAGTAAAATGTAAAAAACGGAAAAGAATATGCATGTGTGTGTGTATATGTGTAGCGGAAGCGAGATAACTAAAGTTTAAGTAAATAAAATACAAGGTATTATAACTTAAGATGATGCTCGTAAACATGGTAAGATAAATTGTAACTTATAAGCGCAGGAGTCGCTGTCTGGAAAGAAGCTTCCTTCCGGTCCACATGTTCCGTGTTCATTCCAACTGCATGGCACATTGGGCGTCTGTATTCTGCTATAGCCTCGAGTCAACAAAAGCTTTGTGACAAGATTTGGTAAACAGAAATTGAAAGAAGCCCGTCGTATAAATATATATGGTCACTTCAGAAATGTAACTGCACGTGGACTGTTGGCGACTTTTGCTTGTTCTTCCTTCTTTCTCTATGGACTTTCTTGCTTCCGACGAAGAGCTATGCTCGAAATGTTAACACCAACTCTCTCCCTTCTATGAGCGTCAACTTAATATATTTCTTGTGCACGTTCTCACGTTCATTTTTTTTTCGTTTCTCTGCATTTTAACTGTTATTTATTTGAATTATCTCTCTTTCTCTCTCTTCCACTACTCCTTTTAAGGGGTAGTGTTTGTCTTCCACTGTCCCTTAAAAACTGGTGTCGGCGTGTATACGTCCACATAGTTTAGCGGTTCGGCAAACTAGCACAATAGAATAATAACCAAGCTTAAAAACATGAATAAATACTGGGCTCTATTCGTACGACTAAATTTCTTTTTGACGGTGCTCCAGCATGGTTGCGGTCTAATGAAGGAAACGAGCAACAGAAAGAATATTGTTCTTCCTCGGAATAAGGTATAGATTTGAAAGAGAGAAGAAAAGAGAAAGAAAAAAATCGAGGGAAAACTGTAGAAGTGTTGGAGACGAAATTACCAACACGGCATTTGTTTGTATTGCAGACGTTGAATACATGTATATATTTACTCACCCTCTCACAGTTTCTCTCCTTCTTTCTCTCTCTATTTCTCTCTCTCTCTCAAGTTCTTTCACTGATTCACAAGCACAGAAGCACATTAATGGTGCAAATATAAGGAAAAACCGGTTTGAGGGGAATACAGTAAATAGTATTAGGTATAGATGAATAAAACTCTGAATTGTACATTCGGATGAACGTGAGAGTGTAATTCTGCATTAAGAATGGCCTGTATACTATTCAAAGTGTTAACTCTCGAGGGAATATAAATAAGAGAACCAAACTGATTGGCTAGTGAATAGCTAATTAGTACTTACTTGTTATTTCAGGAAGAAACCTACTTTCCCCGATAATTTTCAGTATCGGATTAATAATGAAAAACCTAGAGTTAATTTAAACTATGGCATATCATATGTTTAACGTCAAAATGAAATGAAAAGAAAAAAACTTATGTTTAAGGATAGAAATAAAACTTATTCAACGAAATTAATCAATTGCAAAAAAAAATGTTCTTAATTCATTTTATCACTAAAAAATGACAAAAAATTTAATGCAAGTATATATAAAATAGCTGAAGGAACTGTAATAGTGGAGAGGAAAAATGTACGTAGAAAAATATCTGTGATTTAAAAATCGAAAGAAGCATATATTTGCATACAACCACTCGTGCTATTTTTACTGATATAACAAGTAATTACGAGTCTTTCAGTAACCGATCAATTAGAGTCTATTGTTATACTTCCTTTTGTAGAAATTTAAACCTTTTAACTACTATACAAACCATTTCTAATATAAAATTAATCAGCTTCAAATTTATCCTAATATGGAATTGTATGGTTTTAATTTTACATTTAATCCTACAGCATCTCCTACAAACTGCTTATCATCTTTAATTTTTCATTACACAGGCGCGGGCGTGGACACACACATGTATGTATGTATGTATGTATGTATGTATGTATGTATGTATGTATGTATGTATGTATGTATGTATGTATGTATGTATGTATGTGTGTGTGTATTATATGGGAGAATACCTTTCTATAACTTTCATAAAGCTGTGTAGAATATTAAATGTAAGGATTCTACTCCAAGGGTATATGGTTTTCCTTCACAAAAAATGAATTTTAGACACACACATACATATGTATATTTATATACAGACACACACACACACACATACATATATATAAGGAAAATATGACAAGGTAGAAAATGATAAAATGATTTTATCACGAAGGATGTTTTACCAGTTCTTTGCGACATTTTCAACTTAGAGTAGCGCATGAAAAACAATTGAATTGTGGGAAAATGAAATGAAATGCTTTTTAAAATATTTCCATAGTTTTTAAATGCAAGCCTATGGACTCTAAGCAATATCTACCGTTCAGCTCATGAATATCCCTTTCAACCTAGAAACAAGGATTTGTACTATAGTTTATAATACAAGAACCAGGGACACACGACTACATGAACTAAAGAATACACTCATTACCAGGAACTACTTACCATCACTAATTGATATAGGCTCTCAACGTGCCCTGCAACTCAACATCAACAAACTCAGATGTCCCAAACTAAAGAAGGATTTACAACCAAAAGCCCTACCATACATCTCCACACACAACCCCATTAATAATGAAGCATTCGGTACCATCCTCCAGAAAATTTCTCTACTAAAAAGAGGCCACAGAACGAATTTAAACCTCCACACGCACACCATCATCAAGAGCAAAAGACAACCCAAATCTATGAAAACTCGACAGCAAAAAAATGATATTAAAATGATATATTAAGAACAGTCATTATCCATGAATTTATTCAGAACAATTCCAATCACTACTATTACAACCACAACAGGTCACTTTTAGGTCACTTGACCATTTAAGAGGATGCTACCAACATCCTACTACTGTCATACCACTCCGGTATTTTTCTTCTTCTTCTTCTTCTTCTTCTTCTTCTTCGTCTTCGTCTTCTTCTTGGCCCCCTTCCTCGGATACTACTCCTGCTTAAACACTCAAAACCAAGAACTCATATCAAATAATCTTTTAGGACTACTATTAGCTACTACCTACTATGAAGCCTTCAACAGATTAAAGAGAGAGAGAGAGAGAGAGAGAGGGAGAGAGACAGAAAAAAGGAAAATGTCCCCTGCATTTAAAAACTATGGAAATATTTTGAATAAACATTTCATTTAATTTTACCATAGTTTAATTGTTTTTCATACGTTACTCTAAGTTGAAAAAGTCGCAAAGGCTGGAACCGGTACTAAAATGTTCATCATGATAAAATTATTTTAGCATTTTCTACGTTGTCTAATTTTCCTTATGCATATCAACTCGTGTGTTCCTTTTCAACCTTCTACATTGTATAATATATATATATATATATATATATATATATATATATATATATATATATAGAGAGAGAGAGAGAGAGAGAGAGAGAGAGACGCACGCATACAAACTGCTAATTTCAGTAGAGATGCTTTCATCCAGTCTACTCTAAATACTACTCTTATATAATTACACTGGTGTTAAAATATATGCGGTAGGGTTTCTATGATTCTGCTATTTAGAGCGGTTTCCTTCATCCAGTAGGACATACAAGTTTCCTTCCTCATACGTATTCTAATCACCGATGCTTCGAGCATTACACACCGTTATGTAGGTTGGAAGCAGTCGAAGGAAGACGCCAAATGGTTCAACAGACTTTCTCATGAAAAATATTTAAACTCTGATATAATATCATCTACTGTGTGAATATGTTATATGTGTACATGTATATGTTGTACACATGTATGTTACGTGTTTAACATATACTGATGCGATTTGTGTGTGTATATATATTTATATACACACACATATATATATACACACATATAAATATACACATATATATATACATAATATATATATATATGCATACCTAAAAATATGAGCTATTTATTTATGCGTATATGCACAGGTGATTTATATGGGTTTATATATACAGGTGTATTATGTGTGTGTCTATATATATATTTGTGTGTGTGTGCGCTGTGTATATATATATATATATATAATATATATATATATATATACATAGATATATGCTATATAGATTTATTTACATTTACGCTAAATTGCTATATATACGTTTGTTATAGAGTTGTGTCTACATGTGTTGTACGTGTGCAAATACGTGCTGTGCGTGTATATACGTGTATACATGTGTTGTAATATTATATATATATATAATATATATATATATATATATATATATATATATATATACTCATATGGTTTTTGTGAATGTGTACATAATTGCATATATGCATTTAATATACATCTGTCACTATCCTTGGGAGCTTGTCTATATATACACCTCCATGTCTGTCTTTATGCGTGTATGTATATGAGTAATCAGATAACAAGCATTGCACTCCCTTGTGATCCCATATCACTTATGGTGAATTTTCTAATGACATTATTGTTTAGCAAGGGAAAATAGTACCGAATATAATAGCAATAAGCACTACATGAACGTAATTTCCTTTGACAACTAAAATTTGAAATCTCTGAAGTAATTTCTGAGGAATAAGGAATTTATTCTTAAAAGCTAAAAGTTTCGTTTCACAAACTAGTAATAGGCTTTACGTTCCAATACCAAAACTTTATTATTGAATCATATTTTCAGTTCAGCAGTGAGAAGTGTAGCGGAGAGAAATTTGGGACAAATTTTGCATTCGTAATGTAACTACACACACACACACACACGTACACCGGCGTACAAACACAGGGTCACACACAGACACGCGCACATATGCATAAACCTACATACGTCTCTCTGCTTCTATCACTCTCTCTCTTTCTCTCATATATATATATATATATATATATATATATATATATATATATATATATATATATATATATATATATATATATTTACATATATGTACATATGCAAATGTATATATATATATATGTATGTATGTATGTAAGTACGTATATATATATATATGTATGTAAGTACGTATATATACATACATACATATGCAGTGTGATCACATGATTCTACGTTAATAACAGTCATTTCTAGAGGAATACGATCTGGATAAAGTTGGCTGTATCTGAATACATGCAAACAAGTAGACACATGTCTGCATGCGTCTGTATGAAGATCTAAACCCCTCCACCTATATATACATGTCAAAGTATATACACGAGTGCGTACGTGTGTTCGCGCGCGCGAGTGTGTGAGTGAAAGTGTCTGCTTGCCGATGCCCACATTTTCACGTTCTGTGTTGGTGCTTTCAACTGAAGTGTCTATTATTGTTCTGAAACTAAAATAACCTTAGCATTGTTAACTATACGTAAGATGTGCGACAATTGGCGTATGTTAGTTGTACAATTGCGAGTATATTATTCTTGGCTTTCGTGCGAACCTGGCAAGAATGAATAGACGTTGCTGCTACAACTACTAATACTACGACTTTTAATAATTATTAATCCTTTGTATTATAGACACAAGGCCTGAAAGTTTGCGGAAGGGGTGCAGTCGATTACACCGACCGCAGTGTTTCATGGGTACTTAATTTAAGGATCCCGAAAGGATGAAAGGGAAAGTCGACCTCGGTGGCATTTGCACTCAGAACGTAATGACGGACGAGATGCCGCTTAGCATTTTGCCCGGCTCGCCGCTTTAGCATCAATAATAATAATGTTGATGATGATGATGATGATTATAATAATAATAATAGTAATAATAATAGTACCAGGCAGTGGCTCTCATGGCTTCTGATCTTAACTGATTGGAAGTGTTATAATGTACATTGTTTTGTCTTGGTATAAAAGATGGGCTACAGCAAATATTCTGCTCAATACCACAGATTTGCTTGTCAGTTGTTTGACCTTAACCAGTTGAGCATGCCCCTTAGTGGCTGACGATATGTGCATCTCTGATCACGAGCAGAAGTAGTGGGGGAGCATCATAGCCATGTGTTGAGAGGGATTCTTTGGGGTTTGAATAATTCACCTCTGGAAACATGGGTGGTTCTTTCAACATCCTTAAACAACCCTTATTCAGGGACCTTTTGAGCAGGATGGGCTACTCAACCTGAAGAAAATTCTAACTGGGCCCCACCTGCAAGGTCATGTGCTGTTTATCTTGATATGAGATCACCATGTCGCGCACATATGGTTGTGATGCATGTGCCTGGTGTACCCTTATCAGACGGGTAGTCATGATGGGTATACTGGGCTTCGTATATTTTACCCCAGTGTCACTTTGATGGCATGCACTGCTCTCTCACTCAATAATAATAATAATAATAATAATTTCTACTCTAGGCACATGGCCTTCAAACCTTTTTGGGGCAAGGGGGCTACTCGATTACATTGATCTCAAGTGCAAGACTGGTACTTATTTTATCGATCCTTAAATAATGAAAGACAAAGTCGACCACGCCGGAATTTGAACTCCAAGCGTACCAGCAGACGAAATACCGCTAAGCATTTCGCACGGCTTGCTAACGATTTTGCCAGCTCGTCGTCTTAATAATAATAATAATAGTAATGATAATAATAATAATAATAATAATAATAATAATAATAATAATAATAATAATAATAATGATATAGGCGCAGGAGTGGCTGTGTGGTAAGTAGCTTGTATACCAACCACGTGGTTCCGGGTTCAGTCCCACTGCGTGGCACCTTGGGCAAGTGTCTTCTACTATAGCCTCGGGTCGACCAATGCCTTGTAAGTGGAGTTGGTAGACGGAAACTGAAAGAAGCCCGTCATATATATGTATATATATGCGTGTGTGTGTTTGTGTGTCTGTGTTTGTCCCCCTAGCATTGCTTGACAACCGATGCTGGTGTGCTTATGCACCCGTTACTTAGTGCTTACAAAGAATACTGACATAGGCACACTCACCAAAAGTTTTTTTCTGGATATAGCCTATACACACATACACACTAGCACTTGACCAGTACGTTATTTTCTACGACCTCGAATGAATAAAAGGCGAAGTTGACCGTAGCTGGATTGGAAACTGGATGTAAACTGAAGAACAATATATGAAGTACAATAATACTTCGGTTTGCCATTATAGACCAATCAATACTTCATATTTGAAGAATTCCAGAAACTCGATCAACGTTAAGGCTAAAACCAGAATATAATAGCGCTTTATTTACTTACATTTATTTTTGTTATTCTAGTTGTTGGCCTGGATTCAATCACTGCCATTCACAGTTATATTTACAAATGAATCTTTACATCGGATTAATGAACGTTATTGTTGAGAATATACTACACGTACCTGGATATGGTTCATGTTGAGCGGGCTAATATTTTAGGTGTGTACGTGCATGTAGTAGTAGTAGTAGTAGTAGTAGTAGTGAAGGCGCATGGCTCAGTGTTTAGAGCGTCGAGCCTAAGACAGTGAGGTTGTGAGCTCGATCCCGGGTCGGGCTGCGTGTTGTGTTCTTGAGCAAGACACTTTATTTCACATTGCTCCAGTTCACTCAGCTGTAGAAATGAGTTGCGATGTCACAGGTGCCAAGCTGTATTGGCCTTTGCATTTCCCTTGGATGACATCGGTGGGGTGGAGAGGGGAGGCTGGTATGCATGGGCGACTGCTGGTCTTCCATAAACAACCTTACCCGGAATTGTGCCTGGGAGGGTAACTTTCTAGGAGCATTCCCATGGCCTGTGTCGTGACCGAAGAGGTTCTCAGTAGTGGTAGTAGTAGTAGTAGTAGTAATGTAGGTGTGTGAATGCAGCAATATTGCAAGTGGAGTAGGATATAAACACTAGGGAAAATTTCCTTCTCATTATTTTAAACTATCTAATCTGCAGATCTTTTCAGCAAAAAACAGGCGCAGGAGTGGCTGTGTGGTAAGTAAGTTACTTACGGACCACATAGTTCTGGGTTCAGTCCCAGTGTGTGACACCTTGGGCAAGTCTCTTCTACTATAGCCTCAAGCCGACCAAAGCCTTGTGAGTGTATTTCGTTGACGGAAACTGAAAGAACCCCGTCGAATATATGTATACGTATATGTATGTGTGTGTAAATGCTTATGTGTCTTTGTTTGTTTGTCCCCCCCCTCCAACGTCGCTTGACAACCAATGCTGGTGTGTATACGTCTCCGTAACTTTGCAATTCGGCAAAAAGGACCAATAGAATAAGTACTAGGCTTACAAAGAATAAGTCCTGGGGTCGATTTGCTCGACTAAAGGCGGTGCTGAAGTATGACCACAGTCAAATGACTGAAACAAGTAAACTGGTAAAGAGTAAAGAGTAATCCTCTCACTTGTTCTAAAGTGCAACAAGTATGTACAGGTTTATGGTTTACTGACGAGGTTCAATGGGAACAGAACATGTCTGCGGTTGTTATTCCAATTTTCAGTGATCCTACTTAATTCTGGCCTCTTATTTCTGCTCAATTTTGTAATTAATTTAAATTTCATAACTATGTAATCACATTTCTTGCAAAGAATTTTCACGCATACTAATAATTTAATTTTACGGGGTAACTTAATTCATTATATCCACTGAAGAAAGATATATATATATATATACAGAATAGTGGTACAAAAAGGCACCAAAAGTTACAATAGCGTTGTATTTGCATCGACTGCTATTTCCAGTAAATTTTGGTACCTTGTTCTACCCCTAATCTGTATTTATATTTATACTTCTACCTTTTCAGTGCTTTATTTTACTGGAAAGTAATAGATATGTATTGCAATATTATATATATATATATATTATATAATATATATATATATATATATATGCATATACAGATACATATATGTAGATATTAACTGCAAAATTTTAATTCCCCCACCATTTCCACTTTAAAAAAATTATTTTGGGTGAAATTCGCAGTAAAATACGGAGATTATTATATGGAAAAACAAAATTTGTAAAATTTCAAATTTTCAAAATAAATAAATAAATAAATAAACACCTCTCCTCAAGCCCAACGACAAGGAGTAAAATTAAAGTCTTTTCTCTACTAATGTTTTATGACGAACATAACTCAATATGTTATGGTTGAGGGTCTTTTGGAATTAAGAGAGATAAGTAAAAATTAGATTTTTTGTACTCACCAACTCACACACACACACATGAATATGACATTAAAATTGCTTTACTATTTTCGTAATTCGTATTTAGAAAGTTGATCACGGTTTGACTGTTGTTTCTAGCCTGTCAGATTTCCGGTCGGGTCGTACTTAAAAATTGAAGATTTTGAAACCTCCAAAACACGTTTTCGTTCTTTGCCTTTATGGCGAAGAAAAAAAGGGGAGGGGGCAAATTTCACTTTCTGTCATAGGGAGGGGTATTTTTCACTTTTTGAAAAATTGAAATTTTTCAAACAATATATTTTAGAATCATAATCTCCCTATTTTTCTACGTATTTCGCCAAAAAATATTTAAAATAAGTGAAAAATGAAGAATTTGGGGGTGGGGATTAAGTTTTGAATTTTTTTCTTCTGTGGTAATTCATATTATAATTTTGAAAACATATTTCTAGCATGTCAGGGTTTCTGCTTAGATACTTTTTGCATGCGTCAAATATTAGTAGAGAAAACAATTTAATTTTACTTCTTGTCATAGGGCGGATCGGAGAGGGCTGTTTATTTACTTATTTGAAAATTTTTTTTCAGAATCATAATCTCCATATTTTTCTAGTTATTTCGCCCGCGAAAATTTTTTCAAAAGGTGAAATTTTAATAAATTTTAATAAATTTTTGAAATGCTTTCTCCTTTTTGGCAGATTCGGAACCTCCGCCCTCGATATAGTGTGTTCCTCTAAAAGAAAAGAATCCCAAAGGGGGTGCGGTCCATGATCTATCTATCTATCTATCTATCTCTCTCTCTCTATATATATATGTGTATATATAGACACACATTGTTATTGTTATTGTTATTATTATTATTATTATTATTATTATTGAGTGAGAGAACAGTGCATGCCATCAAAGTGACACTGGAGTAAAATATACGAAGACCAGTATACCCATCATTACTACCCGTCTGATAAGGATACGCTAGGCACATACATCACAACCATATGTGCACGACATAGTGATCTCATATCAAGATAAACAGCACATGACCTTGCAGGTGGGGCCCAGTTAGAATTTTCTTTTGGTAGAGTAACCCATCCCACTCAAAAGGTCCCTGAATAATAAGGGTTGTTTAAGGATGTTGAACGAAACACCCATGTTCCCAGAGGTGTTGTTCTGTTGAATGGTGAGAGATGCCCCGTGTTCCTGAGTTCGTATCGTGAAGTGGTGGATGTGATTGACCGTCCGGTGTTGTATTGTGCCCTGCCACCCTTGTTGGAATATGACAAAATATATATGAACAACAAAAAAAAAACTGATGAAAATGTGAACATTTTGTTTTATAAAACAAAGAAGAAAGAGAAAAAAACTGTCAAAAATAATGACTAAATGTAACCACTCGACTTCGGGGGTCGAGTGGGCATTGCGCCTCATTTTATTATCTTCATAATTTAATTCGTTTCTTTTTATTCTTTCTTCTTTACTCGATTTCTTTTTGTATTTTTATTTCCCCGATTTTATGTTTTGTATTGTCTTTTATATTGTATAACCTCGATATTTAACCTCTTGTGGGCGATTAAAAAACGACGACGTTGGTGTTGCCTTGCCAGAGTTTTGCGTTGTCTGAGTACTCTTGTTTAATATTAGAGTCATGTTAACGGGGATCTTAGTCCACAAAACATCAAGGTAGGATATAACCTATATAATAGACATACAAGCTGGGAAAACTTTAATACTTTTTTCATAGATTGAAAACATGAACACAATCGGTTTTCGAATCTTATTGGGTTCTCACTATGTGTGTATGTATGTGTTGAAAGAGAGAGGGCGAAAGTGAGATAGTGAGAGAGAGACAGTAATTTGCATACTTGAGAATGCATTCAACAGCATTCGAATACAATTGAAATCAGGTTTCGGCACAATTAGAAGCACTCTATGAAAGTTAAAATCTTAGCTACAGCTCTTCTGGGAAACCAGGAATGTAATTTCCGGCGCCAATAAGAAACACGACGAATATTATCAATACAATGTTCCGTCATTTAATTAATCCCTTTGTTATTGTGACAAAGGAAAAATTTAATGCAACCAGTTGACATACAGGGTTAAAATAAAGTTGATAGACCACACTACACAAGCCTACATAAATCTTTAAAAAAACGCCCTTCAAAGCAAATATACACAGCATATTCTATTAAAACACTTAAAGCGAAGAGTCACCACCTCCATCCCCTAACATATATGGAGACAAAAAGTTGGAACATTACAACTTTTAAAATATTGCATTCAGTGGTAGAATCTACTACACTGTATTTATTGTATATGGATCATGCTGCATATGTAGTTGAGAGAAGTTCTGTATCTTGACAACTTATAGAAATTTGCTGAATTCAAGAAGTGAGCTAGACACCAAATGTCATCGCTATGATAAGTTTATCTGAAAAGAATCTTTATACTAAGATGCAACTGAATGCAGGCCTGCTATAAGGTGAAATTTCTTGGAGATTATTGAAAGCATTCGAAATTTCTCGAAATTCTTAGTCCCTTTTAGAATCTTTTTGAAGTTAAATTTACCCTGACTTCGATTTCAGATCAAAGCATCTTTAATAGCTAAATGTTGTTAGTACTTCTTCTAAGACTGCACAGTTTTCTACATCTAATGCTGTGCGTTTTGTTTTAATGCTGGCATAAGAAATTGCTTTTGTTTATTACACGTTTTGCAAACTTGTCCTCATCACTTTATTGAGTTATATTTTATGGCAGCATTTTCCATTTTCAGCCAAATATATTTTAATAGTAGATATATATATATATATATATATATATATATATAATATATATATATAATATAAAATGAGACAAGAACGCAAAGCATCCAGAAGAAGATACAAAAAACACGGACGGGTCATTCGAAGCCTTTAATCTTCAGTCAAGAACCGGATCATCCTCGCAATTTCGGCTGATTAATCGTGGGATTGCTCCAATCTGGTCAGCCCCAAGGAAAACTAAGCTAAGAACATTAGATTGCTTAGAAAAAGTTTCGAATGTATACGAAACAAGGACGGAAAAACGGACGATGTTACACGAATATAAATACATAAGTAATTCAAAAAAACAATAACAATAATAATAACAGGACATAACAATAGGCCTCTTTCGACTGGAGACATATATATGTTTATATATATTGGGATAGGAGTGGGTGTGTGGTAAGTAGCTTGCTTACGAACTACATGGTTCTGGGTTCAGTCCCATTGCGTGGCACATTGGGCAAGTGTCTTCTATTATAGCCGCGGGCCAACCAAAGCCTTGTGCGTGGATTTGGTAGACGGAAACTGAATGAAGCCCATCGTATATATGTATGTATATATATATATATATATATATATATATATACGTGTGTGTGTGTATGTATGTGTGTGTGTATGTGTATGTGTGTGTGTGTATGTATGTGTGTGTGTATGTGTATGTGTGTTTGTCCCCCCCAACATCGCTTGACAACCGATGCTGGTGTGTTTACGTCTCCCTAACTTAGCGGTTCGGCAAAATAGACAGATAGAAAAAGTACTAGGCTTACAAAGAATAAGTCCTGGGGTAGATTTGCTCGACTAAAGGCGGTGCTCCAGTATGGCCACAAATAACTGGCAGAAACAAGTAAAAGTGTATATATTTACCGGCGTACAATTTTTTGTAAAAATGCTCTTCTTATTCATATTCTTCACAAACAAATATTCAGTTTCATTTCATCTGCTTCACTAACCTTCTCCTTATGAGCTTTTTTTTACCCCCGCCTCTTCATCTGTTCCTTTAGTGTTTGTCCACAACACCTGTCTGATAAATCGATATTTCTGTGACATTACATTCTCTTCTCCCACGTACTCTCTCATTCATCTTCCAGTCTTGCTATTTCTCGCTCTCTCTCACTCACTTATCTTACTGTTTCAAGGTAGTTTTTATAGCCACAAGGTCTTAGCATTCCATTCTCCTGTGCACTGTTCATCGTCACGACAGAATGATTTAGCAATGGTTAAACACCAGTATTATTTGCAATAAACTAGGCTACAACACATTACTAATTTCTTAACGTCTTTTCATTCATTGAAAGCCCATCATTTCCCCGCGCGCTGTTATATATATGTTTCCTTGAGCGCCCTGTTTCTCTTTAGAAAATGTGTTTCCTATGCCAACCATTCTTTCGCTGTCTTTGCTCTCACTTTCTTTTACCAGCTGTCATTCACTTACGTAATACCGTTTTATTCCATTGTCATACTTGTATAATTAAATATACCTTTAAGGCAGTGAACTACCTAATCGTTTGCACGCCGGGAAAAAATGCTTTGCGGCACTTTGACAGTCTATACGTTCTGAGTTCAAATAACACCCAGATCGACTTTTCCTTTCATCCTTTCAGGATCGATAAAATAAATACTAGTTGAGGACTGGGGTCGATGTATCCTTAATTCATGTCCCCCAAACTTGTTGGACTTGTGCCAAAATTTGAAATGTGTAATTAAATATTCCTTTCTGTTATAGGTCAAAGCCCGGAAAATATGGGGAAAGGACCAAGTCGAGTAAATCGACCCCAGTGCTCAATTGGAATTTATTTTCATCAGCTGGAACTTATTTACAGGCAGAGTCGACTCCGGGGTAGTTTGAACTCATAACGTAAAGGTGAATAAAATGATGAATAAAATGTCACCATAAAAAGTGAGATACCCACCTAGGTTTCCTAAGCAATCACCGATCTAACCTACATTTAAATATTAAGATAAAAATACATATGAATATTTATTTCTTTATTGACCACAGGGGGCTAAACATATAGGGGACAAACAAGGACATATAAAGAGATTAGTCGATTACATCGACTCCAGTGTGTAACTGGTACTTATTTAATCGACTCCGAAAAGATGAAAGGCAAAGTCGATCTCGGCGGATTTTCAGCTCAGAACGTAACAGCAGACGAAATACCTATTTCTTTACTACCCACAAGGGACTAAACACAGAGGGGACAAACAAGGACAGTCAAACGGATTAAGTCGATTATATCGACCCCAGTGCATAACTGGTACTTATTTAATCTACTCCGAAAGGATGAAAATTAAAGTTGACCTCGGCGGAATTTGAACTCAGAACGTAACGGCAGACGAAATACCTATTTCTTAATACCCACAAGGAGCTAAACACAGAAAGGACAAACAAGGACAGACAATCGGATTAAGACGATTATATCGACCCCAGTGCGTAACTGGTACTTATTTAATCCAGCCCGACAGGATGAAAGGTAAAGTCAACCTCGGCGGAATTTGAACCCAGAACGTAACGGCAGACGAAATACGGCTACGCAATTCGCCCCGCGTGCTAATGTTTCTGCCAGCTCGCCGCCCTAAATACATATAAATATCAGGATATAACTACAAATAAATCAAGTTTCAGTCAAACTCACATAACCGTATAAACATGCAATTTTTAAAATAAAGAAGAATCTTTTGAAAAAACGACTGTGCGAACCACGGAGAAAACAACAGTCCTCACTTTTGTTGCTGATGAATGTGCAATAATTTCTATTTTCATATTCTCTTACTTTTCCTCCGAATACAAACACACAGACACAAACACGCACAAACATGAGCGCCCACATTTTTCTAACCTGGCCCTAATATATAGAATTACAAACAGAAATTAATAACATAAAATACTGTGAAATTACATTCGAACATTTGTGACAACAATGAAATATGTATTTAGAAAGGAACGTGACAATTCAAAGTATATCAGCGTGTACAATAATACGGATTAATTATGAGTTAATCATATTAATGATTAATTAAATATAGGGTTTCTACTGCGATAAAAAGTGTTAGAATTAATTATGAGCTAAATATACGGGTGTATCAAAAGCCTTAATATATCACACAGTAAATCATAAATTATCACGCAAAACCCAGATACATTAAATGAAGTAACTCGTATAGTTATAGACTTATTCCATAGACATACATAAATACATACATACATATATACATTTATGATTTAAATATTTACTTTTCCCACAAATGTCTACAATTATATATATATATATATATATATATATATATATATATGAAAAAAGAAGTGAAGATAGAAAATTCTAAAATAATTTTATAAAGAACATTTCAGTACCGGTTTCGGTCATTTTGAGACCTTTTCAACTGTAACGATTAAAAAATTAAATTTATAAAAATTAAAAGAAAAGGTTTTTAAAGGAATATTTGTATAGTGTTCAAATATAAGTGGCATTTTCCTTGTTTCTGCGTTTCTCTGTCTCTCTTGTTTACACTTGTGGTTTCGAGGTCGTTGTGAATTCTTGGTTCTTCTTCTACCCTACCAAGAATTCATAACGACCTCGAAACCACAAGTGTAAACAAGAGAGACAGGGAAAGGCAGAAACAAGGAAAATGCCACTTATATTTGAACACTATATAAATATTCCTTTAAAAAAACTTTTCTTTTAATTTTTCTAAATTTATTTATTTAACCGTTACAGTTGAAAAGGTCTCAAAATGACCGAAACCGGTACTGAAATGTTCTTTATAAAATTATTTTAGCATTTTCTATCTTGACTTCTTTTTTCATATATATCAACTCGTGTGTTCCTTTTCACCCTTATATATATATATATATACATACTTACATACATGCACACACACACTCACGTATACATACCTATACATATAAGCGAAATATACGTAGGATTTAATACGTCTTAATGCTAAGAATGAAGAACTAGAGAGATAAAGAATTGTATAATACGGATATTTAGAGAGCAAATACTAAATGAGATAAGCCCATTGTCATAGTTACAAAGATTTATTATCAACGTGTAATAATTAATGAAGGTAAAACAAAAGGGAATGATAAAGGCAAATTGATATTAATACAAAAATATAATCCAAACCATTAAATAGTATAAATCTAAGTAATGAAACTCATGAGTTTAAGAGTGAAACTGCATACGTTCAACACTAAACAACGTTAATTACAAGGGAGATAAATTTGCTGAGGTTGATATTTCAGGGGTATAAACGGCATCGTGCTGGGACATTCGATAACACGTCGGGCAGAATGCTTAGCGGTTTTCTGTCCATCTGCACGTTCTGAGTTCACATTCCGTCGTGGTTAGATTTGTCTTTCATCCTTTCGGATTCGATAAAATAAGTACCAGTTGAACACTGGGTCGATGTAAATGACTTAGATCCTTCTTCGAAACTGATGGCTTTGTGCAAAAGTTTGAAACCAAAATTTCAAGGATATTATGGAAGAATCATCTTTATATATATGTATATATATATATATATATATATGTGTGTGTGTGTGTGTGTGTGTTGTGTGTGTGTGTGCGTGTATGTGTGTGTGTGTGTGGTGTGTGTGTGTGTGTGCGTGTATGTGTGTGTGTGTGTGTGTATATATATATGTGTGTGTGCGTGTGTGTATATATATACATATATATGTATATATATATATATATATAAATATATATATATTATATATATATATATATATATATATATATATATATATATATATATATATATATATATATATATATATATATATAGATAAGAAAGTTTGTTGTGAAAGCACGTGGGTGAATATATAAGAAAATAGTAAAGAGTGAAAAAACGACAGATGGCTTAAATGTTAAAGAATATATATATTTGCGTCAATATGTCTGGAGAATATTGGAAAAAGTTTTTTCCCTTCTTATAATGACATAATTTTATAATTTTTAAAGAAAGACCGGTTTCGCATTTAGCTCTTCAAATTTCTTGCGACGTAATGTTTATCTTTAATAGCGTTATCCTTGTTTTTTGCTACGGAGAGTTCTAAATAAGGGAAGGTAGTGCGTGATTTCTTCGGTGTAAGGGAGATAATCGCTTAAAAAAATTTTCTTTTCCTTTTTCTCTTAGTGTGAATTCCTCTGTATTATTATGTTTGGATAGTTGAGTCTGGGTTTGTACTTTTCAATGAAGAATGTTTCCTTGTTTAGTCTAATTTGTGTTGATGATCCGAAAGCACATTGGTAAAATGGAAAGATTAAAAATTGTGGTTGTAGTTGCTTTGCGCATTTCCTTAAACATATCGATAGCCATATCAGAGATGACTTAGTTATGTTAAACCACCTCCCAAAAAAAGCCAAGGAAGAAACAATCCTGGTTTCATTTGATGTAGTCAACTTGTATACCAGTATACCTCATAATTATGGACTGGATGCAATACAGTTCTGGTTAGACCAATTTCCGGAAGAAATACCAAAAAGGATCAGTAAAGAATTCATTACTAAATCAATTGAATTCATTCTACACAATAACCACTTCATGTTTGACAATACATTTTACCGTCAAAAATCCGGAATTGCTATGGGTACAAGGGCAGCACCAGTCATTGCGAACTTAACAATGGGATACATGGAAATAATCATTTACCAGGAATCTTTACCAATCTTTGGAAACCCCCTCTCTCAATACATAAAAGAGAACAGGAAACGATTCTTGGACGATTGTTTTATTCTCTGGAATGAAAACACAGATAAACTCTTAAAATTTAAAAACCTATTGAACAGCATAAACCCAAATACACAGTTCACAATGGAATACAACCAAAATGAGCTCCCGTTCTTGGATATACTAATTAAAAAAATTAACCTTAAAATAGAAACAGACATTTTCTACAAAGCCACAGACGCCAAACAATACCTTCTCTTTAATTCATGCCACCCAAGACACACTAAAACAAACATCCCCTTCAACCTTGCAAGAAGGATATGCACAATAGTGTCAGAACAAAATACCGGGAACTTTAGACTGCAAGAACTCAAAAACACCTTAATTGACAGACATTACCCAGCTCAACTCATAGAGGATGGGATCAGACGTGCAACAGAAATCAACATAGAAACTTTAAGAAAAGTTCAACACAACAACACACCTTCCCCGAAAATACTACCTACATATCTACATACAACCCCAGAAACAAAGAAGCTTTCACCATCATCACCCAGAATTTACCAATACTTCATAAAAACCCCAAATTAAAGGAAATTCTAAACATACACCAAATCATTAAAAGCTACAAACAGCCTAAATCACTTAAAAAGATTCTCACAAAGGCAAAATTATCTTCTGAAATTACGGATGCAAAAGTAAAAAATGTGGTAGATCAACTGCGCAACATGTCCTAACCTACTAGAAAGATCAGAATTCTTCTTTAAAGAGGGACAGCAATTCAAGATCAAATCTAACTTTACTTGTGCCTCTGAAAACATAATTTATGTCATAAAACGCTCGGGCTGCACCAAGACTACGTGGGGTCCACGGGACTATCACTCAGACGTAGATGCACACTGCATCGACAACAGATTGCATTCCCAGATATAGAATGATACCTTTTAGTGAGCACATTGAGAAATGCGCAAAGCACTACAACCACAATTTTTAATCTTTCCATTTTACCAATGTGCTTTCGGATCATCAACAAATTAGACTAAACAAGGAAACATTCTTCATTGAAAAGTACAAACCCAGACTCAACTATCCAAACATAATAATAAAGAGAAATTCACACTAAGAGAAAAAGGAAAAAAAATTTTTTTAGCGATTACCTCCCTTACACCAGAAGAAATCACGCACTACCTTCCCTTATTTAGAACTCTCCGTAGCAAAAAAACAAGGATAACGCTATTAAAGATAAACATTACGTCGCAAGAAATTTGAAGAGCTAAATGCGAAACCGGTCTTTCTTTAAAAATTATAAAATTATGTCATTATAAGAAGGGAAAAAACTTTTTCCAATATTCTCCAGACATATTGACGCAAATATATATATTCTTTAACATTTAAGCCTTCTGTCGTTTTTTCACTCTTTACTATTTTCTTATATATACATATATATATATATATTTATAAATATATATATATATATGTGTGTGTGTGTGTGTGTGTTGTGTGTGGTAATCTCTATATTTTTGAAGGTGCATGGCTCAGTGATTAGAGCATCGGGTTTACTGCCGTGGGTAACGAGTTCGGTTCCCTAGCCAGGCTGTGTGTTGTATTTTTAAGCAAGACTCTTTATTTCATGTTGCTCCAGTTCACTCAGCTGTAGAATTGGGTTGCCACGTGACTGGTGCCAAGCTGTTAAGGCCTTTGCCTTTCCCTTGGAATCATCGGCGGCGTGGAGAGGGGAAGCTGGTATGGATGGGCGACTGCTAGTTGTCCATAAAAAAAAACTTACCCAGACCTGTAACTTGGAGGGGGAATTTCTAAATTCACTCATGTGGTCATTCGTTGATCGAAGGGGTTCTTTACTCTCTATTTTATAGACTGAAATGAATAAGTGGTATTTCTATGCATCGTTAAGGAATGACTTAGGTTTGGTAAATACATAATTAAAGGATCTTTCAAAGGAGTATTCTTTATTCTTCCATTTTTTGTCTGTGACCGTTCTAGAACGCTGCCTTGAAGGGATTTAGCTGATGAAATCCACTCTGGTACTTATATTAGAGCTGGTGGTTATTGCATTGCTCTCAAATCGAAAGGCTATGTGGAAGTAAACAAACTCACACTGTTCGTCAAACATTGCAAGGCAAACACAATTATAGAGAAACGAACTGGCACAAATGCATACATAAGTACATATGACTATAGTAAATTACACTTGTCCAAGGTACAATGCAACTGGACTGAGTCAGAACCTATGCGGCTGAAAACGAATTTCTTTACCACGTCACACGCCTGCACTTCGAGTGATACACCGGCGGCATTTTATAATTCCTTTGTAGTTTTTATAGGAGAAGTACGAAAATTACGACGCATCAAATAAAAAATTTGACAGAGCAATCAATAATGAGAGGGATTAAGAAATTAAGCGTTAATAAATAATTGAAGGACATTTTCAAATAAAAGTATTTAAATGAAATATATCGAAATACAACCAGTCATTTAACGTAAAATAATTAACCATGATAGTTAGTTGTAGAAGACGAGTGGTTAATATTATCATAATTATATTTGAAGTTAGAATGCAGTGGATAATGATATTAATGTCGATACATTAGTGGATCGACCGAATCAGGAAATAGCTGAACAAAATAATTTGAGTTATTAAATTATGTCCCCTTATATTTTCTATTCCAGATTTCCGTGGACTAACTTTGTACTGATGGATTAAATATCAGTCAAATACTACAGTTGGTTAACTCCATAATATTTCTCGGAAATGTGGTATGTATGTTAGAAATTAAGACTTAGATTAATCACCATGTGTCTAAATATAATTGATTTAGAAAATCAAGCAAAATGCTCTTCGTTCGAGCCTTCGCAGAAATATTTACTTATTATAAATAGTTGATAACACCAAAATAAGATCGATGTTAATGATGTAGGCGTGCAACTGAATGGTTCGGAAATTCAGGGTAAATGTACAAGAAATATTGGGCAAATAAATATACATACATGCGCAGAAGTGACTGTGTGGTAAGAAGTTCGTGTTCCAATTATATTATTCCTGATTCACATGTCTTCTCCTTTAGCTTCGGACCGATCCAAGCCATGAGAGTAGATTTGGGGGCCGGAAACAGAAATCTACAGACGCACACGCACACACACACATTCACACACAAACACGCGTGCATGCACATAATTTGCCCCCCCCCATCCCCACCTATTTGACAACCGGTGTTGTTATATTTTCTTCCCCGTTAGTTAGCGGTTCCACAAAATGCCGATAGAATAAGTACAAGGCTAAAAAAAAAAAATACTGCGGTCGATTCATTCGACTAAAAATTCTTCAAGACTCTGCCCCAGCATGGCCGTGATCTAATGACTGAAGCAAGTGAAAGATACAAGACAAAAGATAAAATACATACACACATACATACATACATAGATACACACACATATATACATGCACACACACACATATATACACCTAACTATACCTACATATATCTATACACATACATACATACATACATACATGCATACATACATACATACATACATACATACATACATACATACATACATACATACATACATACATACATTCATACATGCATACATAGATAGGTACGTACTTACATGCATATATATTTATATATATATATATATAGCCCTTCAATTATTTTCAACCAAAATCCTTACTGACCTCCGACATAATTACAACTTGATTTAATATTCATTTTTTGAACCCCTTCCGTTTTTCTGCATTTTAACAATGCCTTGATTGAATAAAGATAATTACTGAAACGTCTTGATATAAATTAAAGCAGTATTTTTTCAACAGACAAATACAGACCTTAGTCTCCTTTTGGATCAACCGACTTTCATGAAATTTTATTAGATGCTCCCATTTAATTTTCATTTTAAGCACGTTAAATATTTTGGATTCGAATCTCAATCTTTCTGCACCGATTCACCGTGACATGTTTAATACATATGTACTATTGACGTTTTATCAGGACCATGCACTGTTTCATATGTCATAAAATTGATTTGAATATGATTTGACGAATATCATAATTCATTGGAATAGACTCGGATAGGAATAATTTTTGAAATTCTATGACTTTCTAAAGGAAATTAGCATCGTAAATACATGTCATTTGCTTTCAACAGTGACTCAAATCTGGAACTCCATGCGAAATTGCTAGCATTTTATATACATATATATACATATATATATTGCAGCTTCATAAAATTATGGGCTGATAAAGCCAGCTTTCATATATTCCTAGCGAAAAGAAATGTAAAACATGTTATGTTTTCATCAATAACTCCTACGATTGATCTTTATTGAACTGCATTTATACATGTTTCGGCCTGCATCAGTTCCTACTCTAAAGCATTCCTGATAGCATTACTAGAACAGTTTATATTATCAATAAATTAGCACAAAGATTCCTGTTTTATAATCAATGAAGCAATCACTTATAGTGTCATTGATATCTTTTGTAAAGATGTTTTTATTACATGTGTCCTATGAAAAAGTAGACTATAACTTAGTTGCTGCTATCAGTGATAAATACAAACATTTAGTTCTGATAATGTCTCATGTTCGCAGATTTGTTCTTCATAATATTCATATAATATTGTTACGAAATGTTCCAGAATATATCTAGATAAATAATTGATGTACACCACAAGCGTGTGGGAATTGAAAGGAAACATCATTTTATGTACGTGTATTACTTGAATGATCTCATAACGAAAAAAAAAACACTTGTTTACAAAAGAATCTATATTGTATTGGAAGGTAAATGGAAAGTGTGACCAACCGTTTTCAAAAGGTATTAGCTACATAAGTTGTGTATAGTTCGTTTAGTCTAGAAATATATCGCTTGGAAGAGGAATCTTATATCAAAAATGATTGCAGTAATGATTTGCTTTAGAACAGGGAAATTTTCAGCAATCAGCTTGAAAATGTCAAGAATCAAACAGAATATATTCCTTGTCTTGAATGCAATCATTCACTCAGGTATTGATAAATTTCAGAATGTATATTGAAGAACATATTCCATTAGCAATTTACATCGATAATACTTATGTTGATTATAGGTTAAAATAATGTTAGTATTAATAGTAGGCAGCAAACTCCATTAACGTAATCCGTAGACTAACGTAGTCGGTATGTCTTGTCGCCTATTTATTGTAAAGGAAATAATTATGATCCAGATCAATGAGAACAGGATTAGCAGTTCGAATTTAAAGAACATTGAAAATGCACAAAATTTGCATATTTAATTTTTCTTTTTCTCACGCATTTACTATGACTAGAAATTTTGAGATCTTTGTGATCAGGTATAGCACCATTTCACCTTCATTTCAAATCGTCAGTATGATAAAGCCCGAGGTCAATAAATTGCACTAACATTTTATGAAGTGAAATATTTCTTGCAGATGGAAAATATTTACAGTTTAGAAGACATTTATGGAAAGTATTATTCTCCTTTCTTTTCTTCAGAGATCGTTAGCAGATCTGCAATTAAAAGGGCATAGAGAGAAATTTCCTACACAGTGTCTGCTTCCACAATGTTTTGTCTTGCAAAGGTGTTCACATCTAATTCATACCTGCAGTTCTTTCTTTTTGTCACTATACTTTCTCCCTCTGGTTCATTATCACTTTGGACAATTCATAAAATTTCAAGCTGTTTTTAAATCTATTATTTTCATAGAAGTCATGGTAACATACTTTTGCAACCACGCAATATTCTTCCATTTTATCCTGCTTTGGAGAAGACATAGTTAAGTTTACAGTGAGTAATGTTTGCTTTGCCTTATTTCATTTCAAAACAGAATTTGGGGAAATACGCGAAAACCGATCTCTTTCAGATATGTAAAGCTCTAGAGGTGAACAATTTGTCAAAGTGTTAATATGGATTACTGGAATAAAAGGTTAACAAACTGATAATTAAGGCCGGTGTATTTCAATGAAGAATTGCATGAGAAAACTGAGTTAAGAGCAACAGAGACTAATTCAATAACGGCAAATGAGTGAACGATAGGAAGTCAGTTTACTATGGAACAATTACTGGACTGACTATTGATAGTGTTAGCATGTGAATCAAAATATTTTTATATTTCGTGCGTTGGTAGACATGCAATTTACTGCTAAGTTTTATGCAATTAATTTATCTTTATATTTCTGCTATATAGAATGTTGAAACGATTGAAAAGTAATATTAACATCTGTTATTTTAGTGTGAACTGTAACCTTATCTCATCAAAAGTCAGTAGCTTTACAGAATACAGTAGGTTGCTGGATTTTGTCGAGTTGATTCAAATCAAATTGTAACTTCTACTCTCATTCTATTCCCTTGCTTCACCACACCCAATCAACGACTACTTGCAATGGACAGAATAATCAAACAATCGAAAATAAACACTGCATGGTAGGTTTTGTTTTCCACAGCCTAGAATATTCTCGAAAACAAAATTGACTCTGAAACCTTTCATGATTGATTTTCGACAAGAAGAGTGAAGAAGGCGGAAAGAATTACAATATGGTTGAATGATTCTTCTTAATAAGAGAAGCATAAACATTTGTATACAGTTGTTCACACACACAATGCCTACTGCATATGTCCATATTTGTTTACGCAAATATAAATAGATACAGTGGTAAATAAATAAATACATCGGCCATATTGTTCATGCCTGTATTTGTGACTGTAGCTGCTGTGTTTTTGTGTATGAAAGTATATGTGTATTCTGCATAGGTAGATACAAAATGATGCACTCGAGAGGAAAGACGCAAAAAGAAATCAACGAAGAGAACAATAGTAAAATAGCTGCTAGTTCTATAAGGAAGATACGTTGGATGGGAAAATAAAGGATTGGCGAATGTTTGGAATTATTCGTGTATTAACGTTTATGCTAACAACAATAGAACCAAGGAAATTGCAATGACAACAACATCAGCAAAGGCATCAATAATACAATAATATTCTGTGAGAGAAAATACATGATGGCAATATCAAATAAAAAAAAATTAACTTAAGAAATTTAATGAAAACGAATTATATAAGAAGCAAAATAACTGTATGACAGAGAAAGAAAAGAAAATAGACAAACACACATGTAGGAAAGTAGAACAATATCTATGGTACAAATAACAACTCCATCAAATATCATGCTAAAAAGAAACAAAAATGAAACAAGAACAACGTACATAATTTACCTATTCACGATTATACTTTACATCTTGTAAGTAATTGTTTTTCCGGTTCCGTGTGGGGAAAAGAATAAACCATTGTTTATCTCATTATATAAGCGCGTGCACACGCACACACACATGCGAACACACCTGTCTATCTATCTATCTATCTATCTATCTATCTATCTATCTGTCTGTCTATCTATCTGTCTGTCTGTCTGTCTGTTTGTCTGTCTATCTATCTATCTATCTATCTATCTATCTATCTATCTATCTATCTATCTATCTATCTATCTGTCTGTCTGTCTCTGTCTGTCTGTCTGTCTGTCTATCTATCTATCTATCTATCTATCTACCTACTTACCGTGAGCACGCGTATGCATGTAGTCGGAATTACCTAGAGTTGCAGGCTGATATATAAGTGAAAGCATACAAGCACATCATGTAACTGTCTGAGAATGCATAGGAAGTTACATGTGCTCATGCGCATACATGCATAGATACATACATACGTACGTACGTACGCACGCGCATACATATATATCTCTGTCTGTCTGTTTCTGTCTGTCTCTGTCTCTGTCTGTCTGTCTGTCTGTCTGTCTCTGTCTCTCTCTCTATATATATATATATAATTGTATGCTTATGTGGCACTCAGTCGGTTACGACGACGAGGGATACAGTTGATCCGATCAACAGAACAGTTTGCTCGTGAAGTTAACGTGCAAGTGGCTGAGCACTCCAAAGACATGTGCACCCTTAACGTAGAGATTCAGCATGACACAGAGTGTGACAAGCATGGCCCTATGAAAGTTGTGGTGAACGAGTACAGCAAGTTTCGTCATCACCCCCTGCCGCAGCCTCGTGAAGCTTTAGATGTTTTTGCTCAATAAACACTCACAACGTCCGGTGTGGGAATCGAAACCGCGATCCTAAGACCGCGAGTCCACTGCCCTAACCGCTGAGCCATTACGCCCCGGGGTTAAGTGCTGTACGGATTACTGGGGTTCCAAGGTTATAGCCGAGTCGGTAGTTTGGGAACCATTGCAGAATTCCGAAACAGCGGATATATAATTGTCTGATAACAGAATTTTAAATCGTCAATTTCCACACATTATTTACTCGCTACAGAAAAAAACGAAGAACTCAAATCGGGGAAGC